>NC_141878.1:370644256-370950506 GCF_056163025.1 Triticum urartu
CAATCTATCTCTGATTTCCCTAACTTGTTTCTCAGCTTCCATCATGAGATCTGTTCCGAAAATGAGGCTATCTCCAGTTTGAGACCAATTTAAAGGAGTGCGACACTTGCGGCCATACAAAGCTTCGTACGGTGACATCTTTAGGCTGGTCTGGAAGCTGTTGTTATAAGAGAACTCGGCATACGGCAGATAGTCTTCCCATTTAGATCCTTGGGCCAAAACACAGGCTCGCAGCATATCTTCGAGTATTTGGTTTACCTGCTCTATCTGTCCATGAGTCTGAGGATGATAAGCGGTACTGTATTTCAGCGCTGTTCCCAAGGCTTGATGGAGACGTGACCAAAAATTGGAGGTAAAAAGTGACCTCAGTGAGAAGTGATGGTTCGAGGTACTCCATGCAGACTGACTATCCTGGATACATACAGCGGTGCGAGTTGGTCTACTCGATATGTGGTTCTGATCGGGATAAAGTGAGCAACCTTGGTTAAGGTGTCCACTATGACCCAGATTGCATCATTGCCTCGCTGAGTCTTGGGCAGTCCTGTTATGAAATCCATGGAGACATCATCCCATTTCCATTGTGAGACTGGCAGAGGTTGGAGAAGTCCGGCTGGCTTCTGATGCTCTTCCTTTACCTTGTTGCATATGTCGCAACATGCCACAAAATAGGCAATGTCCTTCTTCATTCCATCCCACCAAAATATTTGTCGGAGGTCATCATACATTTTTGTACCTCCCGGGTGAATGGAATACGAAGATTTGTGTGCTTCAGACAGGATTTTCTGCTTTAGATCTGCTTGATTGGGTACACAAATCCTTCCCCGGAAACGGAGGGTACCCAATTGATCCTTCGAGAAGTCTGAAGTCTGTCCTGCTATCATGGCACGTTTTTGCAGAACGGTGTCAGTTGTCTGGGGCTTGCGGATCTCTTCCCCAAGTGTGGGGGAAACTTCCAAAAATATTAGCAAGGCCAACGTCAACTATGACCAGGGTGAGGTGAGTAATCTCCTCTTGAAGTTCAGGAGACAAGGATCCCAATATGACATTCAGGCCGACAGGCTTTCGATTGAGCACATCGGCGACCACGTTGGCCTTACCCGAGTGATAATTTATTTCAAGAACATAATCCTTGACTAACTCAAGCCACCTTCGTTGACAGAGATTTAAATCTGGTTGAGTAAATATATACTTGAGGCTTTTGTGATCGGTAAAAATTTGGCACCTCTTCCCGATGAGGTAGTGCCTCCAAATTTTTAGAGCATGAACCACCGCGGCCAATTCCAGATCATGAGTGGGATAATTTCCCTCATGGGGTCGTAGCTGTCATGATGCATAAGCTATTACCTTGTCGTCTTGCATCAGTACACATCCCAGTCCTTGTCTGGAGGCGTCACAATACACATCAAAACTGCAGTAGATATCTGGAAGAGTTAACACGGGTGTGGTCGTCGGCCGTATCTTTAGCTCATTAAAACTTTTCTCACAGTCCTCAGTCCATTCAAACTTCTTATCCTTTTTGAGCAGCTCCGTCATGGGTTTAGCAATCTTGGAAAGCCCTTCAATGAAATGACGGTAATACCCGGCTAATCCAAGAAAACTCCGGATCTATGATATGGTTGCGGGTGGCGACCAATCGAGCACATCCTTTACTTTGCTCTGGTCCACAGCTATACCTTCGGCAGATAGAACGTGTCCAAGAAACCCAACTTGCTTGAGCCAAAACTCACACTTATTGAATTTGGTGTATAGCTGATGGTCGCGGAGTCGTTGTAGTACTGCTCGGAGGTGTTCTTTGTGATCTTCTTCACTGCTTGAGTAAATAAGTATGTCATCGATGAAGACTACCACAAACTTATCGAGGAAGTCCATGAATACTTTGTTCATCATATGCTTGAAGAAAGCTGGGGCATTGGTGAGAGCAAAGGACATAACTGTATATTGGTAAAGACCGTACCGAGTAGTGAATGCGGTCTTAGGAATATCTTCTTTTTTAATCTTGAGTTGATGATATCCTGTCCTTAGATCAATCTTGGAGAATACTTTGGCCCCACTGAGCTGATCGAACAGATCATCAATCCTTGGCAGTGGATATTTATTTTTGATGGTAACATCGTTCAGCTGACGGTAATCCACACACATGCGAAGGCTGCCATCCTTTTTGTCCACGAAGATAGCAGGTGATCCCCATGGTGATGAGCTGGGACGGATATATCCTTTCTGGAGCATTTCATCAAGCTATTTCTTTAGCTCCACTAATTCTGATGAGGGCATACGGTAATACTTCTTGTATAACGATGCAGTTTCGGGCACAAGATCTATTGCAAACTCAAGCTCTCGATCTGGTGGCATGCCTGGCAACTCTTCGGGAAATACATCTGGAAACTCACTGACCACCGAAATTAATTCCAATTCAGCCACAGCGGTGAAGGCCATTTCTTTCTTTGGTATGCTTATGCAAGCATAGAATTTGGTAGTCTGCCCCTTCAGACTGGTCAAAGTAACTTCTCGGGTCGCGCAATTTATGCATACTTGATATTGAGTCAGCCAATTCATACCCAAGATAACATCCAACTTATCCGACTCAATGATTATCAAAGAAGTTGGAAAACAGACTCCGTTGATATTGATTTCCAGATTACGGCAGACCAGATTGCTCCTGATTAATGATCCCAGGGTTTGTACCAGCATATTCTTGCCCAAAAGCGAACAAGGAAATTGTTTTGGGCAACAAAACTCTGAGAAATAAAAGAGTGGGAAGCCCTAGAGTAAAATAAAATTACTGCAGGTATGTTATTAACAGGGAACACACCAATGACGACTTTGGGGTTCTCTTGGGATTCATCGGCAGAGAGGTGATGAACGTGCCCAAGGATGTTTTGCTGGGTCGGGCATGACTCCATATAGTTGACTTGTGGTATGTATAGAGCATTTGCCTTGCTATTTTTGGGACACTGTCTGGCATAATGTTCGGTTTGACCACAACTGAAGCAAGCATTGATGCACTGGTGCTCCTCGTGCACTCAGTTGGACACAACATTCTTGACTTGGGTGTTGGTCTTGTTAACATGCTGCTGCCAATTGGGCTTGTATTCCACTTGAGTCTGTTGCCAGGTACGGGCCTTTTGCACAGGTTGCCCATCCTTCTTTTGCTCGAACTTGCGCTTGTGATCGTTATTGACAGGCCTGTTGTCTGATACGAGCTTGTGCTCCCATTCAGCAATGAAAGCTTTGTTCACCAAAGTTTGGAAATCTGGGAAATCAAACATGCTGAGAGTACATCGGAGTTGCGGGTTTAATCCACCAAGAAATTTGTCAATCTTTCTTTCTTCGGTGGCCATGTCATGAAGGGAGTAACGGGCCAGGTGATTGAACTTTTGCAGATATTCACCCACAGACTGATTTCCTTGGAGGAGCGAGAGAAATTCGTGCTGCTTCGTCTTCATAATTCTAGTAGGGATATGATATTTTTGGAACTGATATTTGAATTTTGTCCAGGTAATTTCTTCATCAACGGGCCACATGGCTTTTGCATTTTCCCACCATATGGCAGCAACGCCTTTAAGATAATGAGTTGCGAACGGAACTTCATCATCTTCTTCCGTACGAGCAATCTCAACCTTTCTTTCAATAGTTCATAACCAATCGTCTGCATCCAAGGGATCAAGGACCTGACTGAAACTGGGAGGCTTGGTCCTCTGAAAATCAGACAGCTTGGAGTGGTGACCATTTTTATTTCCATTCTGACCAACCATAGCTTGCACACTTCTTAATATTTCAATCATATCATTATTCCGCCTTTCCTCAAACATTCGCAGAATTTGCTCGGTGGAGGGTGGATTTGGCGGTGGAGGCAGTGGTGGAACGTATGGCTCGGGGGAGTGTCCTGCCTGTCGTGCGGAATGACGAACAGGGATACCCTCGCGAACGTTGCTACTGCTGCCTCCCCGTGGCATCCTATTATGAATTTTCCCAAGGCAACGCAACCGAGATGAGAAACAATCAAAATAAATTGGGGAAAAGCCAGCAACAAAGCCCGAGAAAAACTGAAATGACGAAGAAAACACGGCGAAAAAATAGAGTTCCAACATAATTATACATAGACTCATACATGAAAGATAACCATCATGCCAGGTTCAACTACTCTCATACAGAAAACGAAACATCATGACTCTTACTACTACATCCGGACATCGTCCCGACGACTGCGGATACTCAGGGGCTCTACTGCTCTGTTGGTGCTGCGGGGTCCTCTCCTGAAGCGGACTCGGATCTGGAACTGACGAGGTTAACTAAGACCTCCGGGTTAAACGTAACACGACGATGCTGCCTAGAGGGCTCTCCTTCAGGGGCAGGTGTAGGATGAATCATCGGGGCTACAGGAGTAGTGAGAAGTGAAACCCACTCAGCAGGAGCACTGAGAGGATTCACGGTCGAGGTGCCTGAGCTACTCGGAGGAGTAACCGGTGAAACAGGGGAACTAGAACTGACTGGAATATAAGGAGTAAATCCCATAGAGGATGGAGTAGTGGCAGATCTGGTAGTGACTAAAGCAGCGGCTAAAGCAGTACAAGCACGAATCAGCTCTCAAGCCAGCTCGTGGATCATAAGATAGCTAGCAGTGATGTAACGAGCAAGATGACTAGCAACACTATCAGACTCTAGATCAATAGTAGAGAAACGTACACGACCATTGTCGTGCAGAGAAGGAGAGTGGTAGAAACCTGGGTGGTTCTACATCCGGACCTCGTTGTAACGAAGCTCGACAAGGACCTCGAATGTAGCAAACTGGACAGCCTGAGAAGCGGTAGAAGCGTAACCGCTCCGAGAGGTACGAGTGTAAGTGCTGGAATCGGAACTGATGCGCAGAGTAACCACTGCGTGATACTCATACACTGAGTCCGCTAGACGCTCCCGGTACACACGATAAACTGGGTCATCACCGAGGGGGTACAACTAACGCCACACTTTACGAAGAAGAAGCGGCGACGTGTACGCCATCAGCTGCAACTGGCATGGATACGGCACCGGAGCCATCTACACTCACAACCATTAGTAGGTTAGCATAAAAAAATAAGACAAGTATATGCAATGCAACAACCAGCTACCAATGCTACCGCACTCAACGGAAACTCGCATCTACCGTCCAGTCAACACGTCGTAGTCTAGCGTGGCCTACAGTCAGCGCGGCTCTGATACCAAGCGTTGTGGCACCCAGGCTCAGAGCGACCGGTTTACCTTGCATTGCCAGCCCAGAGACCATGTCTTCTGGCAACACACAACATCTTGGTATAGAAAACAACCGCTTTATTGATACTAGCGGCTCAAAGTTTACATTACAACAGGTAGCGAGGCCAAGCGGCACACCCGGTGCGGCTGAACAATATGTACATTATTTAGTGAACATAAAAAGGGCCTCGATCATAACAACTACGTGGCAGCGGAACAACATCGTAGCGGAACTCCATAGCACAAGGACACCGATGTGGACACGATCTAGACTCGAGCAACACTCCTTTCCATGGGACTTTCCTGAAACCAAGCATGACACGCCAGGTAGTACATTGAATGTACTTGCAAGCTCACAACAAGCATAAACATAATGACAAACAATATCATGACAATTTACTAATTATTAGTAATGCAACAATGTAACCAACATGCTGTGATCGCGCTTTTATGAGCATAGTCCCTCGGACTAGCTTACCACGGTGATCGCTTCTGGATCACAAATGTACCAACCACTTGATATTAACTATGGATACTTCGTGATCATTCCGGCGACCACAATCATGACCAATATTTGGTCTTAAACAGTGATTCTTTCGGCGATCACAACCATGACCAACACTTGGTCTCAACCGACAGGATGACCTTCCCGCCATCCGACACAGTGCAACGTTCATGACTTAGTGTGCAGGATTAATTAAATGTTGACCCATGGTGTGAGCTACTTTCGAGGTGTCCGTAACCATGGACTCGGCTATCGATAGATTATTACACTCTGCAGAGGTAGCGCACTGTACCCACACCACGGAACCCATGGCCTCATACTCCCATTCGGGTGGACCAACGGCATTCCGACGAAACCCCTCCATTGCCATGACACTCTCTCGGCCACTCCGACCCACTCCCCAACTGGGCTAGTCCTGGGTGGCCCCGTGTCTACCAAAGACACAACGACCACCATCGTGGCCAACGTCCCTCACGGGGACCGGTACCAAAAATCTCAACAACGGGCTCACAAGGTTATGTCTGCTTACCAGGCCAGGGTACCACACACCCATAACCTTCCCTAGTTGGAGGCACCGGCCAGAGGCATGACAACGGACCGAATAAAGGCCTTCCCATACAGGAAAATGTGGTTGCACTGGGAAAAACTTGATTCAGTGGCACCATGACTCGGTCAATGATAAATTCAAGTTGTATTATTATTAGGTTCAACTTAAATTGAAAGTAACTAATGTCATAGGATGCCATGAAATCCAATCACTAACATATGCACCACATATTAACGGAAATGACTGAGTCAATTAAACCCACACTAAGCATAAACATCAACAACACCTCAGATTTCTCTGGTTAGGATTAAACTCACATTAAATGAAATCTCTTCTAGCAAATTTTACCATTTTTCTCATGCAAGAAAATAGTTCTAATAAATTACTTATATCCATAACCATATTATTTCTATCATAGCAAAGATTAATTCTGGTTTCTATAACCACTTAGTAGCTACAAACTTTCTAATAACATAAGCATGTAAACTTAAACAAACACCAACAGAATATACATAACCTAATGATAATGATTTAAATGCATGGATTAAATCATTCGTTCAAGTAGAAAAATATCACAAATATTGAGGTGGCATAATGAAAATGTTGATGTGGCCTGCCTTAGAGCAGATGAGGCTCACAAGCCCTCTGGTGTTCCTCAAGAAAAGCTTCACTCTCTGAAAATAAAATTAAACACAAAAATAAAATATCAAGAACCCTTCTGAAAATCACCAGGAAATCTAGACAGCAGGGAAAAATCCCATTTTTGGTGAGCTGCTAGATTTCTTTGCAAAGAACACAATGCAAAAAGAATCAATTCATTTGGACTTATGGTTGAAGAGTTATAGGTGTTTCAATCTCTCTGGATAAAACTGAAATTTGAATTTAAATAAAACAGAAAGGGGGTGACGTCAAAGGCGTAAAGCCTCGGGGCGCCACCACTCGTACCGCTTCGCACGCGTACTGAGTGGCTGACTAGTGGGCCCCACTAGTCAGGTGGGGAAGAGGGAGAAGGAAACAGAGGAGGTTGCGGCTTCGCTGGAGCTCACGCTGGCGATGAGGGCTCCTTGGCCAATACGAAAGGAAGGGATCGAGAGAGGGGATGGAGGCGCACCTGCCCATACCCGTAGCATAGCTAGGGGTGGTTGGATGGCGTCGGAATCGACCTCGCAAGCGGAGGCGGGGAGCGGAGGTCGCCGGAGACGAAGACGACGGCAAACAGCGGTGACTCCAGGGGCTTCAACCAGGTGGAACAACACCACCGGAGAGTGGCGGAGGCCCTGGAAGGGTTGCTCGGGCCTGGGAGGGGCTGGAGCTACCGTGGCGACCCGAGAGGATCGCCGGTGAGCTCTTGCTCGGGGACGGCGGCCCGCGGCCTGCCCGGCCGGGCAACGGTTTCCTACGGTGTTGTGGGGTGTGTGGGAGTGGAGGATGATGCTCGAGGAGGCTGGGGGTGGCTCCATTTATAGGCGAGCAGCAAGGGGGGGTCGGGCTCCACCATCGACACCTGGACACAGCGCCCGGCGACAAGCGGCGTCAGAGAGAGAGGGAGAAGGCGACGCAGCTCATGCGAGGACTATGTGCGAACGGGGACGAGCACAGGATCGAGGAGAAGGCGACGAGCACAGTGCACACCGCACTGTTATGTTGGCCGGACCATGCCCGTGCTCGCTGCGGCGAACTCCGGCATCGGCGAGTGCTAGGGAAGAGTTAAGCGGGTTTGGACGAAGATGGTGGCGAGGTTTGGCACGCTTTGGCAGTCGGGGAAGCTAGCACGCGCGAAACAGAGCGCTCGGCGGCACCCAAAGCACGTCGACACGCGGGCTGGCATCATGTATACGTGTGGTCACCGCATGAACTTTTCCCTCAAGCCGGCCTATGTCCAAAGTTCATGTCTGGCTTGTTGTTCGTGGTAGTTATGAAGTTTACCGCACTTTGGTTTGGATCCAGACGCAGTAGAAAGGATTTTACATGCCAAGTAAGTTTCTGATCAGTAACTTTGAGAGTTTACTAAGGTCAAATGGCTGGGAGTTTGAGGCTGGGTTTTGGAGGCTAGCAATCATCTACTAAGGTGATGATGCACAAGAAAAATCAGCCTCATTGGAGCAAGTAAAATGGTAGTTGCTGTAGAAACCACCATTTCTCTCCAGAACAGAAAATATTTTTTGTAGCAAAAATATTCCAAGAAGTGGTGCAATATTTGTGCTCAGGAAGGTGCCCTAGGTTTCAAAGAATATTTGCGAATTTTCTCAGATTTTTGTGGGCAAGAAAAATTGGGGTTGCTTTGGAGCACATTGATCTAGCTAGGGTTTAAGGGAAGGAAATGAATATTTTTCGTTAAAGAAAAATATTCCAAATATTATTATGAGGTGAACCAGAGAAGAAATGAAGCTTAGAGGGGGCGATGAGGCACTTGGGTGAAAGCCAAGGGTACCCAAGTGTTTAAGTCCACATGAAAAGATTCAAAAACCCCAAATTTCAAAATCATTTCAAATGAAAATCAGGAAAATGAAAGAGGGCAAAAACCAGGCTGCCACAAACGGGCTATGAGATGCCCATTAATAGATATCAATGTGAGTCGGTAGGGATTGCCATGCAACTGATGCACTAGAGCTATAAGTATATGAAAGCTCAAAAAAAGAAACTAAGTGGGTGTGCATCCAACTTGCTTGCTCATGAAGACCTAGGGCATTTTGAGGAAGCCCATCGTTGGAACATACAAGCCAAGTTCTATAATGAAAAATTCCCAGTAGTAAATGAAAGTGATATCATAGGAGACTCTCTATATGAAGAACATGGTGCTACTTTGAAGCACAAGTGTGGAAAAAGGATAGTAACATTGTCCCTTCTCTCTTTTTCTCTCATTTTTTTGGGCCTCCCTTTTTTATGGCCTTTCTCTTTTTTTATTTTTTTCTTTTTTTTCGTCCGGAGTCTCATACCGACTTTTGGGGGAATCATAGTCTCCATCATCCTTTCCTCACTTGGGACATTGCTCTAATAATGATGATCATCACACTTTATTTACTTACAACTCAAGAATTACAACTCAATACTTAGAACAAAATATGACTCTATGTGAATGCCTCCGGAGGTGTACCGGGATGTGCAATGATGCATGAGTGACATGTATGAAGAATTATGAACGGTGGCTTTTCCACAAACACGATGTCAACTACATGATCATGCAAGCAATATGGCAATGATGAAGCGTGTCATAATAACGGAATGGTGGAAAGTTGCATGGAAATATATCTTGGAATGGCTATGGAAATGCCATAATAGGTAGGCATGGTGGCTGTTTTGAGGAACGTATATGGTGGGTTTATGGTACCGGCGAAAGTTGCGCGATACTAGAGAGGCTAGCAATGGTGGAAGGGTGAGAGTGCGTATAATCCATGGACTCAACATTAGTCATAAAGAACTCACATACTTATTGCAAAAATCTATTATTTGTCGAAACAAAGTATTATGCGCATGCTCCTAGGGGGATAGATTGGTAGGAAAAGACCATCGCTCGGCCCCGACCGCCACTCATAAGGAAGATAATCAATAAATAAATCATGCTCCGACTTCATCACATAACGGTTCAACATATGTGCATGCTACGGGAATCACAAACTTCAACACAAGTATTTCTCAAATTCAGAACTACTCAACTAGCATGACCTAAATATCACCATCTCCATATCTCAAAACAATTATCAAGTATCAAACTTCTCATAGTATTCAATGCACTTATATGAAAGTTTTTATTATTGCCATGTTGTTCTAAAGGACTCTCAAAATAATATAAGTTAAGCATGAGAGAACAATAGTTTCTATAAAACAAATCCACCACACCGTGCTCTAAAAGATATAAGTGAAGCACTAGAGCAAAAACTATATAGCTCAAAAGATATAAGTGAAGCACATAGAGTATTCTAATAAATTTCAAATCATGTGAGTCTCTCTCAAAAGGTGTGTACAGAAAGGATGATTGTGGTAAACTAAAAATCAAAGACTCACATCATACAAGACGCTCCAAGCAAAACACATATCATGTGGTGAATAAAAATATAGCTCCAAGTAAAGTTACTGATAGACGAAGACGAAAGAGGGGATGCCTTCTGGGGCATCCCCAAGCTTAGGCTTCTTGGTGTCCTTGAATTTTACCTTGGGGTGCCATGGTCATCCCCAAGCTTAGGCTCTTGCCACTCTTTGTTCCATAATCCATCAAATCTTTACCCAAAACTTGAAAACTTCACAACACAAAACTCAAAATAGAAAATCTCGTGAGCTCCGTTAGCGAAAGAAAACAAAACACCACTTCAAGGTACTGTAATGAACTCATTATTTATTTATATTGGTGTTAAAACTACTGTGTTCCAACTTCTCTATGGTTTATAAAGTCTTTTACTAGCCATAGATTCATCAAAATAAGCAAACAACACAAGAAAAACAGAATCTGTCAAAAACAGAACAGTCTGTAGTAATCTGTAGCTAACGCAAGTTCTGGAACCCCAAAAATTCTAAAATAAATTTCTGGACGTGAGGAATTTATCTGTTAATCATCTGAAAAAATAATTAACTAAATATCACCTTCCAAATAAAAATGGCAGCAATTCTCGTGAGTGCTAAAGTTTCTGTTTTTTACAGCAAGATCAAAAAGACTTTCCCCAAGTATTCCCAACGGTTCTACTTGGCACAAACAGTAATTAAACACAAAAAACACAACCAAAACAGAGGCTAGATAAATTATTTATTACTAAACAGGAGCAAAAGGCAAGGAATAAAAATAAAATTGGGTTGCCTCCCAACAAGCGCTATCGTTTAACCCCCCTAGCTAGGCATAAAAGCGAAGATAGATCTAGGTATTGCCATCTTTGGTAGGCAATCCATAAGTGGCTCTCATAATGGATTAATATAGTAATTTAATTTTATTTCTAGGGAAGTGTTCCATGCCTTTCCTTAACGAAAATTGGAATCTAATATTCCCTTCCTTCATATTAATAATTGCACCAATCGTTCTAAGGAAAGGTCTACCAAGAATAATCGGACATGAAGGATTGCAATCTATATAAAGAACAATGAAATCAACGGGCACATAGTTCCTATTTGCAACAATAAGAATATCATTAATTCTTCCCATAGGTTTCTTAATAGTGGAATCCGCAAGGTGCAAGTTTAAAGAACAATCATCAAAATCACAGAGACCTAGCAAATCACACAAAAATTTTGGAATCATGGAAACACTAGCACCCAAATCACACAAAGCATAGCACTCATGATATTTAATTTTAATTTTTATTGTAGGTTCCCACTCATCATAAAGTTTTCTAGGGATAGAAACTTCCAACTCAAGTTTTTCTTCATAAGATTGCATCAAAGCATCAAATATGTTTAGTAAAAGCTTTATTTTGACTATAAGCATGAGGAGAATTTAGCATGCATTGCAACAAGGAAATACAATCTATCAAAGAGAAATTATCATAATTAAATTCCTTGAAATCCAAAATAATGGGTTCATTAATATTTAAGGTTTTGACCTCTTCAATCCTACTTCTAACAATTTTAGCATCAAGATCTAAAGACTCCAAATTTTTGGAACGCCTTCTAGGTAAAGGTGGATCATCTTCATCCCCATCATTATCAAGACTCATATTGCAAAACAAAGATTTAATAGGAGATACATCAATAACTTTTAGATCTTCATCCTTATTTACATGAAAACTAGAAGAACAGGCTTTTATAAAGCAATCTTTCTTAGCATGCATCCTAGCGGTTCTTTCTTTCCACTCACCAATGGAAATTCTCATGGATTTGAGAGACTCATTGATATCATGCTTAGGTGGAATAGATCTAAGTTTCAAATAATCAACATCAAGAGAAATTCTATCAATGTTCCTAGCCAACTCATCAATCTTAAGCAATTTTTCTTCAATCAAAGCATTGAAACTCTATTGCGAAGTAATAAATTCTTTATATTAGATTCAAAATCAGAGGGCATCTTATTATAATTTCCATAGGAATTGTTGTAGGAATTACCATAATCATTAGAGGAATTACTAGGAAACGACCTAGAATTAAAATTACCTCCATATGCATTGTTACCATAATTGTTCCTACCAACAAAATTCACATCCATAGATTAATTATTATTCTCAATCAAAGTAGACAAAGGCATATCACTAGGATCAGTAGGAGCACTCTTATTAGAAAACAATTTCATAAGTTCATCCATCTTTCCACTCAAAACATTAATCTCTTCAATTGCATGCACTTTTTTATTAGTAGATCTTTCGGTGTGCCATTGAGAATAATTAACCATAATATTATCTAGGAGTTTAGTAGCTTATCCTAAAGTGATTTCCATAAAAGTGCCTCCCGCGGACGAATCTAAAAGATTTCTAGAAGCAAAATTCAATCTGGCATAAAAGTTTTGTATAATCATCCAAAGATTCAAACCATGTGTAGGGCAATTACGTATGATTAATTTCATCCTCTCCCAAGATTGTCCAAGTAGCTTATCATTAGTTTAGCACGATCTCTAAGCAAAAACGGAAATAGCTTCAATTTAACAATATCATTATCCACATCTTTCTTCTTTTGCATATCACACCAATCAACAAAGTTGTTTAGATGGGTAGCGGCATCTTCACTAGGAAGACCGGCAAATTGATCTTTCATGACAAGATTAAACAAAGCAGCATTAATTTCACAAGATTCGGCATCGGTAAGAGGAGCAATCGGAGTACTAAGAAAATCATTGTTATTGGTATTGGCAAAGTCACACAATTTAGTATTATCTTGAGCCATCGTGACAGGCAAGCAATCCAACACACAAGCAAACAAGAAACGGGAAAAAGAGGCAAATAGTGAAATAGAAGGAGGACGGAGAGAGAGGGCGAATAAAAGGGCAAGGGTGAAGTGGGGGAGAGGAAAACGAGAGGCAAATGGCAAATAATGTAATGCGAGGGATAAGAGTTTGTGATGGGTACTTGGTATCTTGACTTGACATGGCGCGAATCTCCCCGGCAACGGCGCCAGAAATCCTTCTTGCTACCTCTTGAGAACTGTGTTGGTTTTCCCTTAAAGAGGATAGGGTGATGCAGCAAAGTAGCGTTAGTATTTCCCTCAGTTTTTGAGAACCAAGGTATCAATCCAGTAGGAGATCACACTCAAGTCCCACGCACCTACACAAACAAATAAGAACCTCGCAACCAACGCGATAAAGGTGTTGTCAAGCCCTTCTCGGTCACTTACGATAATATTTTTGGTATTTTTATGATAAAGAGAAATAAAGATGCAAAGTAAAGCAAACGTCAAAGGAAATAACTAAGTATTGGAAGATTTATATGATAGAAGATAGACCCGGGGGCCATAGGTTTCACTAGTGGCTTCTCTCAAGAGCATAAGTATTACGGTGGGTAAACGAGTTACTGTTGAGCAATTGATAGAATTGAGCATAGTTATGAGAATATCTAGGTATGATCACGTATATAGGCATCACGTCCGAGACAAGTAGACCGAAACGATTCTGCATCTACTACTATTACTCCACACATCGACCGCTATCCAGCATGCATCTAGAGTATTAAGTTCATGAGAATAGAGTAATGCTTTAAGGAAGATGACATGATGTAGAGGGATAAACTCACGCAATATGATATAAACACCATCTTTTTATCCTCGATGGCAACAATACAATACGTGTCGGTTCCCTTTCAGTCACTGGGATCGAGCACCGCAAGATTGAACCCAAAGCTAAGCACTTCTCCCATTGCAAGAAAGATCAATCTAGTAGGCCAAACCAAACTGATAATTCGAAGAAACTTGCAAAGATGAACCAACCATACATAAAAGAATTCAGAGGAGAATCAAATATTGTTCATAGATAATCTGGATCATAAACCCACAATTCATCGGATCTCGACAAACACACCACAAAAGAAGATTACATCAAATAGATCTCTAAGAGAATCAAGGAGAACTTTGTATTGAGATCCAAAGAGAGAGAACAAGCCATTTAGCTAATAACTATGGGCCCGTAGGTCTGAAGTAAACTACTCACACATCACCGGAGAGGCCATGGAGTTGATGTAGAGGCCCTCCGTGATCAATGCCCCCTCCGGCGGAGCTCCGGAAAAGGCCCCGAGATGGGATCTCTCGAGTACAGAAGGTTGCAGCGGTGGAATTAGGTTTCGTGGTGCTCCTCGATGTTTGGGGGGGTACATGGATATATATAGGAGGAAGAAGTACGTCGGTGGAGCAACGGAGGGCCCACGATGGTGGAGGGAGCGCCCGGGGGGTAGGCGCTCCCCCTGCCTCGTGCCTTCCTCCCTTGTTTCTTGACGGCCACTCCAAGTCTCCTGGATCATGTTTGTTGAGAAAATCACATTCCCGAAGGTTCATTCCGTTTGGAATCCGTTTGATATTCCTTTTCTTCGAAACCCTAAAATAGGCAAAAAAAAGCGGCAATTTGGGCTGGGCCTCCGGTTAGTAGGTTAGTCCCAAAAATGATATAAAAGTCTAAAATAAAGCCCATTAACATCCAAAATAGATAATATAATAGCATGAAGCAATCAAAAATTATAGATACGTTGGAGATGTATCATGCACCTGTAGCTGGATTGGATTTATATGCGCTAAATGCCTAGAAAATGCACATAATCCCCTAAATATGGTAGATGAGCCTAGAAAATGCCAAATTTGAACGAGGTGATTTGCAGGGTGTATGTTCTTCGTAGAAAAAATCTCCAGGGCAAAGAACGAAGAAAATTTGGATTCCCCTTCAATCTTGGGGATTTCCCTCTCGAAAGCATGGAACTTCCTCGGTGATGGTTCGATTTATGAAGAGCGTGCATGACGACATAAGCCAAACCTTCTCAAATTTTTACCAGGGCATGGTAAGGTCATACCATGGCACCATGCTAGGCTTCATGTTTTTAAGGATTTATTTCATTTTTTCTATAGTTGAAAACCCAACAAACAAACATTTGTGGTTGACTATTGCCACACATTTCATTGAAATATCTGTCCATTCCTTGTAAAAGGCATGATAACTTACTAAATGGCACAAGCATGGTTTTCTAGGCCGTTCTTGTGGACCCTTTCATCCATCGATTGTTTAAACTTGAATTATGCGCATTAATGCCTAGGAAATGCACATAATCCCCTAAATATGGCAAATGAACCCGAAAAAGTGGCAAATTTGAACACAGTGATTTGTAGGTTGTATGTTCATCGTAGAAAAAACTCGTGGACAAAGGACAAAGGAAATTTGTACCCTCCCCCTTCAATCTTGGTGATTTCCCCCTCGAAACCATGAAACTTCCTCGGTAATGGTTCAATTTATGAAAGGCGCGCATCACGACATAAGGAAAACATTCTCCAATTTTTACCAGGGTATGGTGAGGCCACACCATAGCACCACGCTAAGCGTCATGTTTTCCAACCATGTGTTTCATTTCTTGTATTGTTGTTAACCGAGTAAACGAAGCATTTATGGTTGACTATTGCCACACATTTCCTTGAAATATCTGCCCATTCCTTGTAAAAGGCAAGAGAATGTACTAAATAACACAAGCATAGTTTTCCAGACCATTCTTGTGCACCTTTTCATGCACCAATTGTTCGTATTTGAATTATGTCCATTAATGTCTAGAAAATGCACATAATCCCCTAAATATGGTAAATTAGCCCGGGAAAATGTCAAATTTGAACACGTTGCATTTGAGGGCGGTATGTTGATCATTGGAAAAAAACTAAATGACAAACTAGGATGGAAATTTGTATTCCTCTTCAATCTTGTGGATTTCCCTCTCGAAGCATGGAACTTCCTCGGTGATGGTTCGATTTATGAAGAGTGTGCATGACAACACATAAGCCAAATCTTCTCAAATTTTGCCAGGGCATGGTGAGGTCATACCATAGCACCATGCGAGGCGTCATATTTTTTAAGCATTTATTTCATTTTTTCTATAGTGGAAAACCCAACAAACAAACATCTGTGGTTGACTATTGCCACACATTTCATCGAAATATCTATCTATTATTCCTTGTAAAAGGCATGGGAATTTACTAAATGGCATGAGCATGCATGGTTTTCCAGGCCGTTCTTGTGGACCCTTTCATGCACCGATTGCTTGAACTTGAATTATATGCATTAATGCCTAGGAAATGCACATAATTCCCTAAATATGGCAAATGAACCAAGAAAAGTTCCAAATTTAAACACGGTGATTTGCAGGTTGTATGTTCATCATAAAAAAAAACTCGTGGACAAAGGATAGAGGAAATTTGGATCCCCCTGCAATCTTGGTGATTTCCCCCTCGGAACCATGAAACTTGCTCGGTGATTGTTTGTTTTATGAAAGGCATGCATGATGACATTTTTACCAGGGCACGGTGAGGTCATACCATGGCACACACCAGGCGTCATGTTTTTCCAAGCATGTATTTCATTTTTGTATAGTTGTTAACACAGTAAACGACGCGTTTATGGTTGACTATTGCCACACATTTCCTTCAAATATCTACCCATTCCTTGTAAAAGGCATGAGAATGTACTAAATAGCACGAGCATGGTTTTCCCAGACCGTTCTTGTGCACCTTTTCATGCACTGATTGTTCAAATTTGAATTATGTGCATAATTAATGCCTTGAAAATGCACATAATCCCCTAACTATGGTAAATGAGTTCGGAAAAATGTCAAATTTGAACATGTTGCATTTGAGGTGGTATCTTGATCATTGGAAAAAATTGAATGACAAACTAGGAGAGAAATTTGGATTCCCCTTCAATCCTGGTGATTTCCCTCTCGAAAGCATCGAACTTCCTCGGTGATGGTTCGATTTATGAAGGGTGTGCATGACGACATAAATCGAACCTTCTTAGATTTTAACCAGGCCACGGTGAGGCCATACCATGGCACCGTGCCAGCCGTCATGTTTTTCAAGAACATATTTCATTGTTCTATAGTTGGTAACCCAGTAAATGACGCATTTCTGGTTGACTATTGCCACACATTCCACTGAAATATGTGCCTATTCCTTGTAAAAGGCTTGAGAAATTACTAAATACCACGAGTATGGTTTTTCCAGACCGTTCTTGTGAACCCTTTCATGCACCGATTGTTTGAATTTGAATTACGTGCGTTAATGCCTACAAAATGCACATAATCTCCTAAATATTGTAAATGAACCCAGAAAAGTGTCAATTTTGAACACGATGATTAGCAGGGTTTATCTTCATCATAGAAAAAATAAATCATGGATGAAGGACAAAGGAAATTTGGATTCCCATTCAATCTCGGTGATTTACTATCGCACACGATCCATCTCCGTCGCCTCTCCGAACCGTGTGCGTTCACTCACACATGCAAAAGGAAAAGAAAACCCTCGCCCACTTCATCCCCACTCACTTGCCGCGGACTCCTCCACAACAATTCACCCTAAGCTCGACGGTTGTTGGCGGCGGGCGTAGGTCGCGCTGCAAACGGCACCGGATTTCGCCTCGACCGCTTTTCCGCCGCCTATCTGCACCGACATTCTAGACTCTGGTCGACTGGGGTTTTCTGCGGGATTGGGCCAGGGATTTTTCTCATGGTGAAGGTAATCAACTTAATTAGCGAAATATTCACTCATCTCTTCTCGCAGTCCGTCCGTCGCTATTAATCAACCGACGGAAATCGCCATGGAATCATTTTTGTTCTAGCTGATTCGTGGGTGCTCATTCATGTGTCCACAACGCGAGCACAAATCGGGCAACTGTGGTCGTGGCTAGTCAGAAACAAAGTTCTATCTCACCATTCTGGATGACTTTAGGGAGCGCTCGTTATGTTCAATCTCAACCTGCCAAGGTCGGCATGGCCTAAATTTGTGAACATATACCGTTTGTTGCTACATTATTGATGACCCACAAGTATAGGGGATCTATCATAGTCCTTTCGATAAGTAAGAGTGTCGAACCCAACGAGGAGCAGAAGGAAATGATAAGCGGTTTTCAGCAAGGTATTCTCTGCAAGTACTGAAATAAGTGGTAACAGATAGTTTTGTGATAAGATAGATTGTAACGAGCAACAAGTAACAAAAGTAAATAAAGTGCAGCAAGGTGGCCCAATCCTTCTGTAGCAAAGGACAAGCCGGAACAAACTCTTATAATAGGAAAATCGCTCCCAAGGACACATGGGAATATCGTCAAGCTAGTTTTCATCACGTTCATATGATTCGCGTTCGATACTTTGATAATTTGATATGTGGGTGGACCGGTGCTTGGGTGCTGTTCTTTCTTGAACAAGCATCCCACTTATGATTAACCTCTATTGCAAGCATCCGCAACTACAACAAAAGTATTAAGGTAAACCTAACCATAGCATGAAACATATGGATCCAAATCAGCCCCTTACGAAGCAACGCATAAACTAGGGTTTAAGCTTCTGTCACTCTAGCAACCCATCATCTACTTATTACTTCCCAATGCCTTCCCCTAGGCCCAAATAATGGTGAAGTTTTATGTAGTCGACGTTCACATAACACCACTAGAGGCTAGACAACATACATCTTATCAAAATATCAAACGAATACCAAATTCACATGACTACTCATAGCAAGACTTCTCCCTTGTCCTCAGGAACGAACGTAATTACTCACAAAGCATATTCATGTTCATAATCAGAGGGGTAATAATATGCATATAGGATCTGAACATATGATCTTCCACCAAATAAACCAACTAGCATCAACTACAAGGAGTAATCAACACTACTAGCAACCTACTAGCACCAATCCCGGACTTTGAGACAAGAATTGGATACAAGAGATGAACTAGGGTTTGGAGATGAGATGGTGCTGGTGAAGATGTTGATGGAGATTTCCCTCTCCCGATGAGAGGAGCGTTGGTGATAATGATGGTGGTGATTTCCCCCTCCCGGAGGGAAGTTTCCCCGGCATAACAGCTCTGCCGGAGCTCTAGATTGGATCCGCCAAGGTTCCGCCTCGTGGCGGCAGAGTCTCATCCCGAAAAGTTCCTTCTTATTTTTTTCTCATCGAAATACCTCATATAGGAGAAGATGGGCGTTGGAGAGCCACCAGGGGGCCCACGAGATAGGGGGGCGCGCCCTAGGGGGGGCACCCCCACCCTCGTGAGCAGGGTGTGGGCCCCCTGGCCTTCATATTTGGCGTGGATTTTTCTTTATTTCTTTTAAGACGTTCCGTGGAGTTTCAGGACTTTTAGAGTTGCGCAGAATAGGTCTCTAATATTTGCTCCTTTTCCAGACCAGAATTCCAGCTGCCGGCATTCTCCCTCTTTATATAAACCTTGTAAAATAAGAGAGAATAGCCATAAGTATTGTGACATAAAGTGAAATAACAGTCCATAATGCGATAAATATTGATATAAAAGCATGATGCAAAATGGACGTATCAACTCCCCCAAGCTTAGACCTCGCTTGTCCTCAAGCGAAAAGCCGATAACAATAAATATGTCCTCATGTTTAGAGGTAGAGGCGTCGATAAAAATAAAATACGGACATGAAGGCATCATGATTATTCTCATAACAGCAACATATATAGGTTTTGTCATATGATTACTTATGTTCAAGTGATGATCTATTCACAATGCAAAAGTATAAATCATAAACCTTATTGGGCTCTGACAAACTATAATCTCAGTCATTGAAGCAATTGCAATTTATCATAACATTGGAAAGATCTATGTCAGAACTAAAAAGCAAGTCCACATACTCAACTATCATTTAGTCCTCCATAATTGCTAACACTCACGCGATACTTGTGGTTACGGAGTTTTAATCGGACACAGAGAAAGATAGGAGCTTATAGTTTTGCCCCACAACCTTTTACCTCAAGGGTAATGTCAACAATAATGGTTCATGCTCCCCTACATCCAATTAGATATATATATATATATATATATATATATATATATATATCATGTTCTTTCCAACATGCTGAGCTTGCCAAAGGATAAAACGAAAAAGAAAAGGTGAAGATCACCATGACTCTTGCAGAAGGTAGAAGGTAATAATAAAGGATAGACCCTTCACAGAGGGAAGCAGAAGTTGCCATGCGCTTTTATGGTTGGATATATAAAATCTCAATGCGAAGGAACGTCACTTTATATTGCCCCTTGTGATATGAACCTTTATTATGCAGTCCGTCGCTTTTATTACTTCCACATCACAAGATCGTATAAAGCTTATTTCTCCCACACCAATCAATCATACATATTTAGAGAAATTTTTATTGCTTTGCACCGATGACAACTTACTTGAATGATCTTACTCAATCCATAGGTAGATATGGTGGACTCTCATGGAAAAACTGGTTTAAGGGTATTTGGAACCACAAGTAGTATTTCTACTTGGTGCTGAGAATTTGGCTAGCGTGAGGGGGAAAGGCAAGATCAACAAGTTAGAGGATCCATGACAACATACTTTATCTCAGATATAAGAAATACATAACTCCTTACGTTGTCTTCCTTGTCCAACATCAACTCTTTAGCATGTCATATTTTAATGAGTGTTCCCAATCATAAAAGATGTCAATGATAATATATCTATATGTGAAAACATCTCTTTCCTTATTACTTCCTATTAATTGCAACAATGACCAAAGCTATGTCTGCCAACTCCCAACAACTTTTAATCATCATACTCTTTCTATGTGAAGTCATTACTCTCAATAAGATAAATATGAACTTTTTGCTTCTTTTTTATTCTTTTTCTTGTTTCTTTTATTCACCCAAGATCATGGCAAAATAATCAAGCCCTTGACTCAACACTAATCTTTATTATATATAACTCACGGACTTGATTACATAGTGAGATCATAAAGCAAAACTCAAAACTAGATCATGCCATAAACTTTATTCTACTAGATCAAGATACTACTAATAGGATCGAACTAAGAAAAACGGTAAAGATAAGAGTTGTGATTGTGATACGATACCAGGGCACCTCCCCCAAGCTTGGCAGTTTCCAAGGGGAGTGCCCATACCCAGATACTCAAAATTCTTCTTTGTTGGAGGAGACGGCGGAGGTGTTGTTGATGATGCGGGCTTGTCGTCCATCTTCCAAGGCATAGGTTCACCATCATAGAAAGATGATCGAGTCACCAGAATCCTCAAATCTGCAGCCAAACTCATTATTTTGAATCTATATTCATACTCACAGTTTTGGTTTTGAAGGTCATAGACTTGGGCTTGGAGGTGCTCGATCTTCTCATATAGCTTGAAGATGGCTTCCTCGGTGTTCTTGGCATCCGGCTTGTAATTGTTAGTGAACTCCGCGAGCATCGTGTGGCTAGCGTTGATTCCACGCTCCACCATCCCCTGGCACTTGAAAACTTGTTGCTCCAATGCTTCGAGCCTCGTCTCTATGATTTCGGTCCCCTTTGGTCCCTCTTCATCGCGGATGTGCAGCAACCCATCACGCAACTCAATGGTTTGAGGGTGTCGCGGCACCTCCGCGAGGTAAGGGTTGATGACCTTCTCGAAGAACTTGTCCTTGGAGGCGCTTGGGGCTGTCATAATAACCTAGATCTGTCAAAAAAACAGCTCGAAACAAAAACAGGAGATTTTTGCGTGATACGGGAGTCAAAACCTTCGGGAGAATATATAATGAATTTTTACCGACCAAAATATGTAACGTGCAAGAAAACGGAGTCCGGAAGGCACACGAGGTGCTCACGAGGTAGGGGGGCGCACCCACCACCCTCGTGGGGCCCTCGTGTCCTTCCCGGACTGCTACTTATTTTTCTAAATATTCCAAAACGGAGAAATATTTCCTTAAAAAAAATTGGAGTCGGTTTACTTACCGTACCACATACCTATTCCTTTTCGGAGTCTGAAACATTCCGAAAAGTGTCCCTTATGTATTCTTCCGGTGTTGCGGTTTCAATAATATTGGTTTCAACATTTATGGGATTACCTGAGATATAGTGTTTGATTCTTTGACCGTTTACCACCTTCGGATTTGTTCCCTCGAAGTTGTTGATTTTTATGGCACCGGAATGATAGACCTCTTCGATAACATAGGGGCCTTCCCATTTAGAGAGAAGTTTTCCTGCAAAAAATCTTAAACGAGAGTTGTATAGCAATACATAATCACCTACATTAAACTCACGCTTTTGTATCCTTTTGTCATGCCATCTTTTAACTTTTTCTTTAAACAACTTGGCATTTTCATATGCTTGGGTTCTCCATTCATCAAGTGAGCTAATATCAAATAACCTCTTCTCATCGGCAAGTTTAAAATCATAGTTGAGCTCTTTAATAGCCCAATATGCCTTATGTTCTAGTTCAAGAGGTAAGTGACATGCTTTTCCATAGACCATTTTATACGGAGACATACCCATAGGATTTTTGTATGCAGTTCTATAAGCCCATAATGCATCATCAAGTTTCTTAGACCAATTCTTTCTAGACCTATTAACAGTCTTTTGCAAAATTAATTTGAGCTCTCTATTGCTCAACTCTACTTGACCACTAGACTGTGGGTGATAAGGAGATGCAATTCTATGATTAACATCATATTTATCAAGCATTTTACGGAAAGCGCCATGAATAAAGTGTGAACCACCATCAGTCATTAAATATCTAGGGACTCCAAACCTCGGGAAAATAACTTCCTTAAGCATTTTAATAGAAGTGTTATGATCAGCACTACTAGTTGGAATAGCTTCTATCCACTTAGTAACGTAATCAACAGCAACTAAAATATGTGTGTATCCATTAGAGGCAGGAAAAGGTCCCATATAATCAAAGCCCCAAACATCAAACGGTTCAATAACAAGTGAATAATTCATAGGCATTTCTTGACGTCTACTAATATTACCAATTCTTTGACATTCATCACAAGACAAGACAAACTTACGGGCATCCTTGAAGAGAGTAGGCCAATAAGAACCAGATTGCAATACCTTATGTGCAGTTCTATCTCCAGCGTGGTGTCCTCCATAAGACTCAGAATGACACTTGCGTAGGATCTGTTCCTGTTCATGCTCAGGTACACAACGTGTAATAACACCATCTACTCCTTCTTTATAAAGATGTGGGTCATCCCAAAAGTAATGTCTCAAATCATAGAAGAACTTTTTCTTTTGCTGGTATGTGAAGCTAGGTGGTATAAATTTAGCAACAATATAATTGGCATAATCGGCATACCATGGAGTACTTCAAGAAGTACTTATAACATTTAATTGTCCATCAGGAAAGCTATCATTAATAGGTAGTGGATCATCAAGAATATTTTCTAACCTAGAAAGGTTGTCTGCAACGGGGTTCTCAGCTCCCTTTCTATCAACAATATGCAAATCAAATTCTTGAAGCAAGAGAACCCATCTAATAAGTCTAGGTCTAGCATCTTTCTTTTCCATAAGATATTTAATAGCAGCATGATTAGTTTGAATAGTTACTTTAGAATCAAAATATAAGATCTGAACTTATCACAAGCAAATACAACTACTAAGAGTTCTTTTTCAGTAGTAGCATAATTTCTTTGAGCACTGTCTAGAGTCTTACGAGCATAATGAATAACATTTAATTTCTTGTCAACTCTTTGCCCTAGAACAGCACCTACAGCATAGTCACTAGCATCACACATAATTTCAAAGGGTAGGTTTCAATCAGGTGGCTGAACAACTGGTGCAGAGACTAATGCTTTCTTAAGAATTTCAAATGCTTCTACACAATCATCGTCAAAGACAAATGGTATATCTTTTTGCAATAAATTAGTCAGAGGCCGAGAAATTTTTGAGAAGTCCTTTATGAACCTCCTGTAAAATCCGGCGTGACCAAGGAAACTTCTTATACCTTTGATGTCCTTGGGACATGGCATCTTTTCAATAACATCAACCTTGGCTTTATCAACTTCAATACCTCTTTCAGAAACTTTGTGCCCCAAGACAATACCTTCATTAACCATAAAGTGGCACTTTTCCCAATTCAAGACAAGATTAGTTTCTTCACATCTCTGCAAAACTCGATCAAGATTGCTCAAGCAATCATCAAAAGAGGAACCATAGACGGAAAAGTCGTCCATGAAAACCTCACAAATCTTTTCACAAAAGTCAGAAAATATAGCCATCATGCATCTTTGAAAGGTAGCAGGTGCATTACATAAACCAAAAGGCATACGTCTATAAGCAAAAGTACCAAAAGGGCATGTAAAAGAAGTCTTTGATTGATCTCTAGCCGACACAGGTATTTGAGAGAAACCAGAATAACCATCTAGAAAGCAATAGTGTGTATGTTTGGATAATCTTTCTAGCATTTGATCAATAAAAGGTAAGGGGTAATGATCTTTCTTAGTAGCTTTATTTAATTTGCGGAAAACAATTACCATCCTATAACATGTGATAATTATTTGTGGAATCAATTCATCTTTATCGTTAGGAACAAAAGTAATACTTCCCTTCTTAGGGACACAATGGACAGGACTTACCCACTGACTTTCAACAACGGGATAAATTATACGTGCCTCAAGGAGCTTTAATATTTCCTTTCTTACCACTTCTTTCATCTTAGAATTCAGCCGTCGTTGGTGATCAATAACTGGTTTGGTGTCTTTCTCAAAATTTATTTTGTGTTGACATAGAGTGGGACTAATGCCCTTAAGATCATCAAGAGTATATCCAATAGCAGCACGGTGCTTCTTTAGAGTTTTCAATAATTTCTCTTCCTCCTTCTCTGAAAGGTTAGCACTAATAATAACAGGATATATCTTCTTTTCATCAAGATAAGCATATTTAAGAGTATCAGGCAATGGTTTAAGCTCAAACACGGGATCACCCTTGGGTGGATGTGGATCCCCTAAAATTTCAACAGGCAAGTTGTGATGCAGAATAGGTTCCTGTTTAAAGAATACTTCATCAATTTCCCTTCTTTCATTCATGAACATATCATTTTCATGGTCTAGCAAATAGTGTTCTAAAGGATCACTAGGAGGTACGGCAATAGAATCAAGACCAATAATTTCATCCTTACTAGGTAATTCTTCCTCATGATGTTGTTTACCAAATTTAGAGAAATTAAACTCATGAACCATATCATCCAAACCAACAGTAACAATATTCTTAGTGCAGTCTATGGTAGCATTGACAGTATTTAAGAAGGTCTACCAAATATAATTGGACAAAAGCTATCTTGCGGAGAAGTAAGAACAAGAAAATCAGCAGGATATTTAGTTTTCCCACACAAGACTTCAACATCTCTAACAATTCCAGTTGGTGCAATAGTATCTCTATTAGCAAGTTTAATAGTAACATCAATATCTTCTAACTCAACAGGTGCAATTTCATTCTTAATTTCTCTGTATAAGTCATGAGGTATAACACTAGCACTAGCACCCATATCACATAAGCCATGATAACAATGATCTCCTATTTTAACAGAAATAACAGGCACGCCTACCACAGGTCTATGTTTATCCTTATCACAAGGTTTAGCTATTCTAGCAGTTTCACCTTCGAACTGAATAACATGCCCATCAATATTATCAGACAAGAGATCTTTAACAATAGCAACATTAGGTTCTACTTTAACTTGCTCAGGAGGTGTATAAGTTCTAATATTGCTTTTACGAACAACAGTTGAAGCTTTAGCATGATCCTTTATTCTAACAGGGAAAGGTGGTTTCTCAATATAAGAAGTAGGAACAATAGGATCATTATAAGTGACAGTCTTTTCTTCAACTTTAATAGGTGTAGCTACTTTTACTTCTATGGGAGGATGATATTTAAACCACTTCTCCTTAGGGAGATCAACATAACTAGCAAAAGATTCACAGAAAGAAGCTACTATCTCAGAGTCAAGTCCATATTTAGTGCTAAACTTACGGAAAATATCGGTATCCATAAAAGATTTAACACAATCAAACTTAGGTGTCATACCTGACTTCTTACCTTCGTCGAGGTCCCAATCTTTAGAGTTGCATTTAATTCTATCCAATAAATTCCATCTGAATTCAATAGTCTTCATCATAAAAGAGTCGGCACAAGAAGTATCGAGCATGGTGCGATTGTTTTCAGAAAGCCGAGCATAAAAACTTTGCATGATTATTTCTCTTGAGAGCTCATGATTGGGGCATGAATATAACATTGATTTAAGCCTCCCCAAGCTTGAGCGATGCTTTCCCCTTCGCGAGGCCAGAAATTATATATATAATTGCGACCACGATGAACAAGATGCATAGGGTAATACTTTTGATGAAATTCCAGCTTCAATCTTTTATAGTCCCATGATCCCATATCATCACATAGCCTATACCATATCAATGCGTCTCCCTTCAAAGATAAAGGGAAGACCTTCTTCTTAGCAACATCATCGGGTATACCTGCAAGCTTAAATAATCCACAAACTTCATCCACATATATTAAGTGCTCATCAGGATGCTTTGTTCCATCTCCTGTAAAAGGATTAGCTAGCAGTTTTTCTATCATAGCCTAAGGATACTCATAAGGAATTTCATTTTCAATAGGTTCAGTAGGTTGAGGAGCAACTCTTTGCTCTACTGGACGGGGTGAAGATACCCCGAACAAGCCCCTCAGAGAATTACTTTCCATAGTAACAAGTGACAGTAAATTTCAGCACACTATATAAATTTTTCCTTACCAAATTCCACCTACCAAAGGCGCTACACTCCCCGGCAACGGCGCCAGAAAAGAGTCTTGATGACCCAAAAGTATAGGGGATCTATCGTAGTCCTTTCGATAAGTAAGAGTGTCAAACCCAACGAGGAGCAAAAGGAAATGATAAGCGGTTTTCGGCAAGGTATTCTCTGCAAGTACTGAAATAAGTGGTAACAGATAGTTTTGTGATAAGATAGGTTGTAACGAGCAACAAGTAAAAAAAGTAAATAAAGTGCAGCAAGGTGGCCCAATCCTTTTGTAGCAAAGGACAAACCGGAACAAACTCTTATAATAGGAAAAGCGCTCCCGAGGACACATGGGAATATCGTCAAGCTAGTTTTCATCACGTTCATATGATTCGCGTTCGATACTTTGATAATTTGATATGTGGGTGGACCGGTGCTTGGGTGCTGTTCTTTCTTGAACAATCATCCCACTTATGATTAACCTCTATTGCAAGCATCCGCAACTACAACAAAAGTATTAAGGTAAACCTAACCATAGCATGAAACATATGGATCCAAATCAGCCCCTTACGAAGCAACGCATAAACTAGGGTTTAAGCTTCTGTCACTCTAGCAACCCATCATCTACTTATTACTTCCCAATGACTTCCTCTAGGCCCAAATAATGGCGAAGTGTTATGTAGTCGACGTTCACATAACACCACTAGAGGCTAGACAACATACATCTTATCAAAATATCAAATGAATACCAAATTCACATGACTACTCATAGCAAGACTTCTCCCTTGTCCTCAGGAACGAACGTAATTACTCACAAAGCATATTCATGTTCATAATCAGAGGGGTAATAATATGCATATAGAATCTGAACATATGATCTTCCACCAAATAAACCAACTAGCATCAACTACAAGGAGTAATCAACACTACTAGCAACCTACTAGCACCAATCCCGGACTTTGAGACAAGAATTGGATACAAGAGATGAACTAGGGTTTGGAGATGAGATGGTGCTGGTGAAGATGTTGATGGAGATTGCCCTCTCCCGATGAGAGGAGCGTTGGTGATGACGATGGTGATAATTTCCCCCTCCCGGAGGGAAGTTTCCCCGGCAGAACAGCTCTGCCGGAGCTCTAGATTGGATCCGCCAAGGTTCCGCCTCGTGGCGGCGGAGTCTCGTCCCAAAAAGTTCCTTCTTATTTTTTTCTCATCGAAAGACCTCAATAGGAGAAGATGGGCGTCGGAGAGCCACCAGGGGGCCCACAAGATAGGGGCGCGCCCTAGGGAGGGGGGCCCACCCTCGTGAGCAAGGTGTGGGCCCCCTGGCCTTCATCTTTGGCGTGGATTTTTCTTTATTTCTTTTAAGACGTTCCGTGGAGTTTCAGGACTTTTGGAGTTGCGTAGAATAGGTCTCTAATATTTGCTCCTTTTCCAGACCAGAATTCCAGCTGTCGGCATTCTCCCTCTTTATATAAACCTTGTAAAATAAGAGAGAATAGCCATAAGTATTGTGACATAAAGTGAAATAACAGTCCAGAATGCGATAAATATCGATATAAAAGCATGATGCAAAATGGACGTATCAATTATCTATATATTTGCATCAAATCTTTGTTACACTATCTATTTTTAATTCTATATTTTGTTCTTTGCTTCCATCTGTATATATATATATGGATCTATTCTCTCAGTTACTCCCATATTTGTTGCATCTTGCTCTGTTATTTCAATATATCTAAGTTACGATCTTAATTTTCATTTCAAGCAGTACATCCCTTGCTTTGCAAGAACATGAGTAGAAAGAAATCTTGGGCTTTACTTTGTTGATGACTCCCAGGATGTCATATTGACAACGCAGCATGGAGTTACAATGATGGTTAGCGTAAAACTTGATAAAGATGGTCACCCCTTCTTTATTGCGGACCTTTGGAGAAAAATGTCTAAGTATTATGAACTGAAAGCTGGCAATAAAATTCTAGTGTGTGCACCACAGCCTAGTCTAATTAACATGGATGCTTACTTCCCCAACGTCACCAGCTGATCAAAGTCTGATCGAGGTTAGTGTCCTTTCAAATTTCTCCTTGCTGTCATATTACTATTTAAGCAACCAATTGTGATATCATATTCTGACTCCGTTCCTAGGCAGTAAGAAATTCTATTTGCCAATTTATGCACACTATATATTCTTCTGCCATGTTCTAAATAAATAATACCTTTCCACCTTTTAAGCAGGATATGTTGGATGCATGGTAAATGATCTGTATGTTACTAAGCATACCAAATTTCACTGGAAGGACTTGAAGCATGTCATAAACTTTGTTGATAATCTAACACAGATAGCACAACGTATGAACGCTGGATCTTGGTTGGGATTAATTAGACCTATGGTGCACACACTGAACAAGACCAATTGTGTGCACAAAACGCTGGTAAAAAGTCTTATTTTAATGTTGATGCTCATAAACTATATATATCTTCAATGATATGTCACAGTTGTTTTTTATTCTACATGTCAACAGAAATTGCCCCCTATAGCAGTTCCTGAATCGATCTCCCGGCGTGGTCGAATTACACTTGTGCCCGCTAATAATGCCAAAGTGATTGCAAGGTACTGCATTTCCCGCAGAAATGGAACCATTCAAATTAACAAGTTCTCGCTTCTCGTGGCAATGCATCCATATTGGAAAATTGGAGACACTGTTCTACTCATGATCTACCAAGGCACAAGAGGGCTCTTCCTTTTCATTGACGAGATGTCGAGTCACCGTGATCAAGCTGCTTCTAGTGGATAGTTGTGGTTGTTGGCCCTCAGCCTCTTAAAATGTGCTAGATGTTACTATATATGTTAAGTATGTAGATATGGACCATATGGTTGTTGTCCCTTAGCCTCTTAAAATGTGATAGTTGTCAAAACCGTGTTACGAAGATCCTCCTTTTGTCGAATAGTGTAACCACTATATATATATGTTACTCAGATGTTGTTACCCAAGTTCATAAATTTTCATGGAAAGTATTAGTGTCATACACAGTTCATTGAGTTTAAGTGTGGGCCCGATGACCAGAAGGCATTTGCATATTAACTATCCATATTGCAAATTCACACACATGTTAACATAAGGAAACATATGTGTAACATACTAATCATTGCACACGAGTACTCGCAGACGCATCGTGTGCGATACTCCGCCACCGCAAGCAACTAGTTTGCATTTTTCAAAGTTTTTTGTACACACATAATTGCATACGAAGTAACTTCATTGACCGTCTGTGTTGTAATTTCTCATCGCAAACAGTTCACCAGAGTCGGCCGTTTGGCACGTATCACACACATCTTGTTTACACGACTCGTTTCTGTTCTTTTGGCTCATCGCAGACAGTTCATCCATGTGAACTGTATGCCGCATATCACACACATCTTGTTAAGTTGAACCGTTTCTGTTGTGTTCCCTAATCGAAAACAGTTCGTCCGAGTTAACCGTATGTCGTATATCACACACACTGATATGGCTGCCCGTTTCGGTTGTTCTACCTCATGGCAAACAGTTTGAATGGATTAGCCGTGTGTCCTGCATCACACGCACATTGTTATGGCTGCCCGTTTCTGTTGTTCTGCCTCATCGCAGATAGATTGAATGGATTAACCGTGTGTCCTACATCGCACATGCAACTAAATCTGAACCGTGTTTGATGGCTCCGCCATCGCAAACATTTTGCACCTTTTTGATGGTTTTTTATACCACTGTTTGCGATTATGGCATCGCACACAGTTTTGTCGAAGGGTCTCTGATCGTAGTGTCGCGTTAGCAGTATCCTGCAGTACTGAAAAGTCAGTTGTCAGGTGGTAACATGCTATTTTATTTGGATTAAAACAGGCCTCCCTGTTAGCGGTGACTGCCCAGTCAGCAGAAATTTCCGAACTCAAACGAAAACTGGAGCGAGTCGATGAGGACCTAGTCCTTGTTAACACGCGGCTCGACCAGGCGCAAGGAATGAGATACATCTTATTTTATGACTGTTTATGTCCGTGTTCTGTGGAATTCCGAGAGTTGCAATGTGTGTGTGTTTGTATAGATGGTGCCGCAGCGGTTGAGACCCTCAGGGGTGAGCTTGCCCAAGCCAAGGAGAAAGCGTGGGTAAGCAAGGTGGCCGCTGATAAAGCGGCTGCGGACTTAACGACCGAACAGGCCGCTCGGTGCCGTTTTGAGGAACAGGTGACTAAGGTGGACCAGAAGCTCAAGGACACCACCCGCAAGTGCGAGTCCTTAGAAGAGGAAAATAAGGCGAAGGGGACCAAACTCACCAAGGCCCTTCAAGATGCCAAGGAGGCGCGGTCCGAATCCCGTGCGGCGCGCGAGGAAAATTGTCAGGCCGGACATATAGCGGCTGGTAAGACCTTTCTTTTACAGGCTAAATTTGGGGATCGGGGTATGCCTTGCTTAATCGACTATGGAGTTCTCCAGATGCATATGTGGATCTACCAAAGAGAGCTGTGGACACCGCCCAATTCTTCCGAGCCCAGGAGGGCTACGCAATGGAGAAGCTCTTCTGGTCGCAGTTTGCAGGGCAGGAGCGTCCCGCACTGCTAAATGACCAGATGGCACAATGGGCGGAGCTGCATAAGATGTCCCGCGCGGCCATGAAGGACGTTATAGTCCGGTTGTGGTCGACCGAAGCCATTCCGGACAGCTACTTCGGCCTTGTGCGGCGTCTCGTTGATGCGCTGCCCCGAATCGACGCCGTTAAGAGGTGGTCCTACAAAGAAGGAGTGCGAATGGCCTTGGCCCATGTCAAGATGCGTTGGGTGAAGATGAAGGCCGAAAAGGTGGCAGTTGAGGGCCCGCCCGAAAGCAAGGACCATCGCACACCAGAGTGCTATTTTGAGGACGTACCAAAAGGTACCCGCCTTGTATAAGGCCAATGCTCGAAGGATGTAGTGTTCGAGTGAACGAGTCCGAACTATTTGAGAGTTTGTATTATGAACTAAGGCTTTTGTAATATATTCATGCCTTTATGAAGAGTTTTATCCTCCTGTGTGGCCATTCCTATATCTGAGGGTTCCCAGTCCTTGGCTTCAACCCCCATGTAGATACTACTGGGGTGTTCGGAATTGCGTACGACTACACTTAACCCAATGTCTTGGTCCATGAAGGAGGTGTCAGTGCGGTGAACCATGCAATAAAACTATGTGGATTTACTGCTCTCACTTAGCCATAGGAGTTTGACGGTGGGTCTACAAAGTAGCCCCTGGTATGTACGCGGCTATCCCAATGCGGATGCGTTGCATATGTGACCGGAAAACAGTCCTTCCTATAATACGGAAAAAATCGCTAAAGATTTTAATGAGTCGCCGAGTGGCTGACCAACTCTCGCCGCATCATCACAGTTAGTTTTCGGCTTTCTCTACTGAGGTGCTTGACTGGACGAACCAGAAACACAATCGCAGTAGTTCTCCCTTTACTACCCTAGCCAATTAGACGGAACGTAAGGTAGCAAACACAGGAGCCGGGCAACCCAACTATTGACCAAAGACATGATTCAGAGCCAATGCATATAGTGTCGGGCTCGGGACGCCGAATTGTGCTATAAAGCTGTTTGGACTTTTGCTTGGCAACACGTGTGTTGCCATATAGAGCCCCTGGCAATTTGTGCCGAGGTGTGTGCATGAGGCAACTGAAGAGACGGAATAAATTCTATAAGTAAAGACGATACCCAATAAGGATTTGGTTCACTGGAATCTCATTGATACGTCAAACCATGATCTTACAGAAGGTACCATAATCACTAAGGACATTTTACATGCCGGGGGTCTTAGTCTAAGGGGAAAAGCTTTATACAGGTTCTTGAGTGAAGTTGTGGTCTACAAAATCCTTTGCACCTTCCTGCAGCACGTTTGCGCGCGCTTTCACTTGAGTAAGAAAGATTCCTTGAGGGGAATGGTCTTTGACTATTTGTACAGAACCTGGCTTGGAGAGAGTCCTTGTGAGTCTGTAGGATGGGTAGGTTTTGATGCACCTGTGGTAAAAGAGAAAAAATAATTAAAAAGTTGAAGGCCATATAGGGTCGAACCGTACTATAGGCCTATCCGTATTGTGCCTCCGTTGATGCCCAAGGTACTTTGAGTGCATCATTATGCACGCGCGGTACGGATTTCGCGGATATGCATGGCCATCGACGGAGGCAAAACTACTAATCCAGCTCTGGAATTGCCAAGTTGTTAGCATGCAGAATTGGACGGCCTTGTGTAATAGAGCCTGGCGGCTTAATAGCCGATCAGGTGTGCGGCTTGACAAGGCAGCTTTGTACTTCGGCCGCGATGGCCGCAGTATGCTCCTCAGTACGGAGGGAGCGTTCCATGTTTCCGTTGATTGTAATGACGCGACATGGACCGGGCATCTTAAGCTTTAGATATGCATAGTGTGGGACCACGTTAAAGCGGGCGAAAGGGGTTTGTCTGAGTAGTGCGTGATAGAAACTGCGGAACGGGACGATATCGAAGGTCAAGTCTTCCCTTCGGAAGTTGTCCGGTGAACCGAAGACGACTTCCAGCGTGATTGAGCCCGTGCAGCGGGCCTCTACACCAGGTATTACTCCTTTAAAGGTAGTTTTAGTGGTCTTGATTCTTGACGGATCGATGCCCATTTTATGGACAGTGTCTTGATAAAGTAGATTGAGGTTGCTGCCGCTTTCCATGAGGACTCACGTGAGATGGAATTCGTCGATGATTGGATCGAGGACCAGAGCTACCAAACCTCCATGACGGATACTGGTTGGGTGGTCCTTCCGATCGAAGGTGATCGGGCAAGCCGACCATGGGTTAAATTTTGGGGCGACCGTCTCTATGGCGTAGACGTCCCGTAATGCGCGCTTGCGCTCCTCTTAGGGTTATGTGTGACATACATCATATTCACTGTTTTTACCTCGGGGGGAAATTGCTTCTGTCCACCTGTGTTCGGTTGACGAGGCTCTTGGTCATCGTCGTCGCTGGGCAACCCTTTTCCCTTGTGTTCAGCGTTGAGTTTTGCCGGCCTATTTAAAGACCCAACAATTTCTGTTGGCGTGATTGGCGGGTTTATCGAGGGTGCCATGAATCTGGCAGGGCCGACCAAGTTTTCTGTCTAAACCGGATGGGCCATCTCTATTTGCCTTGAATGGCTTCTTCCATTAACCGAGTTTGGAGCCACTGAATCCAGCGTTGACCACCGTGTCTTGGGTTCCTAAATTATTGTATCGACGCTTGTGGTTGTTGCGTCGTGGCTTTCCATTGCCGTCCTTGGATTCGGAGGTGCCAGGGTCGCCGGTGCTATTGATTCTATGAGCAAGCCAGCTATCCTCTCCCATGCAAAAGTGGGTCATGAGTGCGGTAAGGGCTGCCATGGACTTCGGCTTTTCTTGGTCGAGGTGTCTGTCGAGCCACTCATCTCGGACGCTATGTTTGAAGGCCGCGAGGGCTTCGGCGTTTGGACAATCTACAATATGGTTCTTTTTTTATTAAGAACCTGGTCAAGAGTTGTCGGGCTGATTCTCCGGGTTGCTGGATTATGTGACTAAGATCATCGACGTCTGGGGGCCGAACGTAGGTACCTTGGAAGTTGTCTCTGAATGCGTCCTCCAATTCTTCCGAGTTACCAATAGAGTTTTCTGGTAGGCTGTTCAGCCAGTGCCGTGCTGGCCCCTTGAGTTTTAGTGGGAGGTACTTGATGGCATGTAGATCATCACCGCGTGCCATGTGAATGTGGAGAAGAAAATCTTCGATCCATACTGCAGGATCTGTTGTGCCATCGTATGATTCGATGTTCATGGGTTTAAACCCTTCTGGGAACTGGTGCTCCATTACCTATTCGCTGAAGCATAGGGGGTGTGCGGCGCCTCTATATCGGGCAACGTCACAGCGCAGTTCGGATGAAGTCCGTATGCGGTTTTCGGCCCTGGTGGGGTTGTGTTTGTCGCACCAGGCCTGATGGCCGTCTTCTTGCGCTTGGGAACACCCCCTTGATGTGTAGATTAACCTGGTCTTGCCGGCTCTATTGTCCAGGTCCTGTCGTAGGTCATAAGTGTATCCCCGAGCTGTTGTTTCTCTGCTTTTCCGGTGAGGTGGTGCGGGCTGGTGTTCAGCTTGAGTTGTCGTTCTGTCCCGGCCACGTGATGGTCAGTCAGGTTCGTCAGCCGCGTTACGCGCGGGTGGTATGGGATCCAGCGCCTCATTGTCGAATTGGGGTAGCAGTTTACGCTTCGGGTAACTCTTTGTTGGGCGTTTGAGGCCGTATTCTTTGGCTGCCAGGACATTCGTCCATCTGTCATTGAGCAGATCTTGGTCAGCTTGAAGCTGCTACTGCTTTTTTAGGCTTCTTGGAGTGGCTATTAGCCGGCGCTTAAAGCGCTCTTGTTCGAGGGGTTCCTTTGGAATGATAAAATCTTCGTCGCCGAGGCTCACGTCGTCCATGGAGAGTGGTAGATAGTTGCTATCCTCCGAGTCTTCGTTCCCTCCTTGCTCGTCAGGGTCAACTTGCCCGTCCTCCCGGTCATCCTGTTCGAATGTTGGTTCGATGGGGTCTTCTTGGTCTTTGGCGTTCTCCGGGGTGTCATTGTCTCCGGTGCCGGTATTGTTATCTTTTTCGCGACGCGATTTAGAGCGGTGACGCTGACGTCGATGCTTTGGTGGTATCTCAGGAGGTTCGTCCTCGACTGGATCCTTCTCATCATCGCCATTGCCTTTTTTAGGTGTGTCCACCATGTACACATCGTATGAGGAAGTGGTCGTCCAACTTCCGGTGAACGGCGGGTTTTGGGCCTGTTCCTCTCCGGCATCGTCGTCCATACCGTCGATGTCTTCGGAGGCATAGTCGAGCATGTCAGTTAGATCATCGACAGTGGCTATGAAGTGGGTGGTGGGTGGGAAGTAAAATTCCCTATTTTTGGCCCCTAGTCCGAGCTGGGTGTAATTCAGAAGTGGTTCCTATGTGACGGCGAGGGAACGCATTAAGTCCAAAGCCTTGTTTAAGAGTGAGGTTTGGACGGGGACAGAAGTTCCTGGGTTGAGCTCGCATGATGCGGACTTCGAGGGTTCAGAGCCAGTGTCCGGAGAAGAGTCCGGCCTTGAGATGACCGCTGGTGACACTATTTTCTCCAGTTCTCTAGTGTTGAGCTCTGTAGCTGTAGAGAGTCCGGCATGCTCTAGACTCCCGTCTTTGGACCTGGTGACGCGCTCCGGGTATAAGGCCGAAGCGGTGGTTGGGGTCACGAACCCTTGGAAGATCAAGTCTCCTCGGATATCGGCGACATAGTTCAGCTTTCCAAAATGATCTGGTGACCAGGGGCGTAGCTGTCGATCTACTCTAGGTGGCCAACCAAGTTGGCACGCAGTGCAAAGCCGCCGAATACAAAGATCTGGCCGGGGAGAAAAATCTCCTTCATGGCAGCATTGTTGTAGTTGATCGATGGAGCCATCAATCCTTTCGACGACGGCACAGTGGAACTCTCAATGAAAGCACCAATGTCGGTGTCAATACCGACAGATCTCGGGTAGGGGGTCCCGAACTATGCGTCTAAGGATCGAAGGTAACAAGAGACAGGGACATGATGTTTACCCAGGTTCGGGCCCTCTTGATGGAGGTATACCCTACTTCCTTCTTGATTGACTTTGATGAGTATACGGGTTACAAGAGTTGATCTACCTCGAGATCGTCACGGCTAAACCCTAGATGTCTAGCCTGTATGATTATGAGTGCCTCTACGGACTAAACCTTCCGGTTTATATAGACACTGGAGGGGCCTAGGGTTGTACAAAGTCGGTTTACAGATAAAGGAATCTTCATATCCAAACGCCAAGCTTGCCATCCACGCAAAGGAGACTCCCATCCGGACACAGGGGAAAGTCTTCTATCTTGTATCTTCGCGGCCCATTAGTCCGGCCCATGTTGCATACCGCGGATGCCCGAGGACCCCCTCATCCAGGACTCCCTCAACGACACCCGTTGACGATGTGTCAGAGTGTTCTAATAGCAAGAAATCCAAGCTCACTGCACCCCAAGTGAAGAAGGTCCCGGCAGGGCTGGCTGGCATTGATGGTACTTTTACTATCAGCCCCACCCTGGACGACAAATAGGAAAGTGCACTCGTTGCCTTCCTGTGGGAGAATATCGATGTGTTTGCCTGGCAACCATCTGATATCCCCGATGTTCCCAAGGAGGTAATCGAGCACCACCTTGCTGTCTGCCCACATGCCCAACCTGTCAAACAGAAAGTCTGGGAGCAGGCCTTGGAGAGGCAACAATTTATTGCAGAAGAGATAAAGAAGCTTGAGGCAACTGGTTTGGTTAGAGGAGTATTGCACCCCATGTGGTTGGCAAATCCAGTGGTAGTCCGAAAGGCTAACGGGAAGTGGAGGCTTTGCATAGATTTCACAAATCTCAACAAGGCTTGCCCGAAGGACCCATTTCCCTTGCCGCGCATCGACCAAATTGTGGACTCCACTTCAGGTTGTGATTTTCTCTCATTTATGGATGCACATTCTGGGTATCACCAAATCTTCATGTCCAAGGAAGATGAAGAGAAGACGTCATTTATCACTCCTTGTGGCTCGTACTGCTTTGTCCGCATGCCATTCGGATTGAAGAGTGTCGAATCAACTTTTGCAAGGGTAGTCCATATTGGTTTTGAGCCACAGTTGCACAGAAACATAAAAGCTTACATGGATGATATTCTGGTCAAGACCAAAGATAAGGCCACCCTTATTCAGGATTTGGAGGAAACATTTGCGAATCTGCACAAGATCAATTTGAAGCTCAACCCGGAAAAGTGTGTATTTGGTGTTCCCTCCGGCAAGCTACTTGGTTTCTTTGCATCCCATCGCACGATTGAAGCCAACCCCTACAAGATCAAGGCCATTGAGGAAATCCAAGCACCAAGGACAATTAAGGATGTGAGGCGCCTGACAGGATGTGTTGCCGTGGTAAGAAGATTCATTTCCAAGTCTGCCGAGCGCGCCCTACTGTTCTTCAAGATTTTGAAGAAGAATGGCCCTATGAAGTGGACCTCAGAAGAAGACGCAACCTTGCAATAGTTGAAAGCTTACTTGTCCTCTATGCCTACCTTGGTTGCCCCCAAACCCCAGGAGCCGTTGTTGCTATACTTGGCGGCAACCAACCAAGTGGTCAGTGCAGCTCTGGTGGCGTAGCGGGAAATGGATGAAGCAGAGAGTGAACAAGGATTGACAGAATCAGAGAAGGATCAGGACAGCGATGAGCACGGCAACGAGAGCAACCCCAAAGACGCGGCAAGGAAGAAAGTGGTGCAGCACCTAGTGTAGTTCATCAGCTCCTTGCTACAGGGGGCTAGATCGAGGTACTCTGGCGTGCAGAAGTTGATCTTTGGTCTCATCATGGTCTCAAGGAAACTTCGCCACTACTTCCAAGCCCATGAGATCACAGTTGTTACTCATTTCCCGTTGCAAAGGATACTCTCAAACCCTAAGGCTACCGATAAAATAGTGGAGTGGGCTTTGGAGTTATCCAGCTTTGGTCTGAAGTTTGAGAGTACAACAACTATTCAGAGCAGGGCATTGGCAGAGTTTATTGCAGAATGGACGCTGATACGTCCATTTTGCATCGTGCATTATATGGATATTTATTGCATTATGGGCTGTTATTACACATTATGTCACAAAACTTATGCCTATTCTCTCTTATTTTACAAGGTTTACACGAAGAGGGAGAATGGCGGCAGCTGGAATTCTGGGCTAGAAAAGGAGCAAATATTAGAGACCTATTCTGCAGAACTCCAAAAGTCCTAAAACTTCACGGAAGTCAGTTTTAGAATATATAAAAAATATTGGGCGAAGGAAGCACCAGAGGCGGGCCACCCACCATCCACGAGGGTGGGGGCGCGCCCCCTGCCCCGTGGGTCCCCTGGCAGGCCTCCGGTTCCCATCTTTGGCTATATGAAGTCTTTCTCCCTAGAAAAAATCATAAGAAAGCTGACGGGATGAAACTCCGCCGCCACGAGGCGGAACCTTCACAGAACTAATCTAGGGCTCCGGCGGAGCTGTTCTGGCAGGGAAACATCCCTCCGGGAGGGGGAAATCATCACCATCGTCATCACAATCAATCCTCTCATCGGGAGGGGGTCAATCTCTATCAACATCTTCACCAGCACCATCTCATCTCAAACCCTAGTTCATCTTTTGTATCCAATCTTTGTCTCAAAACCTCGGATTGGTACCTGTGGGTTGCTAGTAGTGTTGATTACTCCTTGTAGTTGATGCTAGTTGGTTTACTTGGTGGAAGATCGTATGTTCAGATCCTTTGTGCATATCAATACCCCTCTGATTATGAACATGAATATGATTTGTGAGTAGTTACATTTGTTCCTGAGGACATGGGAGAAGTCTTGCTATAAGTAGTCATGTGAATTTGGTATTCGTTCGATATTTTGATGAGATGTATGTTGCCTCTCCTCTAGTGGTGTCATGTGAACATCGACTACATGACACTTCACCATTATTTGGGCCTAGGGGAAGGCATTGGGAAGTAATAACTAGATGATGGGTTGCTTGAGAGACAGAAGCTTAAACCCTAGTTTATGTGTTGCTTCGTAAGGGGCTGATTTGGATCCATATGTTTCATGCTATGGTTAGGTTTACCTTAATACTTCTTTTGTAGTTGCGGATGCTTGCAAGAGGGGTTAATCATAAGTGGGATGCTTGTCCAAGGAAGGGAAGTACCCAAGCAACGGTCCACCCACATATCAAATTATCAAAGTACCGAATGCGCATCATATGAGCATGATGAAAACTAGCTTGACGATAATTCCCATGTGTCCTCGGGAGCTCTTTCCTTTATATAAGAGTTTTTCCAGGCTTGTCCTTTGCTATAAAAAGTATTGGGCCATCTTGCTGCACCTTATTTACTTTTACTACTTGTTACCCGTTACAAATTACCTTATCACAAAACTATCTATTACCAATAATTTTAGTGCTTGCAGAGAATACCTTACTGAAAATTGCTTATCATTTCCTTCTGCTCCTCGTTGGGTTCGACACTCTTACTTACCGAAAGGACTACGATAGATACCCTATAATTTTGGATCATCAGACGCCAACCCCTGATGAGGAGGTGACAGAGATGGTTATCCCCGGCAAGGAATCGCCCCAAGAATGGATTATGTAATTTGATGGTGCCTTTTCCCTACAAGGTGTAGGAGCTGGCGTGCTTCTTGTATCCCCCTCTGGGGAGCACTTGAAGTATGTCGTCCAAATGCAATTTGCCCGGGAAGAAGCAACCAACAATATAGCTGAGTATGAAGGGATGCTTGCCGGGCTCAGGATTGCAGCCGAATTGGGAATTAAGAAGTTGATCATTCGAGGAGATTTGTAGCTTGTGGTGGGGCAAGTGAACATGGATTATCAAATCCCATTAATGGAGGCGTACGTTGAGGAAGTGGGGAGATTGGAGGAGCGCTTTGACGGATTGTAAACCGAGCATGTACCCCGTGCGGAAAACAGCATAGCTGATCATCTGTCTAAGTGTGTTGCGCAGAAGCTTCCTATGGAACCAGGAACTTTTGTTCTCCATCTCACTCAGCCCTCCATATCCCCAGCAACAATGGCCCGGAAAAGGATAAAGTTGGACACCAGAAAGCCTCTCCCGGTAGAGCCATCTGCTCCCGATGGATTCCCTGCTGGAAACAACTCCTCACAGCCTGCCGGACCACCCCCTCCAGCCAGGCCTATGGACCCTGCGAACGAGGTTGGTGCTCCCGCAGCAGAGGAGGTGCTGCTAGTCCTTGTTGCCGAGCCCCAGGCTCCCACTTGGGCAAGGCACATTGTCCACTTTCTCCAAACCGGAGAGATTCCCGGCGACCAAGATGAAGCTGAGAGAGTAGCCCGGAGGGCCAATATGTATCAGTTTGTCGATGACACTCTGTACAGAAGGAGGCCCAACAGTGTGAAATTAAAGTGTGTCTGCTGGGAAGAAGGAAAGGAACTGCTGGCTGAGATTCACAGAGGAATGTGTGGCTCCCACATTGGATCAAGGGCATTAGTTGGGAAATCATTCTGGCAAGGATTCTATTGGCCCACAACCCTCCAAGATGCGGTCGAGCTAGTCACGACATGTGAAGCCTATCAGTTCCATTCCAAGAAAACACACCTGCCTGCCCAAGCTCTTCAAACAATCCCTTTATCATGGACATTTTTGGTCTGGGGGCTCGATATCCTCGACCCCTTCCCCCGAGCAATCAGGGGCTTTGAATTCTTGTTCGTTGCCATCGACAAGTTTACAAAGTGGCCGGAAGTGACTGACATGAGAAAGGTGATTTCTCAGTCAGCTATCAAGTTCATGAAAGAATTGGTGTGCCATTTTGGAGTTCCGACAAGGATCATCAACGACAACGGTACCCAGTTCACGAGGCACGCCTTCGTGCAATATGTTCATGCCCTCAGATGCAAGATCTCATTCGCCTCTGTGGCACACCCCCAGAGCAATGGACAAGCTGAGAGGGCGAACGCTGAAGTGCTACGTGGACTCAAGACAAGAACTTTTGATACGATGTAGAAGCATGATAGGAGGTGGATCGAGGAGCTGCGGTAGTTCTCTGGTCCCTCAGAACGACACCAAACCGAGCTACCGGGCAGACTCCCTTCTCCCTGGTTTACGGGGAAGAAGCAGTTATCCCCATGAAACTCATTTACGGGTTACCGCGAGTGCTTGCCTATGATGAAGTAGCGCAAGATCAGCACAGGCATGACGACGTTGTGCTACTCGAGGAGAACCGTCTCTGAGCTGCTACACGTGTTGCACGCTACCAGCAAGCCATCGCTATCATAGCCGCAGGGTTCATGCCCGGTGTTTTGAGGAAGGTGACCTTGTCCTTAGGCGCGTTCAGTCCACCACGGGTACACACAAGTTGTCACCGAAGTGGAAGGCCCTTTTAGTATGAGTCACCAGACTTGACGTAGTCCGTCTAGAGATCGGAGATGGCACTCAGTTGCGAAACTCATGGAATATTGAGCATCTCCGCAAGTTCTACATGTAAGGCGCGGCTGTCGGGCTCTGATCGGTAGCCACCCTTTTGTACAGGCCTTGCCTCAGTTGCATGTACCCCCTTGTACAAAGCTGGGGCGATGACCCCGTGCAAGAGAAATAAAGAAGCGCTATGGGGGCCCCCGACCAATATTGCATGCATGCATGAGCATTCCAAAGATCACTGCATAAGCATTTCATGAGCATCTGCATATGCATATAGATAGGATCGCATCCTACATTCATTCTCATCTACATGAAGTTGCAGGTTCCTGCCGCGAACTTGGCTTCGACAAGAAGTGAGAAGATTTCCCGACACTGCGGTCCCTGGCAAGCCAAGCAGATAAGTTCCACCTCCTGTCCATTAGTGTTCTATAAAGCTATAACTTTGCATGAGAAAACCTCGTCTCTCTCTTTTGAGACTTAGGTGCTCCAATCCATGACTCGAACGTTGCTTCGGTCAGGATGGTCGCACTGGCCTTTGGTAAAAAGGAGTTGGTGGGGGGGCGGGTCCCTCTATTTGTTCCCCGGCAGACGCGCTCTCTAGCAGACAAGAAGGGTACCGACAAGATAGCCTACCGGGAAAAACTAGTTTATTTATATTAAAGAGGCATCTCACCTCTGCATGGACATACACATGCACGGGTTCCCGGCAAGGTTCATCTTTTTCAGTAATATGCTAGTACAAGTACAAGCATTACAGAACACAGACATGGATTGGAGAGATTACATTATTTGAATTAAAATTTGGCAATCGTCTACAGATTTAAGATTGAAAAAAAGATAGGTGCTCCGTAAACTCCTCTCCATGTCCCTCTTGTCCCAGGTAGTGTGGTGGGAAGAGAGGGAGAGCGGGACGTGCACAAGCACAACGCCAGCCCGATCCTATCAGGGCCTGCCCAACGCAGCCTGACAAGATCGGGAGTGGCGAGGCTGCGAAGGAGGAAGACGTGAGGAGCACCTCAACGGCCCCCTGATCACCGCCTCTAGGGCTAAACAGGGGGCTCCAGCACAGGCACCGGCAGAAGAGGACGCCAGCGCCTAGCCAGAAGGCCCCTTGGGGGAGGCGGAAGCACTAGGGGAACGAGCCTTTCCCCGGCAACTGAGAAAACGATGATGATGGTGCCGGGGAAAGTGGGGGAGAGTCAAGCAGGTGGGCAATGGGCCACCAGTACGAGACGAACGCGTCGATGCGATAGTGCTCCTACTGGGCGGCTTGCCTCCCGTCTTCCCCTTCTCCCTTGGCTTTGTCTTCATCGACACCGCCTCAGGGGAAGGCCGGTACCCTTGTCCGGCACCCCCCTCGGGAAGACGGCGAGTGACCAAGACGGCCAGGGGGCTTGAGGTGCACCGCTCTCCACCTTGGTGGGCAGGAATGTGCGCCTCTCGTTGACATCAGCACCAAGTCTTCCGAGAGGGGCAGTGCTGGGATTACCAACAATCTCTAGCCCCACCTCCCGACCGAGCCTCGGAAGAGCCCGGAGATCCATCACGCCAAGGACCAGGCTCACTCCCCAAGCATCAACGCCAGCATGCAGCAGCATTAGCCCCAACCAAGAGCCCGGGGGCTGGCCCCAAGGCTCCTCCTTCGACATCACTAGCGGAAGCGGAGAATAAAGAAGAAGAAGGATGCGAACATGAGCGACTCCACCCTTCTGCACCCTTCCCTTTTATAGGCGGGACAAGGAGAAGAGCTGCTCCATCAACGGGCGACCACCGCCCTCCTCCGCCAATTCAAGATGACTGGGCCCTCACCATGATGCTCGCCCGTGCCATGCGCCTCTGTTACCTACCCTGCACGATGCATGCCGCATACGTGGGCAAGGATAAGGGCGTGGTGGGAAGAGTGAATTGACAGTTTCTACCTCGTGTGTTAAAGTCATTCACGGTCCATTACTGGAGCGGCCCTACCACTATTGGCTTTGCACGATGCACGGAGAAACCAGAAACTGGCCCAAAATCAAGGATAACGAAGAAGCAAAGAAGACTTCTGTCACAACTTGATTTTTGGCCCTTTCTTTTTCATTTGTTTTTCCGAGATTTTAGCTTGAGTTTTCTTTCTCCGTGGCTTTGAGTTTCTAGAGTGGCTTGTCAACCCAAAATCCTTCCCTAGACCTTTCCATTTTCATCCTAGCCCCAAATCCCAATATTCTTTTTATTGGGAATATTCCTTTTTTATTAAGGGAAAATTTTGTTTTTGCCACTATAGATTTTGCCAATTTTTCTTATGCCACTCCAGATTTTGACATTTCACTCTTTCCACTCTTAGTTTTTGACAATTATCACAACTGCCATTCCCATGGCAAAAGCAAAATTTTCAGAGTGGCAATTGTGATACATTTCAAAAGCTAAGAGTGGCAAAACTGAAATAAAAATATTTTGCTTTTGCCACAGAATGGCAATTGTGATAATTGTCAAAAGCTAAGAGTGGCAAAAGTGAAATGTCAATCTAGAGTGGCATAATTAAAATTGGCAAAATCTAGAGTGGCAAAAACAAAATTTTCGCTTCCATTAAAGGAATAACCCTAATTGCCCTAGGTTGTCAAGGAACCTATATTTCCATCACTCCTAAATTCCCAAAATAATTCCCATAAATTGTTTGGGTCATATCTTCCTCAAATATGGCAAATTATTTCATTTGCCATGTTTATCATCATGCTCAAATAATTCATTTCCTATTATGCCCTAAATGGCACATTGTGAAGCAAGTGCTATTTTACTTTGCCCAATTGACCTCAAACTTCTTGGAAACCTTTTCATGTCCAAATAATTGACCTGTGCCAAAATTCAACTTTATTTGCCTAGCCAAGCTTCCTCAGTGATTTTTCAAAGTTCCTGTCTGAGGGAAGCCTTTGTGAAGGAAGTGCTATCTAGGGTTATCAAAATAAGTTGAAATTTTGCACACTCCTTCATGTGCTCATATAATGGACCTCCTCCAATTTTCAGCCCTATCCTATTATCTATGTGAGAACATGACCAAATCTTTGTTTCTGGTAATATTTTCAGGTTATGAAGCAAGTCTAATTTTTAATGCTTCATTAATTCTGAGAAATTAGCAGATCATGCTCCCACCCATATAGCATCTCTCCACCAAATTTGGGATCATTTTCTTAAGCCATTTGATCACCAAAAGTATTTTTAGTTTCTATCCAGAGGAGATGTTTGTGAAGCAAGTACTATTTTGGCATGTCCATTTGGTATGAAATTTTTTTAGCATATTCATATGGACAAATAAACCTGTCTTGAAAAATTTCAGCTCAACTTGACACTCCATGTAAGTGCACCTTCCTGATCAAGTTTCTGGACCAGATTTAGCAGTTGTTAAGCAAGTGCATTAAATATTGGTCCACTTCCATCCAAAATTCACATGATCGTAGTCCTTCCTATCCTAAACACCCTAGACAACTCCATTTGACCCAATCAAGTTCCTGTTGACCAGCAGTGCTTGGATAAGTCTGATGCAGCAAACTTCCAGCAATGCCACACTCCTCTCCTTATCTCCTTGTGTGGATCCATCAACTCCCTCGGCTTATATGATGAAGGGACTCATCACTAGACAACGTTTCCCTGCCTCTCACGTCCCCTCCTTGCCGGGCACAATGGTGACCGCGCAGTTGGCATGGCTATTCACGCGCTCTGTGCGCCGTGGCCGCGTCCGGAGCGCCGTATCTGCTTCGTCCTCTTCCATCTCGTCGTCTTCGCGCGCGTGAGCCTGTCCAGCGTTTTCCCGCGTCTTCTATGTCCCCTTGGAGCTATCTCCCCCTCCGTCCGCTTCCTCGTCGGCGCTCGCCGCCGAAACGCCCACGAGTACACAATAGCCAACATGGCATTAATGCGCTCAGCCGCTTCCTCCTCGTGAACATGGCATCGTCTGCCTCCCCGTGAGCTCTCCCATGTGCCTTCTCCGTCGTCTACCTTCGAGCTCATGCGCGTGCACACGCGTCCGCGGTGGCACCCGAGTTCAGACTGCCTCGCCCGGCTATATATAGCCACTCCCTTCACCCCCGAGCTCTCCATCAGCTCCTCCACGTTGCTCGAGCCCTCCCCATCCTCTCCCCGGAGCTCGAGAGACCCTCCTCGCCTCTCTCTGCCGCCATGGCCGCCGCATGGCCTTGGCTAAATTCGGCCGCCCTGAGCCATTCCCCTCCTCGTGGTCGCCACCAGAACCCTCCACCGCACCCCTAGAGCCTCCACACCGTTTCCCTCCTCCTCTAGTAGCCCCTAGCCATGATGCCCAACCCTCACCCGAAGCCATCTCCGCCGGAGTCCAGTCCCTCGTCACTCCGGTCCTCCTCGGCGTTCGTGCGACCATGGAACGGATGCGCGGCAGCCTCGTGAGTTCTTCGATGGCCGTGGCGTCCCGAATGGTGGCCGGAGTTGGCCGGAATCCTACCGGCGTCGGTGACCTCTCCCTCTGTTCTGCACCGCGTTGGGGAAAGAAGGAGGAGGAGAGGGAGGAGGGAGTTGACCAGCAGTGTGGACCCCGTGGGCCCCGTGTGTCAGCTGCTGAAGCTCCAGCCCCGCGGACCCCGCCTGTCGGCCTCTGACGATTTGACCCGGTGGCTAGCGTGGATAAGTGGAGGCATGTTTCCTGCTTTGCGCTTTTCTCACCTGAAAGCGTATTCCATGAAATACATTTTCCGTCCGAGGAAACGTACTTTCGTTGTTCTTCGGCTGAGAATACGTTTTCTTTTGCCGAAGGCGTAATCCGCCCAAAGGCGTTTTTAGCTTTTGCCTCCAGGGACTTGTTTGTGAAAGTTTTTTCATAGATTGGTCCCTGGTGTTCAACACCTCATAACTCCGCAACCGTAACTCCGATTTAGGTGATTCCAAAGCCCACGTCTTCATCTCTTCGAGCCCGAACTTTTGATACCATTTTCAATATGGTTTGACATACTGAAAATGACCATTTTTCCCTTGCCCCTAATTAGCCCCTCCGAGAGAGTACCCTTTCCGACGATTCTTTCCGCGATCGTTCCGCACTTCTTCCCGGAGTCTTCTCCATCCCCAGGCAAGCCACAACCACCATTTGCATGATAGTCATGCAGAAGCATTGGTTTTCAACTTGAATCTTCAATAACTGTTTGATTGTTTTGCTACTGCTGACGGTATTCCGGTTATGCTTATGGATTGGTGTTTTACCGTCATGCTATGTTTTCTTGCACTCTGTTATTATGTTCCTCATGCTAGTATTACTTTAATATTGCCATTGTTTGGTAGTAGTACATGTTGGTGATGGTCTTCGGTGCATGACTATCGTCTGTTCCGAGTACCGCAGTTATGCTTGTTCCTTTGCATCCAGTTGATTAAATATTTGCATGGTAGTTTTATCGGTATGTTCTTGCATGATGTTATTGTTGATGCTAGTGGGCATGTTATGCTATTAGTAGTGTTATATTTGTGATATTCATGCTCGCCATTATGCCATGCTCAGTTGGATATGATTTATTGTTGATATGGTTAATAGTTATGTTGCACCCCATGTTTATGTTGATATCATGTTCATGCATTGTAGTTGCATCCTGTTATTTTTGTCATGGCTCAGCATATTGCATTCAAGTTTAACCGGATTAAATTGAACTTGAACAACTGTTGGCTGAGTCATGGTGCCACCATATCGATCTGACCAGTGCAACCACGCTTACCCTATGGGAGGGTCCTAGCTGGGTCTATTGTCATGCCTCTCACCGGTGCCTGCCGCGAGGGAAGGTTATGCGCGGGCTCTACCTTGGCCAGGTAGGATGGCATAAGCCTTGTGTGCCCATTGTTTTTGTAAGGATCCTTGTCCCCGTTTGGGACCGATTTGCCATGACGGTGGCCGTTGGTGCCTTTGGTAGGCACGGGGCCACCCAGGACTTAGCCCAAAGGGGAGTTAGTCAGAGTGGACGGGAGAGTGTCATGGCAGTAGGACGGTTTTGTCGGAACGCTTTGGTCCACCCGAATGGGAGTGCGAGGCCAGGGTTCCCTGGTGTGGGTAAAGTGTGCTAACCTCTGCAGAGTGTGTATTTAATCTATCGATAGCCGTGCCCGTGGATAAGGGCCCAGTTCGTGTCGGTCACACTATGGTTCAACAGTAATAATAATAATAATTTGCTTAATAACTGTAACATCCCAAATTTTCAATTTGGAATGTTATACATTAGATCATCATGCATATCATATTTTCATGCATTTTTGTTGATCCTAGAAATTTCACGCAACTCAAGGACCTTCGGAGAAAGTTGGAGATTTCGTTATTTTCATATTTGAGAGTTTTCTCAAATTTGAAAAGAGGATCATTTGATTTATTTATTTCATCTTCAATTATTTTTCCAATATCAAAAAAATGAGAGAGGGAATAATATGAATTTCCCAAAGTTAGGAAAAATGAAGATTTAATGAATAAGTCAAATTTTGGATTTTCCGGTGTTTATTCGCATTTTATTTGGATAGGGAAAAATGCGTGTTTTCAAAAATTGCATTCTAGGTCCAGAGTAAAGTTCATTTTGTTCGACTCATTTTTAGGAGTCGGGGAAAATTTACTTTAGTAATTTTGGAGTTCGTTTAGTTTAGTTTTCTTTTGTTTTTCTGCGCGCGAATTCAGTTAAAAAAAGGATCAAGGCCAGCCGGGCCAAAGGCCCAGCCAGCCGGCCGCCTCCCCAGCCAGCGCGCGCGCCAGGCGCAGCGCCAGGCCGCCGCCTCCCTCGCTCTAGGCCGAGTCCCAGAGGGACTCTAGGCCGGTTAGCCCCCCCTTTCCTTGTTTTGTTTTCCCTCTTTTGCTTGCCCCCTACCCCAAGTAATCCCCCCCACCTATATAAATACACCCCAAACCACCCCTCTCCTCACATCAATCCCAAGCCCCTCTCCTCCTTAGCCGCGCCCCACCCCGCGCCCCTCACCCGCTGCCGCCGCCCTATAGCCGCCGTCGCCGCCGTTCGCCGGAGCCTCGCCGAGGTTGTCCCGCGCCGCGTCTCTTTTTCTTCCCTCGGTTCAGTTTTTCTTCTAAACCGTTCCGGTTCTTTCTTAACCGTTCCGGTTTTCTTTCGTTCTTTGTTTCGGTCTTTTCCGAAACCCTAGATCGGTTTTCGTTCTTCTTTCAGACCGTTCGTCTCAACGAACGTGATCACCGATTGTTCCCGGTTAAAGGACGTCCGTTCGTTTAACCGTTCTTCGTTTCCTTTTCGTCGGATTTATTCCGTGATCGCGATCTCAGATCCGATCTTCGTTCTAGCCTTTCTTCTCGCTCGTTTATCGGAATCAGGAGATCCAAGCGCCTGGAGTTTCGTTTCGAAACCGCCGTTCCGTCTAATCAACTTAAACAAGTTTTTGCTACGGTAAAATTTGACCTAGTTTCAACTTGCTAGAACCGAGTTGTTTTCTTCCGCCGTTTGTTTTCCGTTGCTTTGTTCGGTTCGTTCTTTCTTTGCAACCGGAGTTCTTAAGTTGAACTTTCTAGTTCGTTCTCTTGTTCGAGTTTTACCTGTGCATTAGATGAGTACTTATTGTATGCTTGTTGTTTGTCTGCGATAGATCACCCGGATTGCGCCACTTGTTACTTCGAAACCCTAGGTCTCGCGGATCATCAGCAAGGCAAGTAACACTTTGATCATACCTTTTCTACAACCCATGTTTTATTGCATTAGATCAATCCTCTCACATTGCATGATTAGGATCTAATTAAATTGTGGGATGGGAAGTAGATGAGGTAGTACCTATCACCTGTATTATTATGAAACCTTTGGGAGTTACTTCTACGTTTGCTTATTATGCCATGCTATGCTAGTAGATGTGGATTGGGTGAGTGATATCCATGACAGATGTGAGTTGATAATTTTAATGGTTTATCTAAGGTGGCAACTTAAACACACATCTGGGTGGATTGAGGCACCTGATGTCTATCAGGACTTGCCTGTTTTTTTGGACCGCCACCCAGGCTCAAAGGGATCATAAGATCATTCATGCTAGTAACTTCCGTGTGCAGCCACAAGCCATTGTGGGCTCTGGCATAGTCGACTAAGTTGTGCGAACTCTTACAGTGGTAGACTAGCAGATGTAGGGGATGTAGGTGTACCGGTCTACCCGATCGTAAGGTGCTAGCGCTTCTGAAAGACTATGTCTCGGTCATCCGTCTTCTCAAACACCATGTAGTGCGAGAAACCAAACGGAGGCGATCGAGTCTTGTGGGGAAAAGTGCGCAAACCTCTGCAGAGTGTACAAACTAATCATGATTAGCCGTGTCCCCGGTTATGGACAACTTGAGTATCTAGTACTTGAATATCATGTGAATCTCAACATGTTACTTATAATTAATGTTGTTGGGTTTTAATTGTTCACTTAATTGGGATCGGAATGCTGTCAACCATTCTCGATGTTTAACCACTACCATGATAGTTAAATAAATTTATTCCTTTGCAGTAGGGAAAAACTGGCTTTACACAAAACTATAACCATAGAGCTTTCCACCAGCCATATATGCATGTAGTATAGCTGTTTCATTCCATTACTCTCTATGTGTTACCTTGCCAGCATATTCCATGTGCTGACCCGTTTTCGGGCTGCAACTTCTCATGTTGCAGACTTTTCTGACGACGAGTAAGGTGCTTTTAGGTCGTGGTTCTATACTCAGTGATGCCGCTGGAGTTGATGGACCCATTTATCTTCCGAGTCTTCCGTTGTTATCGTTATTAGATGGCCTTAAGCCATATTTATTGTAATAAGTTCTCTTTGAGACAATGATGTAATAAGTGTGTGATTGCCACTCTGCTATAAATCCTTCGATGTACTATGTGGTGTCAGCATTACTGATCCAGGGATGACACCTGAGCACAAAGCACTTGATCCATTCGGGTCGGGTCGCTACAGAGATGGTATCAGAGCACACGCTGACTGTAGGACACGACCACTAAGTTAAAGCCATAGATCACCATTCTCTTCTCATTTTCTAACTCCTCATCTTTTCTACTCTTTTAGGATGACGAACGCGAAGATTAAGTACGCTCAACCGGATGAAGGCACACCATTTGGAATTCACCTGAAGGAAGTCACCAAGTACCTGAACATTGGATTACCAAGCTTCACGGGAACCTTCAACGCCACTCTGCCTGAAGAGGAGCGCTGGAAGATTCAAGCTCACGTTCCGGGAAGAACATTCGCGCCAATCACGAAGCCTATAGATAGTGTTTTCAATGCACCAACCTGGAGTCTGGGAAAGAGCATGGCAGCTCATATCACCATAGGACGCATTGGAGAAGTTTATCAAGAAGACCTCACGGACACTATCTACCAGATTTGCGGACACCGAGACGAACAATGGGAGTTAGTCAGCACCAAGAAGGATAGATCCATTGCATCTTTCATCCAGGAGTTAAACCAGCACATTCGACGCCACAAGAACCAGATGTGCAATGATATGATAGAGTTGAAGAATGCGAAGGCAAGGATCATCGAGCTAGAAGGAGAACTGAAGTCTACACGCAAGGACTACATGGACGAGATCGTAGCTCTAGCGAGACACAATGGCGATCTTAAGCAGGAGATTGAAGAACTCAAGAGGAAGTTAGCAACCAAGGAGGAAGACGAGTACGTCGCATGTCCGGACAACTACATCATCATCGACGACACCGATTCGGATCCAAGTGAACCCGACTTTGAAGACGAAGCTGGAGCAGATATCATGGAGTCTTCCACCGGTTCAAATTTCTAGATGACCACCAGATAGTAGTAGTATTCCCCCATGTAAACACAATAGTCGAGCACTTTTGCGATAGTTAGACCGTTTGTAAGCCCTTGTTTGAATGAATGAAGTGATTTTGTGTGCATTTGCTCATGTGCATTGGGGTAGTGTTTTCCCTTTAGACCTCACTCTATTCTTAATTCTCGTCTCTTCTAAACCCTCAGATGCCTCCGAGACGTGACAATGGATTCCCACCGGAGCTCACTCAGTTGATCCAGCAGCAGAATCAATTGATGTAGATGTTAGTCCAGAACCAGCAGAACAACAACAACAACCCACCACCACCACCACCTGTTGACCACTTAGCCCGTTTCCTTAGGCTGAATCCGCTGGTGTTTTCCAGTAGCAGACGATTGGCTCCTCAAGATAGGAAGGGAGTTGACCACTGCAGGATGCACGGATGGTGAGAAAGTGAAGTTTGCCGCTCATCAGCTTGACGGACCCGCGGCAGCATGGTGGGAGAATTTCACAGCCACTTACCCAGTTGACACTGTCACATGGGATCAGTTTCAGCAAGCTTTCCGCACTACCCATGTTTCAGCAGGAGCTATGGCCCTGAAGAAGCGTGAGTTTCGCAACTTATGCCAAGGAGGAAGGACAGTTGGCCAGTATGTTGACGATTTCAGCAAGTTAGCACGTTTTGCCCCAGATGACGTTGCTACGGATGCTGCTAAGCAGGAGAAGTTTCTGGAAGGACTGAATGATGAACTAAGCATGCAGTTGATGGTAGCGAGTTTCAACAACTACCAGGAGTTGGTAGATCGCGCCATCATGATTGAAGGGAAGCAAAAGCAGATTGAGAACCGTAAGAGGAAGTATGGACAGGGGAAGTATAACTCTGGAGCCCAGCAGAAGCCCCGTTTTGCCCCTAAATCGGGATTTCAGTTTCAGCACACCCATGGAGGAGGTAGCTCGCACAACCATAATGGCCACAAGAATGGTAATGGGAATGGAGGAAGCAACGGCCAGAACCGGACCACCCCATCGACCCCAACCAAGAGAGACCTGAGTCAAGTCACTTGTTTCAAGTGTTCCAAGACCGGACATTATGCCAATGAATGTCCTGAAGGCTAGAATGGAAATGGCAATGGAAGCTCTGGGAAGAAGCCGAACCCTTTCAATAGAGGACAGGTGAACCACGTTAATGTGGAGGAGGTTGAAGATCAGCCTGATGCAGTAATCGGTAAGTTTTTGGTTAAGTCATTTACCGCACTCGTTCTTTTCGATACTGGTGCATCGCATTCATACATATCAAGGGGATTTGTGGAAAAGTATAGCCTGCCCACTAGGATTCTTAAAACACCTATGCTAGTAAGCTCGCCAGGAGCAGAGTACATGGCCAGACAAGAATGTTTCCAAGTACCATTAAGTATAGGAAGGCATGTTTTCCCAACAGATTTAATTATTCTGGAATCCCAAGGTCTGGATGTGATTCTAGGTATGGATTGGCTGTCGATGTATGGAGGAAACATCGATTGTGCTAGTAAGACAATTTTGCTTACCACACCAGAAGGAAGAAGGATCAAGTATGTATCCCGGCATGTGCCAAACAGGACACAAGTGAACTGCTTAACAGGAGTTGTGCAAGAGGAAGTACCAGTGGTAAAGGATTTTCCTGATGTATTTCCTGAGGAATTACCAGGCATGCCACCGGATAGAGACATTGAGTTTTTGATTGAGTTATTGCCAGGTACAGGCCAAATATCGAAGCGACCGTACCAGATGCCAGCAAAGGATTTGGTGGAAATTAAGAATCAGATTAAGGAGTTATTGGATAAAGGTTACATTCGCCCAAGTTCTTCGCCTTGGGGATCACCCGTACTTCTAGTGGAAAAGAAAGATGGATCATTAAGGATGGTTGTAGATTATCGGGGATTGAATGAAGTAACCATCAAGAACAAGTACCCACTGCCAATGATCAACGATCTGTTTGATCGGTTGCAAGAAGCTAAAGTGTTTTCCAAGATCGATTTGCGATCAGGGTACCATCAGTTGAAGATTCGAGAGCAGGACATACCTAAGACAGCATTCACCACGAGATATGGACTGTATGAGTATACCGTTATGTCATTTGGATTGACTAACGCACCTGCCTATTTTATGAACCTGATGAACAAAGTGTTTATGGAGTTTTTGGATAAGTTCGTCGTAGTGTTCATTGATGACATCCTGGTTTATTCAAAGAATGAAGAGGAGCATAAGGAACATTTGCGTTTGGTTTTGGAGAAACTAAGGGAACATTAGTTATACGCCAAATTCAGCAAATGTGAGTTTTGGTTGAAGGAAGTTGGATTCCTCGGGCACGTTATATCCGGAGAAGGTATAGCAGTTGACCCCACTAAGGTTGAGACCGTAACCGAATGGGAATCACCAACGACAGTTGGAGAGATCCGGAGTTTTCTTGGACTCGCAGGATACTACCAGAGATTTATTGAGAATTTCTCAAAGATTGCGAAGCCTATGACGGAGTTGTTGAAGAAGGATACTAAGTTCAAATGGACTGAGGAGTGTGAGGCTAGTTTCCAGGAGTTGAAGAAACGTTTGGTTACCTCACCAGTATTGATTTTGCCAGATCAGACCAAGGATTATGAGGTGTATTGCGACGCTTCACGTCGAGGACTTGGAGCAGTGCTTATGCAGGAAGGGAGAGTTGTTTCGTATGCTTCACGGCAACTGAAGCCTCATGAGTTGAATTATGCCACGCGTGATTTGGAGTTAGCAGCTGTAGTGCATGCATTGAAAACTTGGAGACATTTCCTCATTGGAAATCATTGTGAGGTGTACACGGATCACAAGAGTTTGAAGTACATTTTCACGCAGAAGTAGTTGAACCTCAGACAAAGGAGATGGTTGGAGCTCATCAAGGATTATGATATGAGATTGCATTACCATCCCGGAAAGGCTAATGTAGTAGCTGACGCATTGAGCCGTAAGGGCCATGTCAATACTCTAATGACGAGGAAAATACCCAAGGAGTTAGCAGAAAACCTTCATGAGCTATGTTTGGAAATAGTTCCGAGAGGCTATGTAGCAGCATTGGAGATTCAGTCAACATTGATGGATAAAATCAGAGAAGCTCAGAAATCTGACAAGGAGATTGCTGCTATAAAAGAGAAATTGAGCGAAGGAAAAGCAAAGGAATTTCGTGAGGATGAGCACGATACCTTATGGTTTGAGGACCGTGTTTATGTGCCCAATGACCCGGAGATCAGGAAGTTGATTTTGCAAGAGGCACATGATTCACCGTATTCGATTCACCCAGGGAATACCAAGATGTATTTGGATTTGAAGGAAACATTCTGGTGGACCGGAATGAAGAAGGATATTGCAGCATATGTAGCAGTTTGTGACGTATGTCAGAGAGTAAAGGCAGAGCATCAGAAGCCAGCAGGATTGTTACAACCATTGCCGATACCCGAATGGAAGTGGGATAAGATAGGCATGGATTTTATCACAGGACTACCCAGTACAAAATCAGGCTATGACTCGATATGGGTAGTAGTTGATCGTTTGACAAAGGTAGCACATTTTATTCCAGTTAAGACCACTTACACCAGTGCTAAGTTGGCAAAGATATACATGACTAGGATCATTTGTTTACATGGAGTTCCGAGGAGTATCGTATCAGATAGAGGAACCCAATTTACCTCAAAGTTTTGGAATCAGTTGCATGAAACTTTAGGAACCAGACTAGAGTTCAGCACAGCTTTTCACCCACAGATAGATGGACAGACCGAGAGAGTCAATCAGATTTTGGAAGATATGCTGAGAGCTTGTGCACTAGATTATGGATCTAGTTGGGATGATAACTTGCCGTATGCAGAGTTTTCTTATAACAACAGTTACCAAACCAGTTTGAAGATGGCACCTTTCGAAGCTTTATACGGAAGGAGGTGCAGGACACCGTTGTCATGGGACGAAGTTGGAGACCGTCAATTCTTTGGACCAGATTTGATTAAGGAGTCTGAACGGAAAGTTAAGTTGATTCGCGATAGGCTCAAGGTATCCCAGTCCAGGCAGAAGAGCTACGCAGATTCTAAACGCAAGGAGACAGTCTACGAAACTGGAGACAGAGTTTACCTTCGAGTATCCCCACTTCGAGGAGTTAAGCGCTTTGGAGTTAAGGGAAAGTTAGCACCGTGTTTCATTGGACCGTACAAGATCTTGCAACGTATGGGAGAAGTCGCTTATAAGTTGGAATTACCAGAGGGACCGTCAGGAGTTCATGATGTATTCCATGTTTCTCAGCTAAAGAAATGTCATGCCGAGATGGAGGAGGTACCGCTAAGAGATACCGTGCCACTCGAAGCGATTCAGTTGGAGGATGACTTAACATATGAGGAGAAGCCAGTCAAGATTCTCGATTATGCCAGCAGAGTTACCCGTAGCAATGTTATGGAACCATCACTCAGAGGATGAAGCCACCTGGGAGAGAGAAGAAGATTTGCTCAAGGACCACCCTCACCTATTTTCTAGCCAACCCGAATCTCGAGGGCGAGATTCATCTTAAGGGGGGTAGGTTTGTAACATCCCAAATTTTCAATTTGGAATGTTATACATTAGATCATCATGCATATCATATTTTCATGCATTTTGGTTGATCCTAGAAATTTCACGCAACTCAAGGACCTTCGGAGAGAGTTGGAGATTTCGTTATTTTCATATTTGAGAGTTTTCTCAAATTTGAAAAGAGGATCATTTGATTTATTTATTTCATCTTCAATTATTTTTCCAATATAAAAAAAGTGAGAGAGGGAATAATATGACTTTCCCAAAGTTAGGAAAAATGAAGATTTAATGAATAAGTCAAATTTTGGATTTTCCGGTGTTTATTCGCATTTTATTTGGATAGGGAAAAATGCGTGTTTTCAAAAATTGCATTCTAGGTCCGGAGTAAAGTTCATTTTGTTCGACTCATTTTTAGGAGTCGGGGAAAATTTACTTTAGTAATTTTGGAGTTCGTTTAGTTTAGTTTTCTTTTGTTTTTCTGCGCGCGAATTCAGTTAAAAAAAAGGACCAAGGCCAGCCGGGCCAAAGGCCCAGCCAGCCGGCCGCCTCCCCAGCCAGCGCGCGCGTCAGGCGCAGCGCCAGGCCGCCGCCTCCCTCGCTCTAGGCCGAGTCCCAGAGGGACTCTAGGCCGGTTAGCCCCCCCTTTCCTTGTTTTGTTTTCCCTCTTTTGCTTGCCCCCTACCCCAAGTAATCCCCCCCACCTATATAAATACACCCCAACCCCCCCCCTCTCCTCACATCAATCCCAAGCCCCTCTCCTCCTTAGCCGCGCCCCACCCCGCGCCCCTCACCCGCCGCCGCCGCCCTATAGCCGCCGTCGCCGCCGTTCGCCGGAGCCTCGCCGAGGTTGTCCCACACCGCGTCTCTTTTTCTCCCCTCGGTTCAGTTTTTCTTCTAAACCGTTCCAGTTCTTTCTTAACCGTTCTGGTTTTCTTTCGTTCTTTGTTTCGGTCTTTTCCGAAACCCTAGATCGGTTTTCGTTCTTCTTTCAGACCATTCGTCTCAACGAACGTGATCACCGATTGTTCCCGGTTAACGAACGTCCGTTCGTTTAACCGTTCTTCGTTTCCTTTTCGTCGGATTTATTCCGCGATCGCGATCGCGATCTCAGATCCGATCTTCGTTCAGTCTTTTTTCTCGCTCGTTTATCGGAATCAGGAGATCCAAGCGCCTGGAGTTTCGTTTCAAAACCGCCGTTCCGTCTAATCAACTTAAACAAGTTTTTGCTACGGTAAAATTTGACCTAGTTTCAACTTGCTAGAATCGAGTTGTTTTCTTCCGCCGTTTGTTTTCCGTTGCTTTGTTCGGTTCGTTCTTTCTTTGCAACCGGAGTTCTTAAGTTGAACTTTCTGGTTCGTTCTCTTGTTCGAGTTTTACCTGTGCATTAGATAAGTACTTATTGTATGCTTGTTGTTTGTCTGCGATAGATCACCCGGATTGCGCCGCTTGTTACTTCGAAACCCTAGGTCTCGCGGATCATCAGCAAGGCAAGTAACACTTTGATCATACCTTTTCTACAACCCATGTTTTATTGCATTAGATCAATCCTCTCACATTGCATGATTAGGATCTAATTAAATTGTGGGATGGAAAGTAGATGAGGTAGTACCTATCACCTGTATTATTATGAAACCTTTGGGAGTTACTTCTACGTTTGCTTATTATGCCATGCTATGCTAGTGGACGTGGATTGGGTGAGTGATATCCATGACAGATGTGAGTTGATAATTTTAATGGTTTATCTAAGGTGGCAACTTAAACATACATCTGGGTGGATTGAGGCACCTGATGTCTATCAGGACTTGCCTGTTTTTTTGGACCGCCACCCAAGCTCAAAGGGATCATAAGATCATTCATGCTAGTAACTTCCGTGTGCAGCCACAAGCCATTATGGGCTCTGGCATAGTTGACTAAGTTGTGCGAACTCTTACAGTGGTAGACTAGCAGATGTAGGGGATGTAGGTGTACCGGTCTACCCAATCGTAAGGTGCTAGCGCTTCTGAAAGACTATGTCTCGGTCATCCGTCTTCTCAAACACCATGTAGTGCGAGAAACCAAATGGAGGCGATCGAGTCTTGTGTGGAAAAGTGCGCAAACCTCTGCAGAGTGTACAAACTAATCATGATTAGCCGTGTCCCCGGTTATGGACAACTTGAGTATCTAGTACTTGAATATCATGTGAATCTCAACATGTTACTTATAATTAATGTTGTTGGGTTTTAATTGTTCACTTAATTGGGATCGGAATGCTGTCAACCATTCTCGATGTTTAACCACTACCATGATAGTTAAATAAATTTATTCCTTTGCAGTAGGGAAAAACTGGCTTTACGCAAAACTGTAACCATAGAGCTTTCCACCAGCCATATATGCATGTAGTATAGCTGTTTCATTCCATTACTCTCTATGTGTTACCTTGCCAGCATATTCCATGTGCTGACCCATTTTCGGGCTGCAACTTCTCATGTTGCAGACTTTTCAGACGATGAGTAAGGTGCTTTTAGGTCGTGGTTCTATACTCAGTGATGCCGTTGGAGTTGATGGACCCATTTATCTTTCGAGTCTTCCGCTGTTATCGTTATTAGATGGCCTTAAGCCATATTTATTGTAATAAGTTCTCTTTGAGACAACGATGTAATAAGTGTGTGATTGCCACTCTGCTATAAATCCTTCAATGTACTGTGTGGTGTCAGCATTACTGATCCAGGGATGACACCTGAGCACAGAGCACTTGATCCATTCGGGTCGGGTCGCTACAATAACAACTCCGGTTCGATGATGAAAGAAGTTGGTTGATCTTTATTGTGATCACGAGAGGATCACTGTGGTATCATGGATACCGAGTTGTGGATATTTGTGGTGTTATGCGAGAGTCAAGGGTAAAGGTCAAGCTCCTTGTGGTCATGTATGGTTACTACGGTATTGTTAATACCAAGCTTGATTGGATCCTGAGATGATCATGTGATGTTCATGATGGTAAGTTTGTGCAGGTGATGGTTACGAGGTAACCCGAACAGAGTAAGTTGGTGTATGGTAGTTGCATCATGTTGCATGCTAGTATTATCCTGTTCATATGTTCATGCCATGTTCATATTGTCCTAGCTGTATCGTCTTGTTCATGCTATGATTGATCTGATAGTACCACGTCAAACCTTGTTAACCTATAATTGCCATGCTATTGTTTGTCTTGATTTCTTTGGTTGCTGTGAGCTTGCAAGTACATTCAATGTACTGACCTGGCGTGTCATGCCAGTTTGCAGGTCATGCCGGATACGATTGCTTGTTTGTCGTGGATCCCTTGTTTGCACGCTAGGATAAGCGTTCCATTCAGAGTCCCTGTGGAGTGGAGTTCATCACCGTCGTCGTTGTTCCGCTGCCACTAGTCATTCCGCTGCGCCGAGTTGTTCTGCTGCTTGCATAGAGCAACCGTGGCAGGCGTAGTGTCGCCGTGCCGATGTAATCCCCTTGTATCCAATATAGCTTGCAATAAAGAGCTGGTTTTGTTCTATGCTAAGAAGTGCCGTATTCCAGAAGACTTCTCCTCGATCTCTGGGCTGGAATACGGGGTGTTCCGTTTTCTCTGAGCCGGGGTGCCACAACTTCAAGAGACCAGCCTCTTCAGGAACCCTTGCCTGTGCACTGTTTAGGCCCTACCCCGACGTCACTCAGCAACGCGTTCGGGGCAGGCCCGGGGGCTTCTATCAGTGCAACGAACCCTAGGTCTATTACCCAGACTGTGCATAGGCATGGAAACAAGATTGAAGCACCAGCCCAAGTTAGAGTACAAGAACCCAAGAAGTTCGAAGGACCAACGTGTAGATCAGAAGGACCAAGGACGAGCCAAGAAAGTAGCATATCGTCAAGAGAAAAGCCTCCCTTGCCAGGCAGGCGAGCCCGACAAGGGGCGAAGCCACCCCCAGATGCACACAACTGAGGCGCCCCGGGAGGGCCTGCCAGGGCTCACGAAGGAAAAACCACCTCACCAACCACTCCAACATGACCCATGTCTTCGATCAGTGCGGTGTCAAGCCGCAAAGTGATTAAGTGGCAGCCATTCACCACATGGCAGCCATTTCCTACAGGAGAAATTGGTACATCTCCAACGTATCTATAATTTATGAAGTAGTCATGCCATGTTTACAAAAATTTTATATGCTTTTGGTATGATTTGCATGGAACTAACCCGGACTGATGTTGTTTTGAGCAGAACTACTGTGGTGTTGTTTTTTGTGTAGAAATGAAAGTTCTCCAAATGAGATGAAACTTTTTGACGATTTTTTTGGAACAAAAGAGAACCCCGAAGCTTCATGGGAGGGCCAGAAGAGCCACGAGGAGGGCACAACCCACCAGGGCACTCTCGGTGGGCCTGGCTTGCCCCGGTGGGTTGTGCTCACCTCGAGGCTCATCTTCGCGTGAAACCGATGCCAAAAAATCCTATAAATAGAGAAACCATCAGAAATAACCCAAGATCAGAAGTTTCGCTGCCGCAAGGCTCTGTAGTCACCGAAAACCAATCTAGACCCGTTCCGGCACCCTGCCGGAGGGGGGAATCATCTCCGATGGCCATCTTCATCATCCCGGCGGCCACCACGATGCGGAGGGAGTAGTCCGCCCTCGGGGCTGAGGGTTTGTACCAGTAGCTAAGTGTTTAATCGCTCTCTCTCGTGTTCTTGAGATGTCACGATCTTGATGTATCGCGGGATTTGTTAATATAGTTGGATCATATGGTGTTTTCCCCTCTATATCTTGTTGTGATGAATTGAGTTTTTCCCTTTGAGATTTCATTGTTATCGTATTGAATACTTTTATGGATTTGAGAGCACTTGATATATGTCTTACATATGAATACTCATGGTGACAATGGGGTATCATATTGATTCACTTGATATATGTTTTGGCATTCAACTTGCGGATTCCCGAGGTGACATTGGGGTAATCTATGCATAGGGGTTGATGCACATTCTTGTCTTTGTTTCTCCAGTAGAAATCTTGGGGCGCTCTTTGAAATTCTTTGTGTTGGATTGAATATTATGAATCGGAATTTGCTTTGGTGTTATTTTAGTACGAACTCTTGGTTAGATCGATCAGAAATAATAGCTTGGTGTTATTTTAGTACGAACTCTAGGATAGATTGATCAGAAAGAATAGCTTTGAGGTGGTTTCGTACCCTACAAACAATTCCGTCTTATGTTCTCCGCTAGATAGGAACTTTGGAGTGATTCTTCATCGCACTTTCAGGGACGGTTATATGATCCAATTATATTAGCATTGTTGAGAGATTGCACTAGTGAAAGTACGGATCATAGGCCTCATTTTCAAGCATTGCAATACCGTTTTTGTGCCCATTTACTATTTGCTACCTTGCTGTTTTTATTTATTCAGATTATAAAAATATATTTCTACCATCCATATTACACTTTTATCACCATCTCTTCGCCGAACTAGTGCACCTATGCAAATTGTCATTGTATTGGGTGTGTTGTGGACACAAGAGATTTCTTGTATTTGATTGCAGGGTTGTTTGAGAGAGACCATATTCATCCTACGCCTCCCACGGATTGATAAACCTTAGGTCATCCACTTGAGGGAAAATTGCTACTGTCCTACAAAACTCTGTGCTTGGAGGCCCAACACGTGTCCACAAGAATAAAGTTGCATAGTAGACATCAAGCTCTTTTCTGGCGCCGTTGCCGGGGAGGCTAGGTAAGCGGCCCTCACATCCCATCAACGAAGCTCTTTTCTGGCGCCATTTTCGGGAGGTGAGTGCTTGTAGGTATATCTTTAGATCTTGCAATTGAATTTGTTAGTTTCCTGTTTATCACTAGTTTGGTCTATAAGAGAAAACTACATAAAAATGGGATTGATGTTGCATCATATTATTGACCATCTTTATAATATCTTTCTTGAAAATGATGGTTTAGAAAATTGTGCTCAATTGTTAGAAGTAGAAGTCAACAAAATGTTTGGCACAAAATATTTGAATGATGAGCATGATTGCAATGTTGTTAGTATGAATTCTTTGAATATCTATGATGCTAATGATGTGCAAAGCCATAAGCTTGGGGATGCTATATTTGATGAATATGATATTTTTAGTCCCCCAAGTTTCGACGAGAAAAATTATTATTATAATTGCATGACTCCTATTAATGATGATTGTATTGATGAAAGTGGATTTGTAGAGGTCGTTACTTTATTTAATGATGAATCCACTATTTTGGAGGAGGTTGCAATTGATTATGACAACAAAGTTCCTATATATGATGATTATGGTGATGACATGTATGCTATATTGAATAATTATAAACATGAAACCTGTCATCATGATTTTAATTTTCAATCCCATGATAGTTATTTTGTTGAGTTTTCTCCCACAACTATTCATGAGAATAAATTTGCTTATGTGGAGAGTAATAAAATTTCTATGCTTGTGGGTTATGAAAAGAATGCTTTATGTGATTGTAACATCCCAGAATTCTAAATTTTGGAATGTTATATTAATTAAGTAATAATGATTTCTTGTGTGATTTGTTGTGTGAAATTAAGTGAAATTTGAAACTTTTTGAATGTTGTATGAGAGCGAATGAAATGACTTTCCCAAACTTTCACCCTGCATTTATGATCTCCATGAATTCAAATTCATTTCATCACAAAACCCTAAAGTGAAGATGATATGACTTCTTCCATTTAATTAAATGAAAAAGGGTTTTGAAAAGATTTGAATTCCATTTGGAAATATTTCAAACTCAAAAACTTTATGCAACTCAATGAGTTTCATGAGAGAAGATAAAATGACTTCTTCAAATGCTAAGAAAAGGGAGTTGGAAGTTTCAAAGAATCAAATTGAAAGTCCCTTTATAGTTATTTTGAAACCCATTTTCAATTTGGAGTTATTTGGTTTTTATTCAAATTATTTTTCTCCAAAAGTAAAATATATGGAAAATAGGGTAAAATGTTTCCCTACAGTAGAAAAATGAGTTTGAAATCATTTTGGTATTTTAAATATTTTTATTTGGTTTTTAAATAAACCAGTAGCACTGTTTGCTTTATTTAATTTTTTGTGGAATTTATTTGCCGCTAAAAACATGTTCATGTTTTAGAAAATCTTTTTCTGAAAATTTATATATATAATATGCCTATGTGATTTTTTCTGTTATTTTTAGTTTTCGTATTTCTTATTATGGAAAAATGTTTTAAAAAAAGAGAAAATCCTTTCTGCCGAACTGGGCCGGCCCAACCAACCGGGCCAGGCCAAGCCCAGCCCCGCTGTTAGGGCATAATTTTCCCTGGTTTGTTTTGGTGATTGATGACAATACTTTTGCGGACTAATCGTGTGCACTAAGCTTTTCAGGTTATCTAATATAAGGGCACTATGTGATTGTTTCCCCTCGAGGACTTCACTTTAGACAGATTGTTTTCCCTTGTTTCTTTTCGGTGGAATTGAGTCGTAGGGATAACTGTACTATCAAGAGGGGATCCTTTTCGGAAGAGTATGGGTGGAATCATCGCGTACACACTCTCCTTGCACCCTCGCCTTCTTCGTGCTTCGTTGGTGTATCTATGCTGTGCAAAACAAGGGGTGCTGAGTGCTAAGCGGTAGTACCGCAGTCAGGGCAGTAGTACCGCCTGTTTGTGCCCCTGGTACTACCGCCCCTATTGGGGTCTCGATGTTTTTCGTGTCGGGTTTCCGTAAAGGACCACGCAGGGGAGCTGTAGTAGGGACGACAGTAGGGCGCGGTAGTACCGCTCCTACATCCGCTCCTACTGCCACTCAGCTCGATGCCCTCCTCTCTTTTCTAGTGGCTGTAGGGAGCGGCAGTACCACTTGTATTAGCGGTAGTACCGCCCTAGTGCGTGTACATCTTCTCCCTCTGCCCTGGTTGCCCTATGTCTGCTTGCCACAACGGTAGTATCCATGTGGCAGCGGTAGTACCGCTCTGGCAACGGTAGTACCGCCCAGATGCGGCCTGCAGGCTGCATAATGGTTGGATGTGTCCCCCCACTATATAAAGGGGTCTTCTTATCCAAGAAGACTTACCTCTTCTCCGCCAAAACTCCATTGTTGCTCCACAAGCTTATTTTCGCCCGATCTCTCTCCCTAGCCAATCAAACTTGTTGATTTTCTAGGGATTGGTTGAGAAGGCCCAGATCTACACTTCCACCAAGAGAAATTTGATCCCCCTACTAATCCCTTGCGGATCTTGTTACTCTTGGGTGTTTGAGCACCCTAGACGGTTGAGATCACCTCAAAGCCATATTCCATTGTGGTGAAGCTCCGTTGTTTCGTTGGGAGCCTCCAATTAAGTTGTGGAGAGAGCCTCAACCTTGTTTGTAAAGGTCTGGTTGCCGCCTTCAAGGGCACCAATAGTGGAATCACGGCATCTCGCATTGTGTGAGGGTGTGAGGCGAATATGGTGGCCCTAGTGGCTTCTTGGGGAGCATTGTGCCTCCACACCGCTCCAACAGAGACGTACTTCCCCTCAAAAGGAAGGAACTTCGGTAACACATCCTCGTCCTCACCGGCTCCACTCTTGGTTATCTCGTGCCTTTACTTGTGCAAGCTTAATTGTATTATATCCCTTGCTTTCTTGCGTACTTGTTGTTGTTGCATCATATAGGTTGCTCACCTAGTTGCATATCTAGACAACCTACTTTGATGCAAAGTTTAAATTGGTAAAGAAAAGCTAAAAATTGTTAGTTGCCTATTCACCCCCCTCTAGTCAACTATATCGATCCTTTCAATTGGTATCAGAGCCTCGTCACTTTATTAAGGACTTTACCATCCGAAGAGTATGGTTGACACCGCATACGGTGAGGAGGAGCACTCCGGTGCGAATCCATTCTCATCTACGGCCGATGGGGGAACCGCGGTCTCTTGTGAGGAATTCAATGCGGCTTTGGAAACATTGAAAACCTCCATGACGACCGAGGTTGAAAGCATGTTTAATAAATTCTTAGAAGGGCTTAAATTATCCACCGCACCGATGAAAGTGGGTGATCCCCCTAACAAGGTGACGGATGCTAACTCCGACAATGGGGAAGCTACTATTGAAAAGTCTCCTTCTTCTAGTGGTAAAATTGGCAACGACATCTTTGCCCATGTGGAACCTCCGCTTACTTATGGTGGACCGATTCCTTCCACTCATTTGAATCATGCCGGTCCTCCCCCTAAGATTGTGAAAAATGAGGACTTTGATTCTTGGGTTTATCGCTTAGAGCGTCATTTAAACCATGTTAATACTAATCTTTGGATAATCATTGAAGAAGGTTTCTATCCACATGACCGAAGCAACTTCACCCCTAGAGAAGCCGCGGATAATCAATTCAATGAGAATTCTCTCTTCATCATCCAAGATGCAATTCCACCCGAAGATCTTGCCCATCTCCGGCCCTTCAACGTGGCCAAGGATGCATGGCGCCAAGTTGTTTCCCTCTACAGGGGGAGCGCAAGCATTCCACGCTCCAACTATGAAGTGGTGCAAGATGAAGCCGATGAGTTTGCAATGAAAGAAGATGAAGAACCCCGCGAGCTTTATCGGAAATTAACTACTCTCGCGGTCTCACTCCGAGATCATGGAAGCAAGGATACGGATGACAATTGGATCAAGCGCAAATTTCTCAAGGCCATGATGCCTTACCATAAGGCCATGTCCTCCATAATTCGTCAAAGGCCGGATTTACACACCTTGTCCTCAAGTGAAGTGTTGGATGAGTTTGTGGCTATGAGTATCTTGGACAAGACCGCCGACAATGCGGTGTTACATTCTTAAAGAGCAAAGAAGCCCAACCTTGCCTTGAAGGCCAAGGTTAGTATGGAAGAAGAGGACGAAGAGGAAGAAGAGGAGAGAAATCCCGAAGATACAAAGTATGCTTATCATGAACATATGGCTCTTGCTTCAAGGCAATTTTGGAGCAAGAAGAACACAAGGCCCAACTTCAACAAGAACAAGTCAAGAGGCGCGAAGGTCAAGCAACGAGTGAGGACGTGCTATAAATGTGGTAATGTGAGCCACTTTGTTGCGGAATGTCCTTATGAGAAGAGGGAAGACAATGGTGGCAAGCTCATCCGAAAAGACAAGGCCAAGTCCTTCCCCAACAAGAGCACCTTCACCAAGAAAACTCCTCCCAAGGGGTTGGTAGCACAAGAAGAGTACAATGATGATGATGATGATGATGATGAAGGTGAGTCAGTTTCCATGGCCTCCGTTGCCATTGCGACAACTCCACGGGTGTCTCTCTTCGACTCACCCAATGAGAACATCGCCGCCAAGTGCCTCATGGCTAAAGCCACCAACAAGGTAACCCCCAACATCGAAACTACCATCATTAATAATCCTTATTTGACGGATTGCATTGATGAACATGAGGGGTCTAATGTGGAGGAGAATGAATTTGAGTCCGTTATGAGTAAACTCAAGGGTAAATCCAAGAAGCACTTTGTTGCCCTCTTGGAACAACTTGGTGAAGCCAATGACATGATCGAGGGTCACGAAGATACCATCTCTAAGATGGAGGGGCATAGTCGTGACTATGCCGATGAGATTTTAGATCTTTCCAATGCTCTTGAGGAAGAGCACGGTCATCGTTTGGCTCTTGAGGAGTCATACAATGATGACCATGCTAAACTTAAGAAAGATCTTTATCATGCTCTTATTGTATCTCGTGTGCTAAACTCCGAGAAGGCCAAGCTTGGGGTTGATCTTGCTAGACCCAAAGAGGAGATTGACTTACTTGACAAGGCTCACAAGGTCTTGAAGGGTGCTCATGATAGCCTCAAAGAGTCTCATGATCAACTCCAAGTAAAGCTAACCAAGGAGAAAGGCACTTTTCCTCATATGGTTTGAATTGATAATGCAAATGCTACTAACCCTTGTTGTGAGCATGTGCATCTTGGTGAGGAGAATGCAAAGTTGAAGGAGAAACTTGAGAAAGGCCTTGTATCATGCATACAAGGCGAGAAGAATCTCAACGACCTTTTGAGAAATCAAAAGGAAGTTGTGGCCAAGGAAGGAATTGGGTTTGCTCCCAAGTCCAAGAACAAGAAGAAGAATGACAAGGCCAAATGACCTCCTCCTCTCATGCAATCTTTTGTCAAAGAGGGAGAGGGTGCCTCTAAGAAGAAGAATAATAATGTGAAGGGTGGTGGTTTCAAGAAGGGAAATGCCACTCCTTCCAACAATGCCGGCAATTTTAACCCTTCTTATGTGTTATGCCGTGCTAGTGATGGGCATGTCTATGCTAAATTTGTTGGTTCTTCTTATGAGTATATCGAATGGTCTATTTGGGTTCCTAAGACCCTCGTCACTAACATCAAAGGAACCATTACAAAATGGGTACCTAAACCAAACATTGATCTCTTGTAGGTGTTTGCTTCTGGTTAGGGATCATGGTTGCTCAATAGTGGAGCCACTAATCATATGACAGGAAGCAAGGACTTGGTGGTGGACATGCAAAAGATTCCATCTATGCCCACCAACGTCGAGTGGGGTGATGCCTCGTCTTCTAAGGTATGGGGCTTGGCAAGGTTGTCATTTCTCATGATCTCACAATCGAGAAGGCCATGCTTGTTGAGCCCCTTGCATACAAGTTACTTTCCATTTGTCAACTTGCAATCACGGGCTTTTGCCACTTTATTTGATATTGATACCGTGGCCCTCTTGTGGAGCAAGACTCTTAAAGTAGCCTTTGTTGGGCATGTCGAGAACAGTCTCTATGTGATTAACTTTTCGGAGTGACCCACTAAGACTGTGACATGCCTAATGGCTAAAGTTGACGTGGGATGGCTTTGGCATCACCGTTTAGCCCATGTCAATATGATATCTTTGCAAAGTATTCTCAAGGGGGACCATGTCCGTGGACTAACAAATGTTAGTTTTTCCAAAGATCATGCTTGCAGTGCTTGCATTGAAGGAAACCTTCATCAGAAGGCTCACCCTCCCACGACTATCATTTACTCAAAGAGGCCTTTGGAGCTCCTTCACTTGGATATCTTTGGGCCTCCATCCTTTGATAGTGTTGGTGGTAGAAAGTATTGCTTGGTGATTATGGATTACTATTCAAGATACACTTGGGTGTACTTCTTCAAAAGGAATAGTGAGACCCAACAAACCATCATTGACTTTGCAAATGAAGCCCCACGTCAACACAATGCAAAGATCTTGACAATAAGAAGTGACAATGGCACCGAGTTCAAGAACTACACCTTGGATGATGAGTTTCTTAGTGATGAGGGGATCAAACATCAATATTCCACACCTTACACCCCTCAACAAAATGGTGTAGCGGAGAGGAAGAACCAGACATTGACGGATGCAGCAAGAACCATGATGGCGGAGTTCAAGTCTCCATACAACTTTTGGGCCGAAGCCATCAATACCGCGTGTCATGCATCCAATCGGCTCTACCTCCGCAAAGGCTTGAACAACACTCCATATGAGATACTCACCGGTAACAAGCCCAACCTCAAGTACTTCCAGGTGTTCGCGTGTAAGTGTTTCATTCCCAAAAAAGGTGTTCGTTTGTCTAAATTTGAGGCTAGAGCTCATGAGGGCATATTTGTTGGCTATGCTACAAACTCTCATGCTTATCGTGTCCTCAATAATTCCACGGGACTTATTGAGGAGACGTGTAACGTGGACTTTTATGAGAATAACGGCTCCCAATGGAGCAAAGTGGTACTTGTGATGTAGGTGATGAAATTCCTCCCCAAGCCATAAGAAGAATGGGTGTTGGTTTTATCCTACCCATTGAGGAACCCCTTGTGGCCGAAGGAGAAGGATAATGTTCTGCTCAAGTGGAACCATCACCAACCCAAGACCCACATGCTCTCGAAGAACAAAGTGAAGGCCCTCAACCTCATGAACAAGACCAAGGGCAAGATCTACCTCAAGATGGTGTTGAATCACCAAGTGATGCCCAAGGTCAAGTTTTTTCATCCAAGAAAGTTCAAGATCAAGAGCAAGCTCAAGATCAAGAACAAGCTCAAGACGACGCTCAAGATGATCAAGTAACCGCTCCCCAACTCTCTCCGGAGGAAGAATTAGAGCGTCATGCCGCCAAGATCGCATCCAAGCTGTCAACCAAAGATCATCTCATGACAAATGTGCTTGTAAGCTTAAGAAAGTGGGTAAGCACTCGTAGACAATTAGCAAACTATTGTGAACATCACGCGTTTGTCTCTTGTGTTGAATCCCAAAAGGTCTATGGGGCGCTCGAGGATCCGGATTGGCTTAATGCTATGCATGAAGAACTCAACAACTTCGAGCACAACAAGGTGTGGAGATTGGTGCCAAGGCCAATAGGGAACCATAATGTCATTGGAACCAAGTGTATATTCAAGAACAAGCAAGATGCTCATGGAATTATCATTCGCAACAAGGCTCGTTTGGTAGCACAAGGCTACTCCCAAGTCGAGGGTATCGACTACGGTGAAACCTTTGCTCTCGTTGCTTGTCTTGAATCCATTCGCATGTTGATTGCTTATGCTTCTCATCATAACTTTAAGTTACAACAAATGGATGTGAATAGTGCTTTTCTTAATGGTCCTATTAATGAGTTGGTATATGTCAAGAAACCCCCCGGGTTCGAGGATCCCTATTTTCCCGATCATGTGTACCAACTCGATAAGGCACTTTATGGCCTTAAGCAAGCCCCACGTGCGTGGTATGACCACCTTACCGAGTTATTGCAAGATTGTGGTTTTGAAATTAGGAAAATCGACCCCACTCCTTTTACTAAGAAGGTCGAAGGGGAGTTGTTTGTGTGCCAACTATATGTTGATGATATTATCTTTGGTTCCCCTAACAAAGATTTCAATGAGGAATTTGCCGCTCTCATGACCTCCAAGTTCAAGATGTCCATGATGGGAGAGTTGAAGTTCTTTATCGGGTTCGAAGTCAAGCAACGAAGAGAAGCAACGTTCATCGACCAAGCCAAATACACTCAAGACATGCTCAAGAGATTCAACCCAAGTGATGTCAAGCCGGCTTCCGCTCCAATGCCCATCAAATGCCAACTTGACATAGATCCCAATGGTAAAGCGGTGGATCAAAAGGTATATCACTCCATGATTGGCTCCTTGCTTTACCTTTGTGCATCTAGACCGGATATCATGTTGAGTGTGCGAATTTGGGCACGGTTTCAAGTCGCACCTAAGGAAAGCCACTATGTGGCGGTCAAGCGAATCTTTCGATATTTGGATCATAACCCAAACTTTGGCTTATGGTATGCAAGAGGATCTAACTTCAACCTTGTGGGAATTTCGGACTCCGATTGGGCGGGAGACAAAGTGGATAGGAAGTCCACTTTCGGAGGGTGCCAATTTCTTGGTTGATCTTTGGTGAGTTGGTCTTCCAAGAAGCAAAGTTGTGTGTCTCTCTCGTCCACGAAAGCGGAGTATGTGGCTGCCGGTAGTTGTTGTGCACAACTTCTATGGACGAGGCAAACTTTAAAGGATTACGATGTCATTTGTGACAAAGTGCCTCTTTGGTGTGATAATGAAAGTGCCATCAAGATTTATCTCAACCCGGTTCAACACTTCAAGATGAAGCATATTGAGATTCGGTATCACTTCATCCGAGATAACATTAGGCGAGGGGATATCGAGCTCAACTATGTCAACTCTCATGATAACCTTGCAGATATTTTCACGAAGCCCTTGGATGAAGCAAGATTTCGCGAGTTAAGGCATGAGCTAAATATCATTGATTCGAGCAATGTGGCTTGAACCCTTGCACACCCCACCATACTCACCTTGTTGTCTTGTTTTGATGTAGGCATGGACATAGGGGGAGTGGTATTCTCTCAATGATCTCTTCCTCCCCCCATTATGCATAAATTGATCAAGTCTTTCACATTAGCCATTTTTGATGGTACCTGTGCTTCAAAGATGAGCGTTGGTCAAGGGCCCAAGGTTAAAATATTCACAACTCCATACCATATAGCTCAAACATAGGTGGTCTCGACCACCGCCCTCTCTTCTAGAGAGTCTGTATGTGTGTTGTTTCCTTTTGCTTGTGCTTCTCTCTTTTGAGTGGTTGTGCTTTAGTGTGGTCATGTTCGGGTTTGTCTTGGCTTGTCTTGTGTCGTGTGTGTTATTTTTCTTTTTGCTAGTCGTGCGTAAGCCTTCTTATTTCCCCCTTGTTCCTGCTTTGGGGTGCCTGAGCGGTACTACCGCATATAATAAGCGGTACTACCGCCCTGCCGACACGGTACTACTGTGGAGCGGTACTATTGGGCGCGTTGTGCTTCAGATCGCACCAAAGCGGTACTACCACTCCCTGCGTGGTACTACCGCTTAGGGCTGGGTGTGTGGGATATGAATCGGGCAGGGGGAGTTTCCACTCCCATATCCGTTCAGTTTGCCCCATCTCGTTGTCCTCTCCTCTCTCAGGCGACTTCCCAAGCACCGGAGGTCCACCGCCGGGCCACTGGATCCAGGCCGTCTCCCTCGGTTCCAGCCGGTGGGATTGTTCCCCACCCTCTCCTCTTGCCATGGATGCCGGTATTGCCCCCGTTCTTCTCTCCCTAGGTTCTCTTTCTTGAATCATGGTTTTGGGCTATATTCGTAGCATTGCTCGATTTAGTTGTTGAATCGAAGCTTAGGAAGGACTTGGGAGACTGCTAGACTAGGTAGATTGATGATTAGGTATGGAAATATGGACTTTTGCATCTCCGGTAGTACCGGATCTTGCCGCGGTAGGTGTCAGCCCGCTGACAACCACTCGGGAAGTACTACTGCTGCACCCTAGCGGTACTACCGCTTGTAAGCGGTACTACTGCTCTGGTGCGCGGTACAACCGCTCTGAGATGCCAATGCCCATGTGTCTTTGCCTAATCATTCATCTTTGGTGTTTGTCTTTCCTTGGCTTATGCTCTATTGCTCTTGTGGTTCGTGTGTGTGTGTGTTTTAGGTGGTAGTAGCTCCGGGCATCAGGCTCACCGCAAGAATCCAGACCATGCAACAGGTTCCAACCGTTATTGCTCTTCGGATGTACCAGATGCTGCTACTGTTGCTCAGGGTGGCTCGACTGAGCCGCCAAAACACAAGGTCAAGGTCCCAACGTCGAAGACCTCCGCTAGGCGCAAGCATGATAATCAGATGTCTGCAATAGAGGTCTGTACCAAGAGGAAGCACAATCCGTACCATGTGGACCAGGAGCCAACTCTTCAGAGGCGTCCGTTCTGGAACAGGTTTCAGCAGTCAATCTATCACGATGTCTTGAAGCAAAACAAGAACTTGTTTGTGAAGGTCAAGTCTGTCGATCTCTCGCACATGGACAAGGATTTGCGATACTTTGGGGATTCTCTACAGAGGTGTGAGGAGTTGGATATCAAGAGGATCATTACCTTCAATAAGGACTTTGACGCCAAGCTCATGACCCAGTTCTTTGCCACCGTTCACTTTGGGCATGATCCGGCGCGCACTCTGACTTGGATGACCAATGGTTGTGTTTGGTCCGGACCATGGAAGGACTTCATGGTCATCTTATCATACAATGATGAGGGTTCCCAGACCCCACTTGGGTTTCGCCCTCATAAGGAGATTGCCGCTACTCATAAGGAAAAGCTTTGGCCCTATTCTACCAGGAAGGTGTCTAGGACTGGGAAGGTTTCTTATGAGCTCTGGCCCTTCTTAGACATCATGCATCAGATCTTCCGGAACACCCTGTTTCCTCGTGTCGGCAACTTGGATCAGGTGCACTCTTACCTTGTTGACTTGCTTCTATTCTGTCAAGAAGAGCAGGGCTCTCAGCAGGTGCTGGATGTGTCTCATGTGATGTGGTCTGAACTTCACTCTGCTGTCATGGAGCGCAAGTGCATCATTTATGGACCCTATCTTATGCAGCTTATCGAGGACACTTGGGTAGCCAAGTTTCTAGATGAGGAGGTTGTCACAGACAATATGGTTTCTCATGATACTATCGAGCTGCGTCAGAAGGAGAAGTGGAGTACGTCTTCTTCCGCACCTCCAGTGTAGGAGACTGTCTTATCTGATGCAGATGATGAGGATGATGATGGGCAGGAGTAGATGCCTCCATCTGAGGAGCCCTCTTGGGTGAAGAAACTCAAGGAGAAGATGAGGCGTCTATTCTGCCTTCAGGCCAAGGGCCAGTACAAGGCTCACAAGGAAGCCAAGATGGCTCGTAGTCGTGACAAGGCCATTATGAGACAGTTTGGCCTTGAGGTTTCTAGTGGCTCTGAGGAGCGGCTCACTGATGAGGAGACTTGGACTCGACTGCACTGCCTGTGGTCTGACACTGAGGAGGACCCCGGAGTTCACGCTTCTCCCCGTGCTACAAAGGACTCTCAAGAGGAGGAGGAACATGACTGGTGATGCCATGGAGATCTACTACCATCGTGTCTCGTGTCGTCCCTTTCCCTTTGGTGTCTTGCTGCCAAAGGGGGAGAGTTAGGGATTTGCTTTGGGTTTTGTGTTTGCGTGTTTGTTCGTTGTTTGTTCGCTTTCTTGTTTTGAACTCTGTTCGGCTGTGAGTTAGACCATATGGTGTAAGACATATGTGAACTACCCTATCTTTTGTACTTTAGTCTCAAGTACTCTGTTATCTTATGAGATGCATCTTTACCGGCACTTATATTGTTGCTCTCATGCTTGTCCTTGCTTAGCTGTACTTGTTATTATTCTTATATGCAAGGATGTTGCCGGTCTATAAAATATAGGGGGAGTTTGATCCGAAAGATGTGCACATAGCCTTTCAAGCTAATTTCCTTGGTGCACACCTCTAGGGGGAGCCCGTTGATATTTTGTAGGGAGTTGGTTTGCTTAATTTCCAGTTACTATATTTTGTGCAAATCCCGTGTTGTCATCAATCCACCAAAAAGGGGGAGATTGTTAGGGCATATTTTTCCCTGGTTTGTTTTGGTGATTGATGACAATACTTTTGCGGACTAATCATGTGCACTAAGCTTTTCAGGTTATCTAATATAAGGGCACTATGCGATTGTTTCCCCTCGAGGACTTCACTTTAGACGGATTATTTTCCCTCGTTTCTTTTCAGTGGAATTGAGTCGTAGGGATAACCGTACTATCAAGAGGGGATCCGATTCGGAAGAGTATGGGTGGAATCATCACGTACACACGATCCTTGCACCCTCGCCTTCTTCCTGCTTCGTTTGTGTATCCGTGCTGTGCAAAAGAAGGGGTGCTGAGTGCTAAGCGGTAGTACCGCGGTTAGGGCGGTAGTACCGCCTACCGGCGGTAGTACCGCTTGTTTGTGCCCCTGGTACTACCGCCCCTATTGGGGTATCGATGTTTTTCGTGTCGGGTTTCCGTAAAGGACCACACAGGGGAGAGGTAGTAGGGACGGCAGTAGTGCGCGGTAGTACCGCTTATATTAGTGGTAGTACCGCTCCTACATCCGCTCCTACTACCGCTCAGATCACTGCCCTCCTCTGTTTTCCAGTGGCTGTAGGGAGCGGCAATACCCCTTGTATTAGCAGTAGTACCGCCCTAGTGCGTGTACATCTTCTCCCTCTGCCCTGGTTGCCCTATGCCTTCTTGCCACAATGGTAGTATAGTTGTGGCAGCGGTAGTACCGCTCTGGCAACAGTAGTACCGCCCAGATGCGGGCTGCGGGCTGCATAACGGTTGGATGTGTCCCCCCACTATATAAAGGGGTCTTCTTCTCCAAGAAGACTTATCACTTCTCCCCCAAAACTCCATTGTTGCTCCACAAGCTTATTTTCGCCCGATCTCTCTCCCAAGCCAATCAAACTTGTTGATTTTCTAGGGATTGGTTGAGAAGGCCCAGATCTACACTTCCACCAAGATAAATTTGATTCCCCCTACTAATCCCTTGCGGATCTTGTTACTCTTGGGTGTTTGAGCACCCTAGACGGTTGAGGTCACCTCGAAGCCATATTCCATTGTGGTGAAGCTCCGTGGTTTTCTACATTCTTTCCAAACTTTTGAGTTATTGCTTATGTGTGGTTATAATTGCTTTCTTACGATAGATTGAACAGAGTGTGATGAGTACAACTATCAGGAATTATGAGTGCGAAGAATCTTCATCATCAGTATAAGGGAAGTTCACACTTTGATCATACTTTTCAATACCTAGTGTTTACTATGCATTAGTTTCACCCTCAAAAATTGCATGAGTAGGATTGGGAACATGTGGCCTTGCTATGTAGTTCATGAGGTAGGAACCTATGATCCTTGAAACACCCCTGGATTATATGTTATGTCATATATTGCTTAGCCATGCTCGTAGACAGGGATTGGTATGTGAGATTCATGCAAGTTATGAGAGAAATAATAATTAAGGGTAACTTTAAGGTGACACCATTAACATACATCTGGGTGGAATGGTTGCGGCACCCTGGAGAAACCAGTGGCTTGCCCGGGCACCTAGAGAACCCAGTGCTTGCCCAATGGGATCCCGGAGTACCCATGTGATTACCCTATGGAATGTCACCCAGGCTCAAAGGGATCATATGATATTTCATGCCTAGAAACTTACGTGTGCAGCCATAGCCATTATGGGCTCTGGCATAGTTGAGTAAGTTGTGGGAAACCTTTCCATGATAGGCTAGCAGATGTAGGGGATTGTAGGTGTACTAGCCTATCTATCGGTTAAGGGGACCAATTCAAGAAGACTGTGTCCTGATCATCCGGTTTTCAAACATCAGGCCGTGCGAGGAATTCAACGGAGGAGATCGAGTCTTATGGAGAAAAGTGCGCAAACCTCTGCAGAGTGTACAAACTAATCATGATTAGTCGTGTCCCCGGTTATGGACAACTTTGAGTATCTGGAAGTCAACTATTGGTTGATCTCATCACTCTATTTAATCAATGAATTGTGTTATTATTATTACTTGGTAATTTTGGGATTGAGTTGGAGGAACCTTCTCAATAATGACATAAACTTGGTAGTAAAATAAAATTTATTCCTTTGTTGTAGGGAAAAATTAGCTTTATGCAAAATTAAACTTAGAGCCTCCACCAGCCAAATATGCATATAGAGATAGATATTTTCATTATTATTCTGCGGTGTGAAATTGCCAGTGCATTCAATGTACTAACCTACATGGCTGCAACATCTCATGTTGCAGGAATCATATGACGAGTAAGTGATATGTTAGGGTTACGATGTCTACACTCAACTTTGCCGTTGGTGTTGTTGGGACTCCACAATTCTGTTGTTACTTCCGCTATATGGATTGAGGTAGTAGTATTTACTTTACTTTTTACATGTGATTGAACTCTGTTATAAATCCTCGAGTACTGTGTCTGTCAGCATACCGATCCAGGGATGACACTTAAGCACAGAGACTTCGATCCATTCGGGTCGGGTCGCTACAAGATGGTATCAGAGCACATGTTGACTGTAGGACGTGACCCCTAGAAACTGGCAAGCCCTTAGGAAAAGATTTCTCTAAAACTTTATTTTCAAAAGAGACCCCTTAACTCTCATCTTTTCTAAGCTTTACCAAGTATTTTCCTCTCACCTGGAATAGTTAGACTATACCCCTTTTCCCTTTTGACCACACGAAGATTTGACTGATGAGACCACTCCAAGAAGTACAAGATATCGGACAACAAAGACCACTTCGGAATAAAGAGGATTTTACTATGCATTATAATAATTGAGACTACAACGGTTCAATACTCCAAAGACTCGGAGAATTTGAAGGCTCTGAAGAATTCCCAGAGTGAAGTGACTTGGAAGGCTCTGATAGGATCCACTTAAGTTATTCCCGTTCCCTTATGAAATTCCTTACTGAAGAACTCCTGGCTTCCGTATTTTAGATAAAGAGCTTCACCCTGAACCAAAGACACCACTACGAAGACTTTTCCTGTGGTCCAGCCCTTATGGAATTTGTCAGGCTATTGAAGTTGCCGATACCTGAGGTGAAGGTGAGTCAGAGAAAGACCGGAACATGGAGCATCAAGACTCAAGTTTTGGCCATGAAGAAAACCCCAAGACAAGAGATAGCAACTATGGAATGATAGCTCATGGGAGAGACATGGGCATAAACACGGCTATTTATGATGTTTTCGTTCGCTTGTGCTATCATCACCATGTTGAGTGCTACCTCTTGAGCACTGCATTGGTTTTCCCTTGAAGAGGAAAGGGTGATGCAGTAAAGTAGCGTAAGTATTTCCCTCAGTTTTTGAGAACGAAGGTATCAATCTAGTAGGAGACCACGCGCGAGTCACCTCGTACCTACACAAACAAATAAGACCCTCGCAACCAACGCGATAAAGGGGTCGTCAATCCCTTCATGACCACTTGCAACAGTGAGATCTGATAGAGATAATAATAATAAGATAAATATTTTTGGTATTTTTATGATATAGATTGAAAGTAAAGATTGCAAAATAAAATATATTGGAAACTTGTATGATGGAAAATAGACCCGGGGCCATAGGTTTCACTAGTGGTTCTCTCAAGATAGCATAAGTATTATGGTGGGTGAACAAATTACTGTCGAGCAATTGATAGAAAAGCGAATAATTATGAGAATATCTAGGCATGATCATGTATATAGGCATCACGTCCGTGACAAGTAGACCGAAATGATTCTGCATCTACTACTATTACTCCACACATCGACCGCTATCCAGCATGCATCTAGAGTATTAAGTTCATAAGAACAGAGTAACGCCTTAAGCAAGATGACATGATGTAGAGGGATAAACTCATGCAATATGATATAAACCTCATCTTTTTATCCTCGATGGCAACAATACAATACGTGTCGTTTCCCCTACTGTCATTGGGATCGAGCACCGCAAGATCGAACCCAAAGCTAAGCACTTCTCCCATTGCAGGAAAGATCAATCTAGTAGACCAAACCAAACTGATAATTCAAAGAGACTTGCAAAGATAAACCAATCATACATAAAAGAACTCAGAGAAGAATCAAATATCATAGATAATCTGGATCATAAACCCACAATTCATCGGATCTCGACAAACACATCGCAAAAGAAGATTATATCGAATAGATCTCCAATACAATCGAGGAGAACTTCGTATTGAGATCCAAAGAGAGAGAAGAAGCCATCTAGATACTAGCTATGGACCCAAAGGTATGAAGTAAACTACTCACACACCACCGAAGAGGCCATGGAGTTGATGTAGAGGCCCTCCGTGATCAATGCCCCTTCCAGCGGAGCTCCGGAAAAGGCCCCAAGATGGGATCTCTCGGGTACAGAAGGTTGCGGCGGTGGAATTAGGTTTTCGTGGTGCTCCTGGATGTTTGCGGGGTATGTGGACTTATATAGGTGTAAGAAGTAGGTCGGTGGAGCAACAAGGGGGCGACTAGGGTGGAGGGCGCGCCCAGGGGGGTAGGCGCGCCCCCTGCCACGTGGCCTCCTCGATTGTTTCTTGACGCCCACTCCAAGTCTCCTGGATCACATTTGTTAAGAAAATCATGTTTCCGAAGGTTTCATTCCGTTTGGACTCCGTTTGATATTCCTTTTCTGTGAAAGACTAAAATAGGCAAAAAACTTCAATTTGGGCTGGGCCTCCGGTTAATAGGTTAGTCCCAAAAATGATATAGAAGTGTAAAATAAAGCCCATTAACATCCAAAACAGATAATAGAATAACATGGAGCAATCAAAAATTATAGATACGTTGGAGACGTATCAAGCATCCCCAAGCTTAATTCCTGCTCGTCTTCGAGTAGGTAAATGATAAAAAATTTGATGTGGAATGCTTTCTAACATATTTCTCAATGTAATTTTTTCTTTATTGTGGCATGAATGTTCAGATCCGAAAGATTCAAGATAAACGTTTAATATTGACATAAAAATAATAATACTTCAAGTATACTAACGAAGCAATCATGTCTTCTCAAAATAACATGGCCAAAGAAAGTTATCCCTACAAAATCATATAGTCTGGCTATGCTCTATCTTCACCACACAAAATATTTAAATCATGCACAACTCCGATGACAAGCCAAGCAATTGTTTCATACTTTTGATGTTCTCAAACTGTTTCAATCTTCACGCAATATATGAGCGTGAGCCATGGATATAGCACTATATGTGGAATAGAATGGTGGTTGTGGAGAAGACAAAAAGGAGAATATAGTCTCACATCAACTAGGCGTATCAACGGGCTTTGGAGATGCCCATCAATAGATATCAATGTGAGTGAGTAGGGATTGCCATGCAATGGATGCACTAGAGCTATAAGTGTATGAAAGCTCAACAAAAGAACTAAGTGGGTGTGCATCCAACTTGCTTGCTCATGAAGACCTAGGGCAATTTTGAGGAAGCCCATCATTGGAATACACAAGCCAAGTTCTATAATGTAAAATTCCCACTAGTATATAAAAATGATAACATAGGAGGCTCTCTATCATGAAGATCATGGTGCTACTTTGGAGCACAAGTGTGGAAAAAGGATAGTAACATTGTCCCTTCTCTCTTTTTCTCTCATTTTTTTATTTGGGCCTTTTTTTTCTTTTCGGCCTCTTTTCTTTTTTTTTTCTTTTTTTTTCGTCCGAAGTCTCATCTCGACTTGTGGGGGAATCATAGTCTCCATCATCCTTTCCTCACTGGGATAATCCTCTAATAATGATGATCATCACACTTTAATTTACTTACAACTCAAGAATTAAAACTCAATACTTAGAACAAAATATGATTCTATGTGAATGCCTCCGGCGGTGTACCGGGATGTGCAATGATGCAGGAGTGACATGTATGAAATTATTAATGGTGTCTTTGCCACAAATACCATGTCAACTACATGATGATGCAAGCAATATGACAATGATGAAGCGTGTCATAATAACGGAACGGTGGAAAGTTGCATGGCAATATATCTCGGAATGGCTATGGAAATGCTATAATAGGTAGGTATGGTGGCTGTTTTGACGAAGGTATATGGTGGGTTTATGGTACCGGCGAAAGTTGCGCGATACTAGAGAGGCTAGAAATGGTGGAAGGGTGAGAGTGCGTGTAATCCATGGACTCAACATTAGTCATAAAGAAATCACATACTTATTGCAAAAATCTATTAGTTATCGAAACAAAGTATTACGCGCATGCTCCTAGGGGGATAGATTGGTAGGAAAAGACCATCTCTCGTCCCCGACCGCCACTCATAAGGAAGACAATCAATAAATAAATCATGCTACGACTTCATCACATAACGGTTCACCATACATGCATGCTACGGGAATCACAAACTTCAACACAAGTATTTCTCAAATTAACAACTACTCAACTAGCATGACTCTAATATCACCATCTCCATATGTCAAAACAATTATCAAGTATCAAACTTCTCATAATATTCAATGCACTTCTATTAACGTTTTTATATTATTCCTAAAAGAAAATTTCCATGTTGTTCTAAAGGACTCTCTAAATAATATAAGTGAAGCATGAGAGATCAATAAAACCACCGCCGTGCTCTAAAAGATATAAGTGAAGCACTAGAGCAAAAACTAAATGGCTCAAAAGATATAAGTGAAGCACATAGAGTATTCTAATAAATTTCAAATCATGCGAGTCTCTCTCAAAAGGTGTGTACAGCAAGGATGATTGTGGTAAACTAAAAAGCAAAGACTCAAATCATACAAGACGCTCCAAGCAAAACACATATCATGTGGTGAATAAAAATATAGCTCCAAGTAAAGTTACCGATAAACGACGACGAAAGAGGGGATGCCTTCCGGGGCATCCCCAAGCTTAGGCTTTTTGGTGTCCTTGAATTTTACCTTGGGGTGCCATGGGCATCCCCAAGCTTAGGATCTTTCCACTCCTTGTTCCATAACCCATCAAATCTTTACCAAAAACTTGAAAACTTCACAACACAAAACTCAAAATAGAAAATCTCGTGAGCTCCGTTAGCGAAAGAAAACAAAACACCACTTCAAGGTACTGTAATGAACTCATTCTTGATTTATATTGGTGTTAAACCTACTGTATTCCAACTTCTCTATGGTTTATAAACTCTTTTACTAGCCATAGATTCATCAAAATAAGCAAACAACACACGAAAAACAGAATCTATCAAAAACAGAACAGTCTGTAGTAATCTGTAGTTAACGCAAACTTATGAAACCCCAAAAATTCTAAAATAAATTGCTGTACGTGAGGAATTTATCTATTAATCATCTTCAAAAAGAATTAACTAAATATAACTTTCCAAATAAAAATGGCAGCAATTCTCGTGAGCACTAAAGTTTCTGTTTTTTACAGCAAGATCAAAAAGACTTTCCCCAATTCTTCCCAACGGTTCTACTTGGCACAAACACTAATTAAACACAAAAAACACAAAAAAAACAGAGGCTAGATAAATTATTTATTACTAAACAGGAGCAAAAAGCAAGGAATAAAAATAGAATTGGGTTGCCTCCCAACAAGCGCTATCGTTTAACGCCCCTAGCTAGGCATAAGAGCAAGGATAGATCTTGGTCTTGCCATCTTTGGTATTAGGAAAGAAAAGAGAAAATTTCTGTTCTATAGCATTTTTTTTCTATTTTGACATAGCACGTGGCCATTAATGGTGGATGAAAGATTAAGCACGTTACGGGAATTGGCATCTAAGCTAGCCTTCATTTCTATGATAATTTCATTTTGATAAAAGCACAAAAGAGAGGTAGATTCAACCTTCTCACTCATGGGGTGACCAAATATAGTTTTAATATTTTCATAAGTATCAATGGGATCCCCCTCAAGAAAACCTTCTTCAAAGATAGAATCTAGAACATGCTTGAATGAAGAGGGTAAACCAATATAAAAGCTTTTCAGGTAAACTTCAATTTGATATTGGGGCACATAGCTAGCTCGAATTCTCAATAGCCTATCCCAAGCGTCTTTCAAAGATTCATCAAGTAAATAACGAAAAATTCCGGGATCATCTTCATCAAAATTATCCAAACTCTCATTGATAACCCCGGTAGGTCTCTCCATAGCATCATTATTTATGAGCTTAGAGAGGTCAGAGGGACTATCCAAGGTAAAACCCGGGAGAGAACCCTTAACCCTTTTTGAATCGGCCATGGTACAAGAAAACAAATGGGAAAAGACAAATAAAACGGCAAGGGTGAAGTGGGGGAGAGGAAAACGAGAGGCAAATGGCAAATAATGTAATGCGGAGGATAATAGTTGTGATGGGTACTTGGTATGTCTTGACTTGGCGTAGATCTCCCCGGCAACGGCACCAGAAATCCTTCTTGCTACCTCTTGAGCACTGCATTAGTTTTCGCTTGAAGAGGAAAGGGTGATGCAGTAAAGCAGCGTAAGTATGTCCCTCAGTTTTTGAGAACCAAGGTATCAATCCAGTAGGAGACCATGCACGAGTCACCTCGTACCTACACAAACAAATAAGAACCTCGCAACCAACGCGATAAAGGGGTTGTCAATCCCTTCACGGCCACTTGGAAGGGTGAGATCTGATAGAGATAATAATAATAATAAGATAAATATTTTTGGTATTTTTATGATATAGATTGAAAGTAAAGATTGCAAAATAAAATAGATTGGAAACTTCTATGATGGAAAATAGACCCGGGGCCATAGGTTTCACTAGTGGCTTCTCTCAAGATAGCATAAGTATTATGGTGGGTGAACACATTACTGTCGAGCAATTGATAGAAAAGTGAATAATTATGAGAATATCTAGGCATGGTCATGTATATAGGAATCACGTCAGTGACAACTAGACCGAAACGATTCTGCATCTACTACTATTACTCCACACATCGACTGCTATCCAGTACGCATCTAGAGTATTAAGTTCATAAGAACAGAGTAACGCCTTAAGCAAGATGACATGATGTAGAGGCATAAACTCATGAAATATGATATAAACCCCATCTTTTTATCCTCGATGGCAACAATACAATACGTGTCGTTTCCCCTACTGCCACTGGGATCGAGCATCACAAGATTGAACCCAAAGCTAAGCACTTCTCCCATTGCATGAAAGATCAATCTAGTAGGCCAAACCAAACTGATAATTCGAAGAGACTTGCAAAGATAAACCAATCATACATAAAAGAATTCAGAGAAGAATCAAATATCATAGATAATCTAGATCATAAACCCACAATTAATCGGATCTCGAAGAACACACCGCAAAAGAAGATTACATCGAATAGATCTCCAAGAGAATCGAGGAGAACTTTGTATTGAGATCCAAAGAGAGAGAAGAAGCCATCTAGCTACTAGCTATGGACCCGAAGGTATGAAGTAAACTACTCACACATCACCGGAGAGGCCATGGAGTTGATGTAGAGGCCCTCCGTGATCAATGCCCCTTCCGTCGGAGCTCCGAAAAAGGCTCCAAGATGGGATCTCTTAGGTACAGAAGTTGCGGCAGTGGAATTAGGTTTTCGTGGTGCTCCTGGATGTTTGCGGGGTACGTGGACTTATATAGGAGGAAGAAGTAGGTTGGTCGAGCAACAAGGGGCCCACTGAAGGAAATATGCCCTAGAGGCAATAATAAAGTTATTATTTATTTCCTTATAATCATGATAAAAGGTTTATTATTCATGCTAGAATTGTATTAACCGGAAACATAATACATGTGTGAATACATAGACAAACAAAGTGTCACTAGTATGCCTCTACTTGACTAGCTCGTTAATCAAAGATGGTTATGTTTCCTAACCATGAACAATGAGTTGTTATTTGATTAACGGGATCACATCATTAAGAGAATGATCTGATTGACATGACCCATTCCATTAGCTTAGCACCCGATCGTTTAGTATGTTGCTATTGCTTTCTTCATGACTTATACATGTTCCTGTAACTATGAGATTATGCAACTCCCGTTTACCGGAGGAACACTTTGGGTACTACCAAACGTCACAACGTAACTGGGTGATTATAAAGGAGTACTACAGGTGTCTCCAAAGGTACATGTTGGGTTGGCGTATTTCGAGATTAGGATTTGTCACTCCGATTGTCGGAGAGGTATCTCTGGGGCCCTCTCGGTAATGCACATCACATAAGCCTTGCAAGCATTGCAACTAATGAGTTGGTTGCGGGATGATGTATTACGGAACGAGTAAAGAGACTTGCCAGCAACGAGATTGAACTAGGTATGGGATACCGACGATCGAATCTCGGGCAAGTAACATACCGATGACAAAGGGAACAACGTATGTTGTTATGCGGTCTGACCGATAAAGATCTTCGTAGAATATGTAGGAGCCAATATGGGCATCCAGGTCCCGCTATTGGTTATTGACCGGAGACATGTCTCGGTCATGTCTACATTGTTCTCGAACCCGTAGGGTCCGCACGCTTAAGGTTACGATGACAGTTATATTATGAGTTTAGGCATTTTGATGTAACGAAGGTTGTTCGGAGTCCCGGATGTGATCACGGACATGACGAGGAGTCTCGAAATGGTCGAGACGTAAAGACTGATATATTGGAAGCCTATGTTTGGATATCGGAAGTGTTCCGGGTGAAATCGGGATTTTACCGGAGTACCGGGAAGGTTACCGGAACCCCCCGGGAGCTAAATGGGCCATGATGGGCCTTAGTGGAAAAGAGAAGAGGCAGCCCTACATGGGCTGCGTGCCTCCCCCTTCCCCTAGTCCTATTAGGACTAGGAGAGGTGGCCGGCCCCCTCTCTCTCTTTTCCCCCTCCGCGAATCCTATTCCAACTAGGATTGGGGGGGGGATCCTACTCCCAGAGGGTGTAGGACTCTCCTGGCGCGCCACACCTTGGCCGGCCAGCCTCCCCCCCTCTAGTCCTTTATATACTGAGGCAGAGGCACCCTAGAACACACAAGTTGATCCACGTGATCTATTCCTTAGCCGTGTGCGGTGCCCCCAGCCACCATATTCCTCGATAATACTGTAGCGGAGTTTAGGCGAATCCCTGGTGCTGTAGTGCATCAAGATCGTCACCACGCCATCGTGCTGACGGAACTCTTCCCCGACACTTTGCTGGATTGGAGTCCGGGGATCGTCATCGAGTTGAACGTGTGCTCGAACTCGGAGGTGCCGTAGTTTCGGTGCTTGATCGGTTGGATCGTGAAGACGTACAACTACTTCCTCTACGTTGTGTCAACGCTTCCGCAGTCGGTCTGCGAGGGTATGTAGATAACACTCTCCCCTCTCGTTGCTTTGCTTCACCATGATCTTGCGTGTGCGTAGGAATTTTTTTGAAATTACTACGAAACCCAACAGTGGCATCCGAGCCTAGGTTTTATGGTTTGATGTTATTTGCACGAGTAGAACACAAGTGAGTTGTGGGCGATATAAGTCATACTGCCTACCAGCATGTCATACTTGGTTCGGCGGTATTGTTGGACGAGACGACCCGGACCAACATTACGCGTACGCTTACGTGAGACCGGTTCCCCCGACGTGCTTTGCACACAGGTGGCTTGCGGGCGACCGTCTCTCCAACTTTAGTTGAACCAAGTGTGGCTACGCCCGGTCCTTGCGAAGGTTAAAACGGAGTCTATTTGACAAACTATCGTTGTGGTTTTGATGCATAGGTGAGATTGGTTCTTGCTTAAGCCCTTAGCAGCCACGTAAAACTTGCAACAACAAAGTAGAGTACGTCTAACTTGTTTTTGCAGGGCATGTTGTGATGTGATATGGTCAAGGCATGATGCTGAATTTTATTGTATGAGATGATCATGTTTTGTAACCGAGTTATCGGCAACTGGCAGGAGCCATATGGTTGTCGCTTTATTGTATGCAATGCAATCGCGATGTAATGCTTTACTTTATTACTAAACGGTAGTGATAGTCGTGGAAGCATAAGATTGGCGAGACGACAACGATGCTACGATGGAGATCAAGGTGTCGTGCCGGTGACGATGGTGATCATAACGGTGCTTCGGAGATGGAGATCACAAGCATAATATGATGATGGCCATATCATATCACTTATATTGATTGCATGAGATGTTTATCCTTTTATGCATCTTATCTTGCTTTGATTGACGGTAGCATTATAAGATGATCTCTCACTAAATTATCCAGAAGTGTTCTCCTTGAGTATGCACCATTGCCAAAGTTTGTCGTGCCCAGACACCACGTGATGATCGGGTGTGATAAGCTCTACGTCCATCTACAATGGGTGCAAGCCAGTTTTGCACACGCAGAATACTCAGGCTAAACTTGACGAGCCTAGCATATGCAGATATGGCCTCGGAACACGGAGACCGAAAGGTCGAGCGTGAATCATATAGTAGATATGATCAACATAACGATGTTCACCATTGAAAACTACTCCATCTCACGTGATGATCGGTTATGGTTTAGTTGATTTGGATCACGTAATCACTTAGAAGATTAGAGGGATGTCTATCTAAGTGGGAGTTCTTAAGTAATTTGATTAATTGAACTTAAACTTATCATGAACTTAGTACCTGATAGTATCTTGCTTGTTTATGTTGATTGTAGATAGATGGCTCGTGCTGTTGTTCCGTTGAATTTTAATGCATTCCTTGAGAAAGCAAAGTTGAAAGATGATGGTAGCAATTATATGGACTGGGTCCGTAACTTGAGGATTATCCTCATTGCTGCTCAGAAGAATTACGTCCTGGAAGCACCGCTGGGTGCCAGGCCTGCTGCTGGAGCAACACCAGATGTTATGAACGTCTGGCAGAGCAAAGCTGATGACTACTCGATAGTTCAGTGTGCCATGCTTTACGGCTTAGAATCGGGACTTCAACGACGTTTTGAACGTCATGGAGCATATGAGATGTTCCAGGAGTTGAAGTTAATATTTCAAGCAAATGCCCGGATTGAGAGATATGAAGTCTCCAATAAGTTCTATAGCTGCAAGATGGAGGAGAACAGTTCTGTCAGTGAGCATATACTCAAAATGTCTGGGTATAATAATCACTTGATTCAATTGGGAGTTAATCTTCCGGATGATTGCGTCATTGACAGAATTCTCCAATCACTGCCACCAAGCTACAAGAGCTTCGTGATGAACTATAATATGCAAGGGATGAACAAGACTATTCCCGAGCTCTTCGCAATGCTGAAAGCTGCGGAGGTAGAAATCAAGAAGGAGCATCAAGTGTTGATGGTTAACAAGACCACTAGTTTCAAGAAAAAGGGCAAAGGGAAGAAGAAGGGGAACTTCAAGAAGAACAGCAAGCAAGTTGCTGCTCAGGAGAAGAAACCCAAGTCTGGACCTAAGCCTGAAACTGAGTGCTTCTACTGCAAGCAGACTGGTCACTGGAAGCGGAACTGCACCAAGTATTTGGCGGATAAGAAGGATGGCAAGGTGAACAAAGGTATATGTGATATACATGTTATTGATGTGTACCTTACTAAAGCTCGCAGTAGCACCTGGGTATTTGATACTGGTTCTGTTGCTAATATTTGCAACTCGAAACAGGGACTACAGAATAAGCGGGCACTGGCAAAGGACGAGGTGACGATGCGCGTGGGAAACGGTTCCAAAGTCGATATGATCGCGGTCGGCACGCTACCTCTACATCTACCTTCAGGATTAATATTAGACCTAAATAATTGTTATTTGGTGCCAGCGTTGAGCATGAACATTATATCTGGATCTTGGTTGATGCGAGACGGTTATTCATTTAAATCAGAGAATAATGGTTGTTCTATTTATATGAGTAATATCTTTTATGGTCATGCACCTTTGAAGAGTGGTCTATTTTTGATGAATCTCGATAGTAGTGATACACATATTCATAATATTGAAGCCAAAAGATGCAGAGTTGATAATGAAAGTGCAACTTATTTGTGGCACTGTCATTTAGGTCATATCGGTGTAAAGCGCATGAAGAAACTCCATACTGATGGAATTTTGGAACCACTTGATTATGAATCACTTGGTACTTGCGAACCGTGCCTCATGGGCAAGATGACTAAAACACCGTTCTCCAGTACTATGGAGAGAGCAACAGATTTGTTGGAAATCATACATACTGATGTATGTGGTCCGATGAATATTGAGGCTCGTGGCAGATATCGTTATTTTCTCACCTTCACAGATGACTTAAGCAGATATGGGTATATCTACTTAATGAAACATAAGTCTGAAACATTTGAAAAGTTCAAAGAATTTCAGAGTGAAGTTGAAAATCATCGTAACAAGAAAATAAAGTTTCTATGATCTGATCGTGGAGGAGAATATTTGAGTTACGAGTTTGGTGTACATTTGAAAAATTGTGGAATAGTTTCGCAACTCACGCCACCCGGAACACCACAGCGTAATGGTGTGTCCGAACGTCGTAATCGTACTTTACTAGATATGGTGCGATCTATTATGTCTCTTACTGATTTACCGCTATCGTTTTGGGGTTATGCTTTAGAGACGGCCGCATTCACGTTAAATAGGGCACCATCAAAATCCGTTGAGACGACGCCTTATGAATTGTGGTTTGGCAAGAAACCAAAGTCGTCGTTTCTTAAAGTTTGGGGCTGCGATGCTTATGTGAAAAAGCTTCAACCTGATAAGCTCGAACCCAAATCGGAGAAATGTGTCTTCATAGGATACCCAAAGGAGACTATTGGGTACACCTTCTATCACAGATCCGAAGGCAAGACATTCGTTGCTAAGAATGGATCCTTTCTAGAGAAGGAGTTTCTCTCGAAAGAAGTGAGTGGGAGGAAAGTAGAACTTTACGAGGTAACTGTACCTGCTCCTTTATTGGAAAGTAGTACATCACAGAAAACTGTTTCTGCGACACCTACACCAATAAATGAGGAAGCTAATGATGATGGTCATGAAACTTCAGATCAAGATACTACTGAACCTCGTAGATCAACCAGAGTAAGATCCGCGCCAGAGTGGTACGGTAATCCTGTTCTGGAAATCATGCTACTAGATCATGATGAACCTACGAACTATGAAGAAGCGATGGTGAGCCCAGATTCCGCAAAGTGGCTTGAAGCCATGAAATCTGAGATGGGATCCATGTATGAGAACAAAGTATGGACTTTGGTTGACTTGCCCGATGATCGGCAAGCAATTGAGAATTAATGGATCTTCAAGAAGAAGACTGACGCTGATGGTAATGTTACTATCTACAAAGCTCGACTTGTCGCGAAAGGTTTTCGGCAAGTTCAAGGGATTGACTACGATGAGACCTTCTCACCCGTAGCGATGCTTAAGTCCGTCCGAATCAAGTTAGCAATTGCCACATTTTATGATTATGAAATTTGGCAAATGGATGTCAAAACTGCATTCCTGAATGGATTTCTGGAAGAAGAGTTGTATATGATGCAACCAGAAGGTTTTGTCGATCCAAAAGGAGCTAACAAAGTGTGCAAGCTCCAGCGATCCATTTATGGACTGGTGCAAGCCTCTCGAAGTTGGAATAAACGCTTTGATAGTGTGATCAAAGCATTTGGTTTTATACAGACTTTCGGAGAAGCCTGTATTTACAAGAAAGTGAGTGGGAGCTCTGTAGCATTTCTGATATTATATGTGGATGACATATTACTAATTGGAAATGATATAGAATTTCTGGATAGCATAAAGGGATACTTGAATAAGAGTTTTTCAATGAAAGACCTCGGTGAAGCTGCTTACATATTAGGCATAAAGATCTATAGAGATAGATCAAAACGCTTAATTGGACTTTCACAAACAACATACCTTGACAAAATTTTGAAGAAGTTCAAAATGGATCAAGCAAAGAAAGGATTCTTGCCTGTGTTACAAGGTGTGAAATTGAGTAAGACTCAATGCCCGACCACTGCAGAAGATAGAGAGAATATGAAAGATGTTCCCTATACATCAGCGATAGGATCTATCATGTATGCAATGCTGTGTACCAGACCTGATGTGTGCCTTTCTATAAGTCTAGCAGGGAGGTACCAAAGTAATCCAGGAGTGGATCACTGGACAGCGGTCAAGAACATCCTGAAATACCTGAAAAGGACTAAGGATATGTTTCTCGTATATGGAGGTGACAAAGAGCTCGTCGTAAATGGTTACGTTGATGCAAGCTTTGACACTGATCCGGACGATTCTAAATCGCAAACCGGATACGTGTTTACATTAAACGGTGGAGCTGTCAGTTGGTGCAGTTCTAAACAAAGCGTCGTAGCGGGATCTACATGTGAAGCGGAATACATAGCTGCTTCAGAAGCAGCGAATGAAGGAGTCTGGATGAAGGAGTTCATATCCGATCTAGGTGTCATACCTAGTGCATCGGTTCCAATGAAAATCTTTTGTGACAATACTGGTGCAATTGCCTTGGCAAAGGAATCCAGATTTCACAAGAGAACCAAGCACATCAAGAGACGCTTCAATTCCATCCGGGATCTAGTCCAGGTGGGAGACATAGAGATTTGCAAGATACATACGGATCTGAATGTTGCAGACCCGTTGACTAAGCCTCTACCACGAGCAAAACATGATCAGCACCAAGGCTCCATGGGTGTTAGAATCATTACGGTGTAATCTAGATTATTGACTCTAGTGCAAGTGGGAGACTGAAGGAAATATGCCCTAGAGGCAATAACAAAGTTATTATTTATTTCCTTATAATCATGATAAAAGGTTTATTATTCATGCTAGAATTGTATTAACCGGAAACATAATACATGTGTGAATACATAGACAAACAAAGTGTCACTAGTATGCCTCTACTTGACTAGCTCGTTAATCAAAGATGGTTATGTTTCCTAACCATGAAAAATGAGTTGTTATTTGATTAACGGGATCACATCATTAAGAGAATGATCTGATTGACATGACCCATTCCATTAGCTTAGCACCCGATCGTTTAGTATGTTGCTATTGCTTTCTTCATGACTTATACATGTTCCTGTAACTATGAGATTATGCAACTCCCGTTTACCGGAGGAACACTTTGGGTACTACCAAACGTCACAACATAACTGGGTGATTATAAAGGAGTACTACAGGTGTCTCCAAAGGTACATGTTGGGTTGGCGTATTTCGAGATTAGGATTTGTCACTCCGATTGTCGGAGATGTATCTCTGGGGCCCTCTCGGTAATGCACATCACATAAGCCTTGCAAGCATTGCAACTAATGAGTTGGTTGCGGGATGATGTATTACGGAACGAGTAAAGAGACTTGCCGGCAACGAGATTGAACTAGGTATGGGATACCGACGATCGAATCTCGGGCAAGTAACATACCGATGACAAAGGGAACAACGTATGTTGTTATGCGATCTGACCGATAAAGATCTTCGTAGAATATGTAGGAGCCAATATGGGCATCCAGGTCCCGCTATTGGTTATTGACCGGAGACATGTCTCGGTCATGTCTACATTGTTCTCGAACCCGTAGGGTCCGCACGCTTAAGGTTACGATGACAGTTATATTATGAGTTTAGGCATTTTGATGTAACGAAGGTTGTTCGGAGTCCCGGATGTGATCACGGACATGACGAGGAGTCTCGAAATGGTCGAGACGTAAAGACTGATATATTGGAAGCCTATGTTTGGATATCGGAAGTGTTCCGGGTGAAATCGGGATTTTACCGGAGTACCGGGAAGGTTACCGGAACCCCCCGGGAGCTAAATGGGCCATGATGGGCCTTAGTGGAAAAGAGAAGAGGCAGCCCTACATGGGCTGCGTGCCTCCCCCTTCCCCTAGTCCTATTAGGACTAGGAGAGGTGGCCGGCCCCCTCTCTCTCTTTTCCCCCTCCGCGAATCCTATTCCAACTAGGATTGGGGGGGGGATCCTACTCCCAGAGGGTGTAGGACTCTCCTGGCACGCCACACCTTGGCCGGCCAGCCTCCCCCCCTCTAGTCCTTTATATACTGAGGCAGAGGCACCCTAGAACACACAAGTTGATCCACGTGATCTATTCCTTAGCCGTGTGCGGTGCCCCCAGCCACCATATTCCTCGATAATACTGTAGCGGAGTTTAGGCGAATCCCTGGTGCTGTAGTGCATCAAGATCGTCACCACGCCATCGTGCTGACGGAACTCTTCCCCGACACTTTGCTGGATTGGAGTCCGGGGATCGTCATCGAGCTGAACGTGTGCTCGAACTCGGAGGTGCCGTAGTTTCGGTGCTTGATCGGTTGGATCGTGAAGACGTACAACTACTTCCTCTACGTTGTGTCAACGCTTCCGCAGTCGGTCTGCGAGGGTATGTAGACAACACTCTCCCCTCTCGTTGCTTTGCATCACCATGATCTTGCGTGTGCATAGGAATTTTTTTGAAATTACTACGAAACCCAACACCCACGAGGGTGGAGGGCGCGCCCCCTGCCTCGTGGCCTCCTCGATTGTTTCTTGATGCCCACTCCAAGTCTCCTGGATCACGTTTGTTGAGAAAATCACGTTCCTGAAGGTTTCATTCCGTTTGGACTCCGTTTGATATTCCTTTTCTGCGAAACACTGAAATAGGCAAAAACAACAATTTGGGCTGGGCCTCCGGTTAATAGGTTAGTCCCAAAAATGATATAAAAGTGTAAAATAAAGCCCATTAACATCCAAAACAGATAATATAATAGCATGGAGCAATCAAAAATTATAGATACGTTGGAGACGTATCATTGAGTTAAACATGCATTTCTTTAGAAGGATTGGATGGTAGAAGGCTAATGGAGCACCCATCGCCTTGACGAACGAGCAAAAGATGAAGTTTTCACCTCAGCCGGTGTATCACCAGGATCTGAAGTATTACATCAAGAATTTCTGGATGGACCTTCTGGAAGACTTATTCGACAAGGAAGCACTTCGTGAAGAACTCAGAACCCATAAGCTGAAAGTAGCCAAGCTGGAGGAGCAAAACCTTAAGATACCAAAGATCTGTCAGGAACTGAAGGACAGTAGGACCATGTTTTATGCCAAGGATGTAGAAATCCAGAAGCAATCGAACGCAACTCCAGGATATTCAGGGACGTCACATGAGACTTCACGTCAACAGAGATGACCCGGTAAAAGAACTTGAGAAGATCAAGCACGATCAGAAGAAGCCCATCGGAGACATGAGCAAGAAGTGAAGAAGCTAGTTTAGTTGTAGCCCACCATGAGTGAATAGCGATGAACTTTTTGTGATTAGAGTATCTAGCCATACCAACTTGTGGGTGTCGATACTATTGACTGAACTGAATGAATGTGTGGAGTTATTACATATTTTAGTTGTTATGCCATTTGATCGTATGGGTATCTTTCTCCCTCTCTCTGATCTTATTCCGTCCTTACCCAAAACCCTTGGACCCAATAGATGATGAATGGAGATGAAATCCTATTCTATAGACCAATGAATCAATTGGAGACGGACCAATGGATTCAGAACATGGAAGATCACATGAAGAATAACACTATAGCCAGAAAGGATATGGCCTGACATGTTCTTCAGTACTTTGAAAGAGGTGCTGCTACTTGGTGGAGGATGTACAAAGCCATCAATGGATGGCTGAGAGTAACCGCTTGGGAAGAATTTAAGTTGACTCTGCTAAGGTCTCGTCTTGTGTCCTAGAAATTGAAGCCTTATGGAAATGATATGAAGAAACCTTGCGCATGCAAGCTTTGTGGAGAAATAGGACACAACCATAAAGAACACAAGGATGAATTCCCTAATTATGAAGAAAGTCACCCAACTAAAGAATGCCCAACTAGGCAGATTACTTGTTTCTTGTGTGAAGGGACTACCCACTACCCTGCTCAGTGTCACATTTACCCCACGGTACAACGTACTATCCAGCAGATGAAAGAAGCAATGAAAGAAGCCCTCGTGGAAATTTTAGATGAACCTGCGATGAAGGAAGATGTTCAAAGCACACCCGAAGAAGACCCAATTAAACCCTGCATCAAGTCATGCTATTCATGTGGAGAAGAAGGACACATCTCCCAGAATTGTCTGAAGGAGGATCTAGTAGAATTCCCAATAGTGGAACTAGAGTATGACCCACTAGAGATAGAAGCCTTGATTGGTACGGAAAAGTCTAGGAAGAGAAATAGAATGTATCCCCAGAACAACCCAATTTCTACAATGAAGGACCTGAGTCATATCACCTGTTTTGGGTGCAAAGATCCAAGGCACTACTTCAGCGGTTCCCCAAAAAGGAAGCCGAGGACCCAAGGAGGCTATGTAATCACAAGGAAACCACGAGAATTGTTAGAAGTAATATGTTTCTACTATAATGAAGCAGAGCATTTTGCTAGAGATTGTCCCAAAGAGAAGGAGGCTTGTGCTAAATAGTTGAGTTTGCAACAAAAATATAGTAGTAGTAGTGGGAACATTTCTTTTTATTATTGAGGTGTTGAAGCATGTAATGGAAATGCAAGAGATTGTAATAAATTCATGAAATCAATAAGGTTCATGTGTCATGATTTCTTCGTTGAATTTTATGAGTTGTTACTCTATGAAGAAATATTTTGACCATTTTCGAGGATATGAGAAATATGGTCTATGGAAGAATTTGTGCATTTCAAGGGTGGTAGTGCCCTGTGAGGACACTTGACCCCTGGAAAATATAATGATATTCCACGGAGTGGACTTCGGACAAAATAAGCATGAGTTTTATCTCGATATGTGGGATACCCCAAGAATATGAAGGGATGAAGTACTATTGGATATAAAGGAGGTATAATGTTGGTAATATGGAGAAATTGTAACCATAGTGTAAGTGCATCTAGTGCCACCCCTAGTTGGTTTTGGAGTATTGACGACAAACCTAGTTGAGGGACTAACGTGTTTGTGAGAATTGCAGGAAAACACAGGTAGAAGTCCCTCATTGATTCGGTTTTATTACCAGAGATGACCCCTAAAAATGTACGAAGACATTGAAGACAATGGTGGTTTATGAAGATATTCATATTGAAGACAATATCATGAGAAGACTCCCTATGAAGCTTATGGAACTCGAAGACTTAGATCCTTCGTAGTTTTATTTCATTTATGTTGTGTCATAGGAATCACCGTACTGTTAAGTGGGGTCCAAGAGAACCAGTCAGAATGACTAAAGTGATGCCTAATTCAAATCCTATGTCTTCAAGCGAAGACTTTGAGAGAAAATCTTGTCCAGAGTCAGACAAGTCAGCTTTACTTGTAGCCCAAGTAAAGTTGCCGTGTGAGTTCAAAATTCGACCGTTGGTACACGTGTCAGTTCCTTAGTGACCCAGGGTCATTTCGGACAGATCAGGTCGGGTTGCCAAGTGGCTATAAATAGTCCACCCCCCACAACCATAAACGGTTGGCTGCTCAGATTTCAGCGCACGGCTTTTGTCGTTTGAGAGCAACCCACCTCGAAGCCTTTGAAAGAAAAATTCCTAGTGAGGAGAAAAGCCCTAACCACCCAGAGCCAGAGTAAATTGGGCATCACTTAAGTCTTCTTGTCTGTGTGATCTGAAGACTTATTACACTTGAGGACTGTGCATCCTCCAGACGGTTAGGCGTCGCATTCTGAGCATCCAAGAGAAATTGTGGATTGCTAGTGAACGAAGTCTGTGAAGGTTTGGGAGTCTACCTTGAAGACTTACCTGAGTGATTGCGCGAGGTCTGTGTGACCTTAGCTCAAGGAGAAAACGGTGAGGACTGGGTGTCTTGGACTAAGTGTCCTTGACTGGGTGTCCGGGACTGTGTGTCCTTTGGTTTAAATACCTAGCCGCTCCAACCAGACGTACAGTTGTCACAGCAACTGGAACTGGTCCAACAAATCATTGTCTTCAACGTGTCACTGGTTTCATCTTCACTTCCTTTTACTTACAGTTATTCATTGTGAAGCCATTGCATGCTTGCTTTATCTTTTGTCTTCACAACATGAATGTATGATCTGTTTGGCTTCATAACTTCTTCCTACCTGATCCTTATTACACTGAAGCTGTTTGTCATTGCGCTTTCACTCTATTGAATACATGACCATGGCTGGCCTAGTGTAATCTAACTTCCGCTGCACAGTAATAGGCATAATCTTCACTGTTTGTCTTCATAACTCTCACGTTTTGAAGATTTTCATAAAAATCGCCTATTCACCCCCCCTCTAGTCGATATAACACACTTTCACATAGGATGAGTTAAAGCTATAAATGTGATGAGGTGGGCCCATAACCCACAGGCTCCAGGACCTGCCAAGAAGCAAGCACACTCTTGCTGAAGGAAAAATCCTGGAAGAAGTTATGACTTTAACAACAGACGATCTTATAGGAGTTATGAAAACCCGAGAGTTGTGAAGAACGATAGGTGTTTTGTTCAGCTTGCAGAAGTAATGGATTTTTTTAACCCAGTTCATGGACAAGAGAAATTCTGCAATGTTTGAGAGGATGACCGAATGTTAGAATATGAGATTCACTAAACCTTATACAGGGTAATAATTTGGGTGCGGAATGGATTGATCACCATGCCGACTTACTCTTATTATTCGCCTTTGCTATATGGGTTGGTAAATCTGAGTGACTTACCCATAGTAGAGAGAGACGATGATATCAAAACCTTGATTGAACCATAGAATGGTATGACAATTTTCCTTTGTACAAGGCAGTTGTTGCCAATCGTAGGTCATACGATGAGAATGAAGCCCAGACCCATTTCCTGCAGGAGAAACCATCAATTGATGACCGCCATAAAAATCGCCTATTCACCCCCCCCCCCTCTAGTCGATATAATGCACTTTCAATTGGTATCAGAGCAAGGTGCTCCCTTGTTCTGTGTGATTCGGTTTAACCACCTGGAGTTTTAGCGATGTCGACTGCAGGGATAATCAAAGTCTCCGCTGCTTGCCCCGTCTTCGATGGAACTGAATATCCCTACTGGAAGAATAAGATGCGCATACATCTTGAAGCCATTGACGTCGACCTATGGTATGTCGTCGAAAACGGCGTTCCCAAGGCTGGAGAAGGTGTCACTGCTGCTGATGTCAAGAAGTTCATTCAACTGGATTCTACTGCCAAGAATATCATCTGTGGTCATCTGACCAAAGGACAGTATGGCCGTGTGAGTGCCTTGAAGACATCAAAGCTAGTCTGGGACTGGCTCTCCAAGGTCAATGAAGGCATCTCAACCCAGAGAGATCAAAGAATCAGTGTTCTTCGCAACCTCTTCAACCGCTTCAAGCGAAATGACAATGAGAATGTCCAGCACACATTTGACCGGCTCACTGACATCACAAATGAGCTTCAAGCCCTCGGCGCCACTGAGATCACCAAACATGAAATCGTCAAGACGCTGCTGAGATCACTTGATAGTTCGTTTGACATCCTGGCCCTGATGATTGAAGAACGTCCTGATTTCAAGACACTCGATCCGTCTGACATACTTGAGAGGCTCAACACACATGATTTTCAGCTTTCTGAGAAAAGAGATATCTACGGTCCAAACTATGGGCGAACTCGTGCTTTGAAGGCAAAAGCTGTCTCCTCATCTGAAGAAGAATCTGACTGCAGTTCTGATGATCCTGAAGACATTGGAAGAGAACTTGCAATGCTAGTGAAGAAGTTCCAAAAATTCACCAAGAAGAAAGGCTTCAGAAAATCTTCACGATCAAGCTCAAGGAATGATGAAGTTTCTGCTCATGACTACAAGAAGAAAACATGTCACAAGTGCAAGAAAACTGGACACTTCATTTCTGAGTGTCCACAGTGGGACAATGAGAACAGAAGGAAGAAGAAGAGCAAAGAATATGATTCTGACGACAAGAAAAAGAAGAAATACTCAAAGTCTTCTTCCAAGTCTTCATCAAAGTCTTCATCACACAAGAAGAGCTCATCTGGCAGGGCATGTGCGTTTGTTGGCAAGGAGATGGATTCAGAGGAGGAGTCCGCATCTGAGGAGGCAGAGGTGGAGTCTGAGGAGGAGTCTGATTCTGGCATTGCGAGTCTGGCTAAAGCATACGTCGCCAAGTCCATCTTCAACACTGAAGACAATGACTGCAACACCGACACCGACGCAAATGACAAGAACGACTCCACTCCTACCTACTGCTTCATGGCACGCGGTGCCAAGGTAAACACACGTACTACTCACTATGAAACATCTGGTGACGATGACTCTGAATGTGATTCAAAACCTAGCTACAGAACACTTGCTAAAATTGCAACTGAACAACAGAAAGCCATGGAACATATTCAAAAACTGTTAGACAGAAGCGATGATCTGTTGGGTGCCGAAATGACTCGTTCTGAATCCTTAATTGAAGACATAAAAAATCTTCACGTTAAGTATCAGGAACTTGAAGATCGTCTTGAGACTCTCTCAACTACTCATGAAAAGCTCTCCTATGATTATCTTCAAAAGAAGCAAGATCATGAGAAGTTGAGAGCGGATCATGAAGATCTTCAAAAGGAAAATGAGTCACTTCGCTCCGAACAGATCAGTCCCGCTCAGGAAGGATTTAAACCACCATGTCTTAAATGCATTGAGCGTGATAATGCTAATTCTGTTGCTGAATGTTCCACTGCTACTACTGTTGCAATATCTTCAACTGTTAACGTGGTAACTAACCCCTCTTCTGAGGATACCACTGCTATTGCTGATGAGAATGCTAGGTTGAAGACATTGCTTGAAACAGGAATGTACAAAAGTCTGAAAGGGCATCAGACACTATGTGATGTCCTTAAGAAGCAGATTCTGAACCGAAACCCTAGGAAAGAGGGTGTTGGGTTCGTGAGGAAAATTAATGCAGATGGCTCTTACTGGAAACCTGAGCAGTACCCCCAAACCACATGGGTTGCTGCAAAGGAACTTTAAGCAGATCCATCCAATTTATCTGGCTTCACTTGTGCTAAACCTATTATCATTGATGAATCCTTTGATGCAAACTATAAACTATTTAAGAATCAGAATGGTGAAGTGTTTGCCAGGTACATTGGTACTAACTGCAGGAATGGACCGCCTATGAAGAAGATCTGGGTTCCGAAAACATGTCTGGAAAATCTTCCTGTGAATGTCTTCATGACACCTCACTTGAAGAAGACAAACCTCGGTCCAAAGGCTTCATACAGACAGAGGACTCACCTGAGTCACACTAACGCAAATGTTTTGCAGGGAAACCATACTCAGGCATATGAATATGAGAGCGGTTCATCGAACCGTCATGTTCATATGACCAAAAATTATTCTGCCTATGCCTATGAGTATTATTGTCCCCCTGCTAGACTGTTTGCTAAGGCTTCAAAGCCAAAATTCTCAGATGCTGCACTTAGACTTATAGCTTCTAAGCCACCCTTGAAGATGTGGGTGGTTAAGAAAGCTTAACTCTCTTTTGCAGGGAAAGGTCTCCAGCACAAAAACAAAATCTTCTGATGATATTGCTGGGGACCATAAAAATCTTGTGGGGCGCAAGATAAACTGCCCAAATGGCATAATTATGCACTTCGTTCCTGAATCGCATGCTACTCTCCCTATTAGTCCTAATCTAGATCTAAGTTTTCATAATCCACTGGTTCATCAAATGTTTATGCTTCACAATACCCTTCGTGAAGCCTATCCCCCTAACTGCACTGTAGGGTACGACACCAGTGACTTCAAAGTCTTCAGAATGGATTATTGACAGTGGGTGTACAAATCACATGACTGGCAAAAGAAGCCTTCTCATGGACTCAACTTTACGTCCATCCGACAAGAGCCACATTACATTTGCTGACACTGGTAAAAGTAAGGTATTGGGTCTAGGTAGAGTTGCAATCTCAAGGGATCAACACATGGATAAAGTCATGCTTGTTGAATCCCTTGGCTTCAACTTAATGCCTGTCTCAATGCTTTGCGATTTGAATATGATTGTAATGTTTGGCAAATATCGCTGCCTGGTGCTAATGGAATCTGACAAATCTCTAGTGTTTGAAGGGTATAGGAAAGGTGATTTGTATGTGGTAGATTTCTCAGCAGGACCACAACTTGCAGTATGTCTTCTTGCAAAAGCTTCAGAATGCTGGCTTTGGCATCGAAGGCTTGGGCATGCTGGCATGAGGAACCTCCACACCCTTGCGAAGAAAAAGCACGTCATAGGCATCGAGGGCGTCAAGTTCAAGAAAGATCACTTATGCAGTGCCTGTGAAGCAGGGAAGATGACAAGGGCAAAACATCCCTCGAAGACAATCATGACCACTACTCAACCCTTCGAACTGCTTCACATGGATCTTTTCGGTCCCACTCACTACTCAACTTTTACTACTTCTGCTTGCCTCTATGGCTTCGTAATTGTTGATGATTATTCTAGATATACTTGGGTGCACATAATCCTTTACAAGACTGAAGTGCAGGATGTCTTCATACGCTTCGCAAATCGAGCTATGAACAATTTTGGCGCCAAGATAAAGCACATCAGAAGTGACAATGGCACTGAATTCAAGAACACTGGCCTTGATACATATCTGGATACCTTGGGGATCACACATGAATTCTCAGCTCCATACACGCCACAGCAGAATGGCGTCGTCGAACGCAAGAACAGAACACTCATTGAGATGGCCAGAACAATGCTAGATGAATACAAGACTCCAAGAAAATTCTGGACTGAAGCCATTGATACTGCATGCCATACAATCAATCGTGTTTATCTTCACAAGCTTCTGAACAAGACATCTTATGAGCTCCTAACTGGCAAGAAGCCAAATGTCAGTTACTTCAGAGTATTTGGCGCAAAATGCTGGATCAAGGACCCACACCACACCTCAAAGTTTGCACCAAAAGCACATGAAGGCTTCATGCTTGGATATGGAAAGGATTCGCACTCCTACAGAGTCTTCAATCTCTTCCACTACAAAGTGGTTGAAACAGTGGATGTGCGATTTGATGAAACCAATGGATCACAAAGAGAGCAATTGCCAAATGTGCTAGATGAAGTTCCAGCAAATGAATCAATCAAGCTTATGGGAACTGGAGAAATTGTACCTTCTGAAGCTCATCCTGAAGAAGAACTTATCATCTCAGCACCTGATCCACATGAAGACAATGCTCAGCCTGAAGATATACCTCCAAATGACAACACAGATCAACAAGAGCAAAGTCTTCGCCCTATACATCCTCGTGTTGCAAATGAAGTACAAATTGACAAAATACTTGACAGCATCAATGCACCTGGTCCACTCACTCGTGCAAGGGCAACTCAGCTAACAAACTTCTGTGGGCATTTCGCATTCGTCTCAATATCAGAACCCAAGAAAGTTGAAGAAGCCTTCATGGAACCTGAATGGATTCAAGCTATGCAAGAAGAGCTTCAACAGTTTGAGCTGAATAATGTATGGGAACTGGTTAAGCGTCCTGATCCACGGAAGCACAACATAATAGGCACCAAATGGATATACCGCAACAAGCAAGATGAGCATGGTCAAGTTGTCAGAAACAAAGCTCGTCTTGTTGCTCAAGGATATACTCAAGTGGAGGGCATTGATTTCGATGAAACATTTGCTCCTGTGGCTAGGCTTGAAGCCATACGCATACTGCTGGCCTATGCAAATCATCATAACATACTTCTCTATCAGATGGATGTGAAAAGTGCCTTTCTCAATGGCAAGATTGAAGAAGAAGTGTATGTTGTACAACCACCTGGCTTTGAAAATCCAAAACATCCTGATATGGTATATAAGCTCAACAAGGCACTGTATGGCCTCAAACAAGCCCCTAGGGCCTGGTATGATACACTCAAGTACTTTCTGAAAAGCAAAGGCTTCATACCTGGTTCCCTGGATCCCACTCTTTTCACGAAGACATATGATGGTGAACTGTTTGTGTGCCAAATATATGTGGATGACATTATCTTCGGCTGCACCAATCAGAAGTATAGTGAAGAGTTTGGATACATGATGCAAGAGCAATATCAGATGTCCATGATGGGGGAGCTGAAGTTCTTCCTCGGTCTTCAAATACGGCAACAACGCAACGGCATCTTCATACTCAAGAGAAATATCTTAAAGAGTGCCTGAAGAAGTTCGGTATGCAAGACTGCAAAGGCTTCACAACACCAATGCCAGCCAAGCATCATCTGGGTCCCGACGACAATGGTAAAGAGTTCGATCAAAAGGTATACCGCTCCATGATTGGGTCTTTGCTTTATTTATGTGCATCTAGGCCAGATATCATGCTTAGTGTTTGCATGTGTGCTCGATTTCAAGCGACACCAAAGGAGTCGCATCACTTAGCTGTGAAGCGAATTCTTCGATATTTGGCTCACACCCCAACTCTAGGTTTATGGTATCCAAAGGGCTCAGAGTTTGATTTGGTTGGATTTTCGGATGCTGATTATGTTGGTGACAAGGTTGATCGCAAGTCTACATCAGGCACATGTCACTTTCTGGGACGATCACTTGTATGTTGGTCTTCAAAGAAGCAGAACTGTGTATCACTCTCCACTGCTGAATCTGAATACATTGCTGCTGGATCTTGCTGCGCTCAGCTTCTATGGATGAAGCAAACACTCAAGGATTATGGCATTCATCTGAAGCAAGTGCCACTTTACTACGACAACGAAAGCGCCATCAAGATTGCCAACAACCCAGTTCAGCACTCGAAGACAAAGCACATTGAAATTCGTCATCACTTTCTCAGAGATCATGTTGTGAAGGAAGACATTGATATCATACACGTCAACACTGAAGAGCAATTGGCAGATATCTTCACCAAGCCCTTGGATGAGAAGAGATTTTGCAAGTTACGGTGTGAGCTAAATATCTTGGAATCCTCAAATGTCCTGTGATCAGGCACACATCCTAACACTTAAGCATATTGATGACTTAGATGTGCAACACACGAAGTAGCGTATATCTTCAAACAATGAAGACATACATTCTAAGTGTGAATACATTAATGTGGAATTTGACTTCGGAGCGCCACGATAATTGTGCGCCGTGTCTGGGTCTAATACTTCCTATACGGTGGGTAACGCCACCACCAAACGTTCCATTTTGAAGTGTTTCTCTCATGGCGTTACCTCTCAATGTCTTCACATTTGGTTTGGCTTCATTCTCAATATGTCTTCATAATTATCTTCACTGCGTTGATTAAATGGATATATATGTATTGATGTTCTGTCCTCTACAGCATTCACTTATAGCTATGTCTTCTGGGTTGAATCTTTTGAACTAAGTGAATGTGATCGGACCCTAACCTCTCTATGCTTTCTATCTCAAACTCTATCTCTCCAAGTCATATGCATTCTGTTGAAACTGTCAAATGTCTTCACTGTGTCCTTGTCAGCTGAAGACATAGTGACAACCATAAAAGTCCATTTTTAATGCTCAATCCTCCACATAATATCCGGAGAAGGAGGAACGACCGCCCGACAATTTAGGCGTGCGTGGGACGTGGAACAAATCCCAATCTTCCTCTAACTGGCCACGCGTGCCTCAAATGCGAACCGCCAGGGGTACCTGTGTAATAGCGCAGTGCCACCTCTATCCCTATAAATACACGATTCACTGCGGTCATTATCTCCTTCTTCCACCCTCGCACGAACCCTAGCGCCACCGCTAGCACTCGACGACGCCGGCGACGAAGCGCTTCACTGCCGCAACCTCTCCGACGCCGTTTTCACGCCGACAGCGGACATCGCTCTCTCCGCCGTCGCCGTAGGTGTCTTCCATCGCCAAGTTAGGGCACGGAGGATCGAACTGCTCGACCTCAACTCTCACTTCGTCTAGCAGTTCCAAGTGTGGTAAATAAAACCTCTTTTTACAGCCTCTTTTGATCCCATAGTTCAGTCACTTTCTGCCATAAGGAGTTTCTCTTCACATCAGTTAGTTATCTCGCTACATCTCATGACATGCCTAGTATATTCACTTGTGCTTCATAAGGTAGTTAGATTCCTCACTTGTACTGATCTGTGGGTTCGTACAAATCTGGAACCAACTTCTTATCTGTGAGTGAATGTCTTCGCACAATGAGGTCTATGTCTTCTAAACCAATTTATCTTCAAAATCTTCTGAGAATGCATATGACCTCTTCCCCTTCCCTCGCACCTTAATGCTGTCATAGGTACATGTCCGTGGGAGAATCCTTTGGTTCTCATAGTCTGCATTCATTTGCAGAGTACTTGCAGCATCACATCAACTCTCCTGAAGCCAGTTCTTGCAAAAGGAAGCCTTTGAAGCCTTTGAACATCTTGAAGCCTTCCAAGTTATTCATGGCTTCAGAAACAGCAGCAAGGAAGGGAGGCAGACAGCGACGTGGTGAAACATCCAAAGATCTGCCTGATGAATTGGCAGAGATGTACAAAACTGATCCTGAAGAAAGCTATGGTCAGCGCAAGACACGAATCCAATGGATTCGAAGATATTGGGCAGAGCAATGGTTCCACTACCGCTTCGTCACTCAGGAATATGCGGAGAAGTGCGCCATCAAGAGACCGTGGGGAGACGTACTATACAAAAATCTCGTACCCAGGTCCAGAGTCGAAGCTATTGCTCAAGGCTTCTATCCATGCATGGTGAGAGGACCAAAGCCAGCTGAAGCACATCCGTCATCACTTCCCTGGTGCCGCGATGATAATCTCTTCAAGCGCAACTTTCAGTTTGCACAACAATCAGCGAAGATAAATAAGAAGAAATTTGGGCTTGACTTCAACCCTGGTCCCTCCTCACCAAGGGCAGATGGCACACGCGACGCCGATCCCAATACCATCGGGCCGTATGCCAATCTTGCAGGCCTCATCACTCGCATCCTAGTCCAAGGGACTGCTGTGAATGACCCTCCAGCAGATACTGAGTCAGATGATGCCCCTGCTGCGCCAAAGCCGAAGCAGAAGAAGCCAAAAGCTTCAAAGCCAGCCGCTTCTCCCAAGATCGCAAGAGTGAAGCCTTTAGCAACTGCACCTCCTGAAGCCAGTATGCAATCAGAAGGCTTATCACGAGTGTCCAATCCCCAAGAAGCCAAGAAGCCTCAGCCACACACAGGCAAAGAGCTCACAGCTGCTGCCGTTCTGCGCTGTGAAAACATTGATCTATCAAGCGATGAGGATCTTGGAGATGACGCACTTGAGGAGCTCATCAAGAGCAAGGAGGAGGCTGAAATCTTCAACAATCTGCCTCTGTTTGATGTCGCCGTCATCCACAGCTTCATTGATGAATGGTTTGACACACCAGACATAAGCTTCGATGATCTGTAGCTACCCATAGGCCTCAGCGTTGCCTTTCAAGGTGCAATTGCTTCAGAACTTGCAATAGCCCAGCGAATTGTAGAACTGAAGCAGAAAATTGATTATGAAAAGGCTCAGTTCAAGAAGCACGTGGCCAAGCTCAGCGTGCAAGAAGTGAAAAACTTCAAGATCATGTTGCACGAGCTGAAAGAGAACTTTCTGAAGACGCGTGCTGAAGCTCAAGGCTCGCGAGAGCGAATGAAGACTTTGGCTGATCGCTGCGTGCAGGCCTACAATGAGGCAGAGAAGCGCAAGGCACTTGGGCGTCCGGGCATTGACCCCAGGATGGCCACGAAGAAGAAAAAGAAGGCTGCTGTGCCTGAACCTGAAGCGCCAAGGTTAGAAACTGCTCCGATTGTCTTCCCCGCTGCAACGACTGGCTCGAAGCCGAAGAGTCGATCAACTGCCTCACAGCTCAAGAAGACACGGACTGCAGAGGCTGAAGCTAAGAAGAGAAAACACTCTAAAGCCTCTCCTTCTGAACCCATCATCAAGAAGCGCAAGACCAAGAAATCTCGAGCTGCTCCCACAGAGCCCTTGACAGTTGAACCCCTCTCCGTCCGCTATCCTAACGCAGATCGTCAGTTGACTGTGCATGAACCCAACGCTGAAGACATTCCAGCAGACGAACCCAACGCTGCTGAAGACATTGGTCTCCAAGACAATGTGCAAGGTGATGCAGCCCTTCCTCAGCTTGAGACAAGCGAACTGATCAGTATTGGTCGTCCATTGACGCCAATCACACAAGATGCATCGTGGGCAGATCGCCCATAGGAGGAAGATGAGCCCCAACCCACTACAACTCCACCGGCGCTTACATTCCGTAGGCTTCGCAAAGGGCCAAGGGCTCAGGCTGCTGACGACATTCCGGCTGCATCAGCCAAAGAGCATGCAGAGATACCACAAGCTTCAACTCCCCCACACCAACAAGAAGCAGTTCTCCAGGAGAACGTGCCTGAGTCTGAAAATGTAGAGGCTGCCACAAACAACGCCGAAGCAAATGTGGAGCCCAACCCAACAATAGCCTCAGAAGACAATGAAGCTACTGCTCCTGAACATTCTGTGCCTGAGTCTGCTGCCGGACCACAATTCAACTATCATATTGCGTACAGACCCCAGGTCCAGAAGCCGATCCCACGACTGCCAAGGTTCCCAGGTCCTGCATCAGCTCCTGGTTCCTTCAACATCAACGGCTTCAGGGCAGATAACACGTTTTTCGACCGCTCTAAGAACCCTTATTCAAGGGAACGGATTGTGTCAGATAGGTTCTGGAGCCATCAACAGCGCAGCTATTATTCATGCATCCTATACAACCAAGGCCGCATCTTTCCTCACAAGCGCCTTGAGGTTGAAGCTGTTGCTGGTCTGCCTGGTCTGGAAGAAGCACTGGATTGCTTCAAGCAAGTGGGTTTGCTGCCATTTATCACTGATGAAGAGCACTGGAACGAAGAGCTTCTGCTCCAGTTCTATGCCACTTTGCATATCAAAGGCTATAACAGAGATCCGAAGACATGGATTCTGGAGTGGATGACAGGCAATATCCATCATGAAGCCAATGCTTTCGACCTAATTGAGCTTACCGGCCTTCCCACTCCTGGCGAATTCTTTGAAGAAGGGTGCCAACTCCATGCTGAAGCAATTGAGAGCATATTTCAGCGTCCTGAGCCAGATATGAGTCAGATGCTCTCAATAATGAAGCCACTGCCTCCTAATGCACCCTATCCAACTAGGTTCTTCGTTGAAGACTTAGAGTACCTGCCCAGAACAATATATCACATCATAAGGCGGACTCTATGGCCTGTAAAGGGACACTCTCGATATGCAACAATTGATGGTGCAATGAAGACTCTCATCTTCTGCATTCTTCATGGCAAATGCTTCAATGCACAGGATCTCTTCATCCGTCACTTTGCAGCATCTGCCTCAGAACTGTTTGGATTAAAGTTCTATGCTCCTTGGGTTATGAGGCTGATCAAGCTTCACTCTGCAATCTCCTATCAACCCTCAGCCCGCAACCATAGGATATTTTTGCCAGATGTGGACACATCTGCTGAAGCAATATATCCAGAGCCTGGCAAGCAACCATTAAGTCTTCAAAATGCAGAACACCAGAGCTTCACTCAAAATATTGAAGGTGTTGAAGATCTCTCCCGAGTGTATCCAATGGCTGGCACCACACGTGCCCCTGCATCAACTGAAGCCACTGACAGCACAGCTGCCAAGAGACCCAAGAAGCGCGCTCGAGCACTCAATGACCGAGAGCTTCTTGTGGCTCTTCACCAAAAGCAAGATAGGCATCACGACTGGCTCAAACGGCAAATGAGAAGCATCATGCAAGACGTCAATCGCATCAGAAATCTGGCAACCAAGAATGTGTTTGTCGCACACGAGACCTATCGCCGCACTTGGAAAGGCCTCACCATGATGAGCAATGAAGCTGAACTGCAAGAGGATGGCTTCAGAGAGAGATTCCAATTTGACTCCACGCCTCCAAGAAGAGCTGTGATGCGAAGCACACCATCCTTTGAAGAGTCAGAATTCTCTTCTTCTGCTGCCACCGTGTCTGCCCGGATTATTGAAGAAGACGACGACGCGACATCATCTCCACCTGCTTCAACACACGTCGAATCTGCACCAAGCTCATCTGCACCGCCACCAAATAACTCCACCGATCTTGCTGCGCCTGGGAACGCGTAGAAAACTCTATGTCTTCAAACCTTTTTGGTCATCACTGACAAAAGGGGGAGAAGCATGATGTTTATAGTCTTCAAGCGGGTCACTTGGGCGGGTGCCTTTATATTTTGCTACATTTTGCTTCGTGCTTACAACTCCCGTTTTTGCTACATTTGCTTCTTTGAGTTGTAACACTTAGCCTTGATGGCCGTCTGCTACCTGTTTGTCACTCCGTTATGCGACGATAAATTCCGCACTCATCTCTTACTGCAGACGTCCATTTTTCATTATGCATGTCATTATCTTCATATACTTTCACATGCATAGTGGATTGTCATCATAAGTTGAAGTGGATCTCCACAAGTACAACCTGCCATGTGCATTTGCATTCAAAAGGCAAATTACTTATATGCACATCTTCAGGGGGAGCCCTTGCAACTTATGAAGACAAATTCCTTTACTATCTCACAAATTATGTTCCCCGTTGAAAACTTTAACTAGTTTGTCATCAATCACCAAAAAGGGGGAGATTGTAAGTGCATCTAGTGCCACCCCTAGTTGGTTTTGGAGTATTGACGACAAACCTAGTTGAGGGACTAACGTGTTTGTGAGAATTGCAGGAAAACACAGGTAGAAGTCCCTTATTGATTCAGTTTTATTACCAGAGATGACCCCTAAAAATGTACGAAGACATTGAAGACAATGGTGGTTTATGAAGATATTCATATTGAAGACAATGACATGAGAAGACTCCCTATGAAGCTTATGGAACTCGAAGACTTAGATCCTTCGTAGTTTTATTTCATTTATGGTGTGTCATAGGAATCACCGTACTGTTAAGTGGGGTCCAAGAGAACCAGTCAGAATGACTAAAGTGATGCCTAATTCAAATCCTATGTCTTCAAGCGAAGACTTTGAGAGAAAATCTTGTCCAGAGTCAGACAAGTCAGCTTTACTTGTAGCCCAAGTAAAGTTGCCGTGTGAGTTCAAAATTCGACCGTTGGTACACGTGCCAGTTCCTTAGTGACCTAGGGTCATTTCGGACACATCAGGTTGGGTTGCCAAGTGGCTATAAATAGTCCACCCCCACAACCATAAATGGTTGGCTGCTCAGATTTCAGCGCACGACTTTTGTCGTTAGAGAGCAACCCACCTCGAAGCCTTTGAAAGAAAAATTCCTAGTGAGGAGAAAAGCCCTAACCACCCAGAGCCAGAGTAAATTGGGCATCACTTAAGTCTTCTTGTCTGTGTGATCTGAAGACTTATTACACTTGAGGACTGTGCATCCTCCAGACGGTTAGGCGTCGCGTTCTGAGCATCCAAGAGAAATTGTGGATTGCCAGTGAACGAAGTCTGTGAAGGTTTGGGAGTCTACCTTGAAGACTTACCTGAGTGATTGCGCGAGGTCTGTGTGACCTTAGCTCAAGGAGAAAACGGTGAGGACTGGGTGTCTTGGACTAAGTGTCCTTTACTGGGTGTCCAGGACTGTGTGTCCTTTGGTTTAAATACCTAGCCGCTCCAACCAGACGTACAGTTGTCACAGCAACTGGAACTGGTCCAACAAATCATTGTCTTCAACGTGTCACTGGTTTCATCTTCACTTCCTTTTACTTACAGTTATTCATTGTGAAGCCATTGCATGCTTGCTTTATCTTTTGTCTTCACAACATGAATGTATGATCTGTTTGGCTTCATAACTTCTTCCTACCTGATCCTTATTACACTGAAGCTGTTTGTCATTGCGCTTTCACTCTATTGAATACATGACCATGGCTGGCCTAGTGTAATCTAACTTCCGCTGCACAGTAATAGGCATAATCTTCACTGTTTGTCTTCATAACTCTCACGTTTTGAAGATTTTCATAAAAATCGCCTATTCACCCCCCCCTCTAGTCGATATAACACACTTTCACATAGGATGAGTTAAAGCTATAAATGTGATGAGGTGGGCCCATAACCCACAAGCTCCAGGACCTGCCAAGAAGCAAGCACACTCTTGCTGAAGGAAAAATCCTGGAAGAAGTTATGACTTTAACAACAGACGATCTTATAGGAGTTATGAAAACCCGAGAGTTGTGAAGAACGATAGATGTTTTGTTCAGCTTGCAGAAGTAATGGATTTTTTTAACCCAGTTCATGGACAAGAGAAATTCTGCAATGTTTGAGAGGATGACCGAATGTTAGAATATGAGATTCACTAAACCTTATACAGGGTAATAATTTGGGTGCGGAATGGATTGATCACCATGCCGACTTACTCTTATTATTCGCCTTTGCTATATGGGTTGGTAAATCTGAGTGACTTACCCATAGTAGAGAGAGACGATGATATCAAAACCTTGATTGAACCATAGAATGGTATGACAATTTTCCTTTGTACAAGGCAGTTGTTGCCAATCGTAGGTCATACGATGAGAATGAAGCCCAGACCCATTTCCTGCAGGAGAAACCATCAATTGATGACCGCCATGAGAGATCGATAGTTGTTTAGTATTAGCGCTAGACCTGTCAGCTAAGAAGACCCAGTCTTGGAAGAACCTTACCAAGATGAAAGGACACAAGAATTTAGGAAAAGGTTATGCCACTACCGGAAGAGCCCAGTGTAGGAATTTTCCCATGAATCTCATAAGACTGACCCTATCAACAAAAGGATGGAGTATATGAGTTTTGATGGAACCATAACCATGTTTCTAAGGGTGGTAGCACCCCAGACCTTCGTGACAATCGATGGATTTTTGAGGGGACTCCGAACCTAGCCTATTTCTTGCTAGCCTCTCCGAATCTCGAGGGCGAGATTCATTTTAAGGGTGGTAGGTTTGTAACATCCCAAAATTCTAAATTTTGGAATGTTATATAAATTAAGTAATAATGATTTCTTGTGTGAAATTGAGTGAAATTTGGAACTTTTTGAAAGTTCAATGAGAGGGAATGAAATGACTTTTCCAAACTTTCACCTTGCATTTATGTTCTCCATGAATTAAAATTCATTTCATCACAAAACCCTAGACTAAAGATGATATGACTTCTTCCATTTAATTAAATGAAAAAGGGTTTTGAAAAGATTTGAATTCCATTTGGAAATATTTCAAACTCAGAAACTTTATGCAACTCAATGAGTTTCATGAGAGAAGATAAAATGACTTCTTCAAATGCTAAGAAAAGAGAGTTGGAAGTTTCAAAGAATCAAATTGAAAGTCCTTTTGTAGTTATTTTGAAACCATTTTCAATTTGGAGTTATTTGGTTTTTATTCAAATTATTTTTCTCCAAAAATAAAATATATGGAAAATAGCGTAAAATGATTCCCTACAGTAGAAAAATGGAGAAAAATGAGTTTGAAATCATTTTGGTATTTTAAAATATTTTTATTTGGTTTTAAAATAAACCAGTAGCACTATTTTCTTTATTTAATTTTTTGTGGAATTTATTTGCCGCTAAAAAATGTTCATGTTTTAGAAAACCTTTTTCTGAAAATCTTTTGTGAATTTTCCTGTTATTTTTAGTTTTTGTATTTCTTATTTTGGAAAAACGTTTTTTAAAAAAGAAGAGAAAATCCTTTCTGCCGAACTGGGCCGACCCAGCTAACCGGGCCAAGCCAAGCCTAGCCCCGCGTGTCTCACTCCGCACCGACCTCTGGTCGGAGACCGACTGCCGCACGCCGTCGTCGCCGAGTCGTCCCCGACCTGGACTCCCCGCCGCATCGCCCCCTCCTCCAAGCCACCGCCGCCTCCTCCCGCATATAAAAGAGGGAACCCCCGGCCCTCTCTTTCCTCCACATCTCCCAGCCAACGCCGCCGATGAACTCTGCAGCCGCCGCCCTCGTCGCCGTTGACCCTCGTCGAGACCATCACCGCAACCACCGTGACGCGCCGCACCTCCCCAGCTCCCCCACTGTCGCCGATGACCCCGGAGCCGTCGCCCCACTCGACGCCGCCGCCACTGTCGTCTTCTCCGTCGTCGGTGACCCCAACCGCCGCAGTAAGCCGCCAGGACACCTCGACCGTCCGATCTCGATTCTACGGTTAGGATTTGATCACATTTTGTTTTTTTAAATGGTATTCGTTAAATAGTGAGCGTTCACTAGTTTAGCCTCTATAGCGAACGAATTCATCGGTTTAGGTTCTGTAGCAAACCTTCGTTCATTAGATTTATGATTTTTCTTTCATTTTCTTCAAGGGACCTATTCGCTAGTTTTCTTTTACAATTTAGCCCCTGTTTTTCAAAGGATCACAACTTTTTGCTTGTTTTCTCAAATTTGATGAAACCAATGCCAAATTCTTCATCATGATCCCCTCTATATAGAGAACCAAACTAAAAGCATTTTTGAAAATTTTAAATTTTGGTTTCAAACAGATTTGAATTCAAACTTGTTTCGACTATAATTTGAGTTTTATAACTCCGGATTAATTTTGGTTTCAAACAGATTTGAATTCAAACTTGTTTTGACTATAACTTGTACTTTTTGTTAAGATCAAAATCACACAATTTTGCTGCTGTTAAAAATATGTTTTTGTCTAGAAGATTTATTTTATGGTTTTGAAGTTTTTCGAAGTGTTTTCTTCATTCTTTCCTAACTTTTGAGTGACTGCTTATGTGTGGTTATAATTGCTTGCTTACGATACATTGATCGGAGTGTGACGAGTAGAACTATCAGGAATTATGAGTGCGAAGAATCTTCATCATCAGTTCAAGGCAAGTTCACCCTTTGATCATACTTTTCAATACCTAGTGTTTACTATGCATTAGTTTCACCCTCAAAAATTGCATGAGTAGGACTGGGAACATGTAGCCTTGCTATGTAGTTCATGAGGTAGGATCCTATGATCCTTGAAACACATCGGGATTATTTGTTATGTCATATCTTGCTTAGCCATGCTCGTAGACGGGGATTGGTATGTGAGATTCATGCAAATTATGAGAGAAATAATAATTAAGGGTAACTTTAAGGTGGCAACATTAGCACACATCTGGGTGGAATGGTTGGGGCACCCTGGAGAAACCAGTGGCTTGCCCGGGCACCTGGAGAACCCAGTGCTTTCCCAAGGGGATCCCGCAGTAGCCGTGTGATTACCCTATGGAATGCCACTCGGGCTGAAAGGGATCATATGATATTTCATGCCTAGAAACTTACGTGTGCAGCCACAAGCCATTATGGGCTCTGGCATAGTTGAGTAAGTTGTGGGAAACCTTTCCATGATAGGCCAGCAGATGTAGGGGATTGTAGGTGTACTGGCCTATCTATCGATAAAGGGGACCTCTTCAGAAAGACTATGTCTCAATCATCCGGTTCTCAAACATCAGGCCGTGCGAGGAATTCAATAGAGGAGATTGAGTCTTGTGGGGAAAAGTGCGCAAACCTCTTCAGAGTGTACAAACTAATCATGATTAGCCGTGTCCCCGGTTATGGACAACTTTGAGTATCTGGAAGTGAATTATTGGTTGATCTCATCACTCTATTTAATCAATGAATTGGGTTATTATTATTACTTGGTATTTTTGGGATTGAGTTGGAGGAACCTTCTCAATAATGGTATAAACTTGGTAGTAAAATAAAATTTATTCCTTTGTTGTAGGAAAAAAATTAGCTTTATGCAAAATTAAACTTAGAGCCTCCACCAGCCAAATATGCATATAGAGATAGATATTTTCATTATTATTCTGTGGTGTGAAATTGCAAGTACATTCAATGTACTGACGTACATGGCTGCAACGTCTCATGTTGCAGGAATCATACGATGAGTAAGTGATACATTAGGGTTACAATGTCTACACTCAACTTTGCCATTGGTGTTTTTGGGACTCCACAACTTTGTTGTTACTTCCGCTATATGGATTGAGTTAATAGTATTTACGTTACTTTTTACCTGTGATTGAACTCTGTAATAAATCCTCGAGTACTGTGTGTCAGCATACCGATCCAGGGATGACACTTAAGCATAGAGACTTCGATCCATTCGGGCCGGGTCTCTACAGTGATGGTTATATTGTTGAAATTCTTCATGATGCTACTGAAAATTATTATGAGGGAGGAACTTATGCTTCTAGGACTTGCAATAATATCAAGTTTCCTCTCTATGTGTCGAAAGTTTTGAAGTTATGCTTGTTTTGCCTTCCTATGCTAGTTGACTCTTGCTCCTATGAATTGTTTGCTCACAAAATCCCTATGCATAGGAAGTGGGTTAGGCTCAAATGTGCGTGCCATGTGTTTCATGATGCTCTTGTTATGTTTCAATTCTTATCTTTTATGCAGGCATCATTGAAATCGTCATGCCTAGCTAAAAGGCATTAAAGAGAAGTGCTTGTTGGGAGACAACCCAACACTTTTACCTACTGTTTTTGTGTCTACACATGATTAAGATACTGTGGTAATCATGTTTTATCGCTTTCATTTCAATAAAGTGCCAAGTAAGACCTTTGGGGGTGGTCTATGGTGATAGTTGATTTGATCTTGCAGAAAAGCAGAAACTTTTGTGCTCAAGAAAACAATTCTCATTTTCAACAGAAGCGTGATAAAATGCTGATTCTCTTTTAAGAATTTTAATAGACAAATTTCTCAGGATTTCCTATTTTTCAAGATTTTTGGAGTAGCAGAAGTATCGTTGGAGTATAGATTACTACAAACTGTTCTGTTTTTGATAGATTTTGTTTTCAATACATAGTTTGCTTATTTTCTAGTTCCTATGGCTTATGTTGCTCAATATAAATTGTGGAAATGATATTCTACAGTAAGAATTATGTCGAAACAATTATGAATCTTGTCTTTGACAGTACCAAAGTGAAATGGTTTGCTCTTTATCATACTAACCTATCTCACAAAGTTCCGTTAAGTTTTGTGTGATTGAAGTTTTCAAGTTTTGGGTGAGATGTCGATATGAGGAGAATAAGGAGTGACAAGACCCTAAGCTTGGGGATGCCCAAGGCACCCCAAAGTAACATTCAAGGAATATCCAAGCAACTAAGATTGGTATGCCCAGAAGACATCCCCTCTTTCGTCTCCAACATTATCGATAAACCTCACTTGGAGCTATGTTTTCATTCGTCACACGTTATGTGTTTTGCTTGGGGCATCAATTTTTTTGTTAGGATTTTATTTATGTTATTTAGAATAATTTTTTGCATATTTTATTTCAATAAAAGTGGCTTTGATAGCCTTTACTATGCTTATTTTACAAGTCTACACGTTGCTGTTTGAAAACAGAAAGTTTACCGTTGTTTCAAAAATTCCCTAGAAAAGTCAGAATGTGATAAAATGTTGAATTGTTTTGCAAAATAAGCTCTGATAAATTTTCTATAGTGTGGTAAATTTTCATAATCTTTGGAGTTTAAGAAGTATTTATACTCTTGCATTCTTTACAAATTGTACAGTTTTGGTAGATTGTTGTTATGTTTGCATTGTTTGCATATGTTTGCGTGTTTCATGATTCTATTTGAGGATAGGAGTATTAAATATGCATAGGCATTTAGTATCCAATGTTGAATGATAATTTCAGTGATTTGCTACAGTAGAGAATGATAAGGTTTTTGCATTGATTTATACTAACTTATCTCACGAGTTCTTATTGAGTTTCATGTGGATGAAACTTTTGAGATTTAGGAAAACCGTGATATGAGAGGAATTAAGGAGACAAAAAAGCTCAAGCTTGGGGATGCCCAAGGCACCCCAAGATAATATTTCAAGAAGTCTCAAGCATTTAAGCTTGGGGATGCCCCGGTAGGCATCCCACCTTTCTTCTTCAATAATTATCGGTTAGTATCGGTTGAGCCTAAGTTTTTGCTTCTTCATATGAGTTGTGCTATATTTGAAATGTCATTTTGTTTTGTTTTGTTTGCTTGCTGTTTTAATAAAATACTTAGATCTGAAACTTTTCAATAAGAGAGAGTCCTCAAATAGCTACCCATTTACATAACTACTCGCTTAAACTTCACGTATATCTTTTTGGAGTAGCTTGTCATTTGCTCTAGTGCTTCACTTATATCTTTTTGAGCACGGTGTGCTTTAGTATTTTTGAAGAAATTATCTCTTGCTTCACTTAAATTAATTTGAGAGAAAGAAATATTATGCTCATGATCTTCACTTATATTTGTTTGAGCTGATCAAAAGCAATACATGAAAATTAGTTCCAAAGTGATAGATATCCAAGAAGGATATAATAAAAACTTTCATGAATAACATTGGACAAAATAAACTTGATTCCTCATAATAGTTTTGAGATATTATGATGTGATATGTGAGGCATGTTGATGAGTAATTATGCTTTAGTAAGAATATTGGTGTTAAGGTTTGTGATTCCCTGTGCAAGCACGAAAGTCAATAGTTGTGCAATGAAATTACATCCTACTTGTGGTGCATTATTCCGTGTTATTTATGCTCAATGCTCGCTTATGAGATTATTCGTTTCTTGGTTGGTCGCTTCTCAATCTTTTGCTAGCCTTCATTTTGCACTAAGTATGATCACTACTTGTGCATCCAAAACCATTTAAACCAGTTTTGCCACATGAGTCCACTATACCTACCTATATGTGGTATTTGTTTGCCGTTCTAAGCAAATTTGTATGTGTCGTCTCTAATTTTCCAAAAAAATCTCTTTTGTGTGCTCGTACCGCTCGTGAGGCGGTGAGGGGTGGCCAATATTTTCCATGCTAGATGTGTTATTCTCATGATGAGTGTTTATTCACTTGTCATTGCACAAGAGTAAGGCAAAGGTATTAGGGATGCCTAGTCCCGAAATGAAAAATGAATTTACTTCATGTTTTCAAATAATAAATTCCTGGGAAAGGGTTTGTATGGAGGGCACCCGTGGATACGGTTAGCCATGGAAAGTGAAAGTATGGTGGAAAAAGGAATAAACTTTATTTTCTGTTTGGGAACCGCCTATGATATATCTAGCATGGAAAGTGTTGGGAGTTCTAAGTCATTTTCGTTGGTGGGAAAAGTATGCCTCTTAAAATGTTTTTTATCTCTCAATTTTCTCTTTGAGCTCTGGCACCTCTACAAATCCCTACTTCCCTCTGCGAAGGGCCTTTTTTACTTTATGTAATTTTTTTAATTTGAGTCTCCATCTTCTCTTATAAAGCACCAACTAGGAGGAACTATGATCGTACTTGAGCATTGGGTGTAGCTAATATGCGACTGTGTTTCATGAATGGATCAATGATTAAGCATGCTAGGCTAGGGATAACTTATTTTAGCATTGATATTTTGAAAGACATGGTTGCTTGTTGGTATGCCTGAGTGATACTTCTCCGTTGTATCTATAATTTTTGATTGTTTCATGCCAATATTATACAACTTTTACATACTTTTGGCAACTTTTTATATGATTTATTGGAATAACCTATTGATCCAGTGCCCAGTGCCAGTTCCTGTTTTTTGCATGTTTTTTGTATTGCCGAGTATCCATATCAAACGAAGTCCAAATGCAATAAAATTTAACGGAGAATTATTTTGGAATATATGTGATTTTTGTGAGTTAGAATTATCGCAAATGGAGGCCCACACGGCCCACAAGACACCAGTGCGCGCCAGAGGTCCTTGGCGCGTGGTGGTGGGTTGTGCCTACCTTGAACGTCGGTTGGAGCTCTACTTCGGGTGCAAGGAAGCTTATATCCGTAAAAAGATCGTGTTAAAATATTAGCACAATTGGAGTTACGGATCTCCCGGAATATAAGAAACGGTTTTCGGCAAGATCTGAGGAACGCGAAACAGAAGAGAACATGGAGGGAGATCCAATATTGGAGGGGCTCCCGCCCCTTCGCCGCCATAGGAGACCATGGACAAGTGGGGGAATTCTCCTCCCCATCTAGGGGGGAGTCCAAGGAAGAATATGAAGTAGGGGGGCTCTCCTCCTCGCTTCCGGTGGCACCGGAGTGCCACCAGGGCAATGATCGGGACGACGATCTACATCAACAATCTTGCTACCGTCAACACCAACTCTCCCCCCTCTATGGAATAGTGTAACACCTCTTCTACCCGCTGTAATCCCTACTTAAACATGTTGCTCAACTCCATATATTATTTCCCAATGATCTATGGTTATCCTATGATGTTTGAATTGATCCGTTTTGTCCTGTGGGTTAATCGTGATCTTGGTTGGTATGATTGTATATTTTATTTCTGGTGCTGTCCTACGGTGCCCTCCGTTCTCGCGCAAATGTGAGGGGCCCCCGCTGTAGGGTGTTGCAATATGTTCATGGTTCGCTTATGGTGGGTTGCGAGAGTGACAAAAGCTTAAACCCGAGTAGGTGGGCTATGGTGTATGGGATAAAGAGGACTTAATACTTAATGCTATGGTTGGGTTTCACGACCTTAATGAACTTTAGTAGTTGCCGATGCTTGCTAGAGTTCCAATCATAAGTGCGTATGATCCGAGTAGAGAAAGTATGTTAGCTCATGCCTCTCCCTCATATAGAATTGCAATAATGATTACCGATACTTGTTATCGATTGCCTAGGGACAAATAACTTTCTTATTTACAAAAACCCTTTTACTAAACACCTAACTTTTATTGTCTTGCAAAGTAATTCTAGTTTTATTCTTGCAAAGTAGTTCTAGCATCCCACATACAAAATAGTTTCATACTTGTTTCCGATAAAGAAAACGTCAAGTGTGCATAGAGTTGTATCAGTGGTCAATAGAACTTGAGGGAATATTTGTTCTGCCTTTAGCTCCTCGTTGGGTTCAACACTCTTATTTATCGAAAAAGGCTACAAATGATGCCCTATACTTGTGGGTTATCAAGACCTTTTTTTGGCGCTGTTGCCGGGGAGTTATAGCGTGGGCTGAATATTCTTGTGTGTGCTTGTTTTTTTATCACCAAGTAGTTTTTATTTCCTGTTCTAAGTTATTCTCTATCTTTAGTTATGGATATGGAACACGAAATACCAAAAAAATAGTTGTACCTGCTACTCATGGAGATCGGGAACCTCCTAAAACCCTCGATGATCATTATGTGAAAGATATTATGCACTACTTTGATAATCCTGAGAAAACCCCATTCAACTATATAATGGGAGTAATGTTGGATCAACATGAATACTTTAGGGATTATCGCTCGACTCATAAAGGGAAATTTTTATGGGATCAAATTCATATATTGAAGTGGTATGCTTGGAATCTATGCTCTAGGTATTATTATACGTGTTGCTCTAGTATGAATGCTCCACATCTTCCCTTTTCATGCAAATTTAATGATAATGAAACCTTAGCTTCCTATGTTAATGGTATATATGATTACTATGATGTGGAATGAATAGAAGAATTTGTTGCTTTTAAGGGTGCATATGAAATTGAATCTTTGTTTGAAAAGTTTGAAGATTTTGATGATTCAGTTTATAGACCTGAAAATCTTGCCATCCTTAAATATTGCTATGATAATTATAAATACAATTACAATATTGATTTATTTCTTGAGAATAACTCCACTGTCCAAGAAGAGATTAATATTTTGCAGGAGTCTATGGAAGAAGAAAATTATGAAACTGTGAGCTCATTGGATGAAAAGAATGAGGAGGAGAGCGAAGAACAAACGGAGGAAGAGCGGATTAGCTACCCGTGCCCACCTTCTAATGAGAGTAACTCTTCAACTTATACATTATTTAATTCCCCTTAATTCTTACCGAAGGATGAATGCCATGACAATTGTTATGATCCCATTGATTCATTTGAAATATCCCTTTTTGATGAACTTGATGCTTGTTATGCTTGTGGCCAAGATGCCAATATGAATTATGCTTATGGACATGAACTTGCTATAGTTCCTTATGTTGAGAATGAAACTATTGCTATTGCACCCATACATGATAGTCTTATTACCTTTTTCAATTCTCCCAACTACACTATATCGGAGAAGTTTGCTCTTGTTAAGGATTATATTGATTGGTTGCCTTTTACCATTGCACATGATGATTTTGATGAATATAATATGCATGTGCTTGCTTCTCCTACTTGAAATTATTATGAGATAGGAACTACGTCTCCGTCTTTCTATGTTTCCAACATGATAAAATTGTAAGAAACTACTTATGTTATGTATTGGCCTTTACTTGATGTGCATGAACTGTTCTTGTATGACATGCTGATGCATAGAAAGAGAGTTAGACTTCGTCATTGCATGATATATGTTGATTTGTTCTCACTTCTAAATGCCAAATCATTGTTAATTAAAATTGGCTTTGATATACTTTGGGGTCTGGGTGGATCCCTTACTTGAGCACTTATGCCTAGCTTAATGGCTTTAAAGAAAGCACTGCCAGGGACACAACACAGTGGGTAATACAATTGTGATAGCATACAGTGGGTAATGTTTTTTTATAATTATACAATAATGTTACAGCAGTACATGATGGGATTTCATTGCCATATTCACTAACCCCGCCACTAAAAGTTTGGTTGAGTTTTGTGTGGATGAAGTGATCAAAGATCGAGGAGGTCTCGATATGAGGAGAAGGAGGAGAGGCAAGAGCTCAAGCTTGGGTATTCCCAAGACACCCGAAGTAAATATTCAACGATACACAAGCGTCTAAGCTTGGGGATACCCCGGAAGGCATCCCATCTTTCTTCAACAAGTATCGGTATGTTTCCGGTTTCGTTTCGTTCATGTGATATGTGTAAATCTTGAAGCATCTTTTGCATTTAGTTTTCATTTTTATTTTATGCACCATGCTGGTACGAGATAGTCCATGGTTGATTTATAGAATTCTCATTGCACTTCACTTATATCTTTTGAGTATGGCTTTATAGAATGCTTCATGTGCTTCACTTATATCATTTGAAGTTTGGATTGCCTGTTTCTCTTCACATAGAAAACCGTTATCTGAAGAATGCTCTTTTGCTTCACTTATATTGATTAGAGCATGGTCTTTTGTATAAAATTGCTAGCCTCTATGGTACCGTGCGTTGCCCTTTCCCACATCGAGATGTGGTGCAAACTTCGCAGGTGTATCCAAACCCCGTGATATGATACACTCTATCACACATAAGCCTTATTATATCTTCCTCAAAACAGCCACCATACCTACCTATTATGGCTTTTCCATGGCCATTCCGAGATATATTGCCATGCAACTTCTACCACTTCCGTCTGATGACTTGAGCATTCATTGTCATATTGCTTTGCATGATCATATAGCTGAGATAGTAGTTGTGGCTCAACCACCGTTCATCATTTTTCATACATGTTACGCTAGATCATTGCACATCCTGGTACATTGCCAGAGGCATTCATATAGAGTCATATTTTTCATAGGAATCAGGTTGTAATTTTTGTTTCTTTTGAGTTATAAGTAAATAGAAGTGTGATGATCATCATTAATAATTTTTAGAGCAGTGTCCCAGTGAGGAAAGGATGTGGAGACTATGATTCCCCCACAAGTCGGGATGCGACTCCTAACAATGAGAGAAAAAGAAAAAGGAAAAAAGGAAAAAAATAAAAAGACAGGGAAAAAATAAAAAAATAAACAAAGAGAGAAGGGGCATTGTTAGTATCCTTTACCACACTTGTGCTTCAAAGTAGCACCATGTTTTTCAGATGGAGAGTCTCCTATGTTGTCACTTTCATATATTAGTGGGAATTTTTCATTATAGGATTAGATGCACACCCACTTAGTTTTCATATTGAGCTTTCATACACTTATAGCTCTTAGTTCATTCATTGTATGGTAATTCCTACTCCTCGCATTGATATCAATTGATGGGCATCTCCATAGCCCGTTGGTTAGCCCCGCTGATGTGAGACTTTCTTACTTTTTGTCTTCTCTATATTTACCCCTATCATCATACTCTATTCCACGCGTAGTGCTATATCCATGGCTTGCGCTCATGTATTGCGTGAGGGTTGAAAAAGCTGAAGCGCATTAAAAGTATGAACCAAATGCTCAGCTTGTCATCGGGGTTGTGCATGATAAATACTTTGTGTTAAGAAGACAAAGCATGACAAGACTATATGATTTTGTAGGGATAGCTTTCTTTAGCATTGATATTTTGAAAGACATGATTTATTGTTGGGATGCCTGAGTATTGATGTCCTTATGTCAAATTATAGACTATTGCTTTGAATCACTTATGTCTCAATATTCATGCCATGACTAGACATATTATCAAGTTTATGTTAGGTACCATTCCACATAAAAAATTATCTTTTTTATCATTTACCTACTCGAGGACGAGCAGGAATTAAGCCTGGGGATGTTGATACGTCTCTGTCGTATCTATAATTTTTGATTGTTTCATGCCAATATTATACAACTTTTACATACTTTTGGCAACTTTTTATATGATTTATTGGACTAACCTATTGATCCAGTGCCCAGTGCATGTTCTTGTTTTCTGCATGTTTTTTGTATCGCGGAGTATCCATATCAAACGAAGTCCAAATGCAATAAAATTTCACGGAGAATTATTTTGGAATATATGTGATTTTTGGTAGTTGGAATCACCGTAAATGGAGGGCCACACAGCCCACAAGACACAAAGGTGCACAAGAGGCCCCTGGCGCATGGTGGTGGGTTGTGCCCTCCTCGAATGTCGGTTGGAGCTCTACTTCGGGCGAAAGGAAGCTTATATCCAGAAAAAAATCTTGTTATCTTAGAGTAATCGGAGTTACGGATCTCCCGGAATATAAGAAACGGTTTTTGGCCAGATCTGAGGAACACGAAACAGAAGAGAACAGAGAGGGAGATCCAATCTCGGAGGGGCACCCGCCCCTCTGCTGCCATAGGAGACCATGGACTAGAGGGAGAATTCTCCTCCCCATCTAGGGGGGAGGCCAAGGAAGAAGAAAAAATAGGGGGGCTCTCCCCCCTCGCTTCCGGTGGCACCGGAGTGCACCGGGGCAATGATCGGGACGACGATCTACATCAACAATCTTGCTGCCATCAACACCAACTCGCTCCCCCTCTATGCAGCGGTGTAGCACCTCTCCTCCCTGCTGTAATCTCTACTTAAACATGGTGTTCAACTCCATATATTATTTTCCAATGATCTATGGTTATCCTATGATATTTGAGTTGATCCGTTTTGTCCTGTGGGTTAATCGTGATCTTGGTTGGTATGATTGTATATTTTATTTCTAGTGCTGTCCTATGGAGACCTCCGTTCTCGCGCAAACGTGAGGGGCCCTCGCTGTAGGGTGTTGCAATATGTTCATGGTTCTCTTATGGTGGGTTGCGAGAGTCACAGAAGCTTAAACCCGAGTTGGTGGGCTATGGCGCATGGGATATGGAGGACTTGATACTTAATTCTATAGTTGGGTTTCACGACCTTAATGATCTTTAGTAGTTGCAGATGCTTGCTAGAGTTCCAATCATAAGTGCATATGATCCAAGTAGACAAATTATGTTAGCTCATGCCTCTCCCTCATATATAATTGCAAGAATGATTACAGGTACTTGTTATCAATTGCCTAGGGACAAATAACTTTCTTGTTGACAAAAACCCTTGTACTAAACACCTAGCTTTTATTATATTGCAAAGTAGTTCTAGTTTTATTCTTCAAAGTAGTTCTAGCATCACACCTACAAAATAGTTTCATACTTGTTTCCGATAAAGCAAACGTCAAGTGTGTATAGAGTTGTATCGGCGGTCGATAGAACTTGAGGGAATATTTGTTCTGCCTTTAGCTCCTCGTTGGGTTCGACACTCTTATTTATCGAAAAAGGCTGCAAATGATCCCCTATACTTGTGGGTTATCATTGAGTATTAATGTCCTCATGTCAAAACTAGACTATTGCTTTGAACCATATAAAAGTCCAATTGTCCTTGCTACAAAAGGAAAGAGTTTATGATGAATATGATAGGTAGCATTCCACAACCCAAAATCCTTCAATTGCTACTTTATCATGATAAGTTTTATGAGAAAGAGTTGCTGTTATGATGCTAGGAAAAGTGATTGAAATTATAACTGATCAAACTTATGCACTTTGCTAGCATTCACACTTCATAAATTATTTCTTTTATCATTTACCTACTTGAGGACGAGTAGGAATTAAGCTTGGGGATGCTAATACATCTCCAACGTATCTATAATTTATGAAGCATTCATGCCATGTTTACAACAATTTTATATGGTTTTGGTATGATTTGCATGGAACTAACCCAGACTGATGCTGTTTTCAGCAGAACTACCATGGTGTTGTTTTTTGTGCAGAAATGAAAGTTGTCCCAATGAGATGAAACTTTTTGACGATTTTTTTGGAACAAAACCGACCCTGAAGAATCGTGGGAGGGCCAGAAGAGCCACGAGGAGGGCACAACCCACCAGGGCGTGCCTAGTGGGCCTGGCTTGCCCCGATGGGTTGTGCTCACCTCGAGGCCCATCTTCGCGTGAAACCGACGCCAAAAAATCCTATAAACAGAGAAATTGTCGGCGTCCTGGGAACGGGGGCCCCCAGACTTGCCTGCCTGTGGCCCACGACATGGCTCCACCAGCGGCCCTGTAAGGCCACCTTCACCAGCAAACACTCAAGACCCTCACGAGGGGCCAAGCCTCACGAGGCAGACGACACAAGACCTCCTCGGGGGCAGCTTCACCAGGATGGCTCGCGAGGGGTGGAGAGATCCAGGCAAGGGACACCTCGCGAGGTTTCAGTGACGCAAACCATGACAACTGGAGCCAGGCGGGTGCCAGGCAGGCGCCACCGCGCAGTGTCCTTGTTTCAACTTTGGTGCTAAAGAGGCAAGCACAGGCGAGGAGTCCCGAGGCATCAGACAAAGGTTTCCATATCGGTGCAACAAGACCAAGACCAGAAGGACAACAGGACGGAGGTCACCGTGGAGCCCAAGACGGCGTCACCACCAGAGCCTTTGGCAGGCGAAGACCACCTTTAGTAAGGATAACTTGTACTAGTTGTCTCCCTTCGAATTTGGCCGTTGTGGGATCCCTTCCCGCTCAATATTTGGGAAGAGGACCGAGGCCACTATAAATAGGACTAGACACCATAGTAGGAAGGGGACGGATCGAGATCATTCAGATCATCCTCAACCACACAACCTCACCAAGCACAAGAACACCTCTCCTCAAGAGGTTGTTCTTCCCTTGTAACTGTTCATCCTCAGCTTGAAAGGCAATCCACCACACCACAATGGAGTAGGGTATTACACCACATCGGTGGCCCGAACCAGTATAAATCTCGTGTCCTCTTGTTCTTTGGATCCGTCGAGCTAGGCCGTGAGATCATGATGTGCATGAGCTAGAGAGGGGGAGAGATCTTCGTGCGCATCCCAGTGTTCGATCCTCAATGGGTTTGCCAGAACCCGAAATCCGACATTTGGCGCGGCAGGTAGGGGTGTGTCGGAGCCTCTCTTCCGCTAGTTGATCCGCCGACACTCCGCGGTTCCGATGTCTGGCGACCTGAGGACCAACACCGACTGCTGGGCAGCTTGGCCAGCCTGGGCGGCGTCGTCCGCCCAAGAAGACCTCAACCCTGCGCCCCAGGTGGCACGCACACCGCCAAATGCTGCGGGGCGCGGTTAAACGCCATCCACCCTTACTCCACGACAAGCGAGGGAAGCCGGAAAGGCCTCAAGCTACGCTGCGGCCATGACGCCATACACCCGACGGGAACAAGCAAACATGAGGGCCGCGCTCACGGTGTCTCGGGAACTACTGCGGTGCCGGCTGATGGAGAGCGGCCGGGATGCATTGCTGGACCGCGTCGCCGAGCTATTGGGCGCCGCAGCCTCAGGAGCACCGCCTTTCTGCTCCCTGCTTACACCATCAGGCCGCGGCCGAATCGCATGGCGGGTCTCGCCGTGCCCACATGCCCCCGGGCGTGCCAGGAGGTTTCGTCGACACCGGCGCGGCCAGTAGGACTGGATGCCCAATCGCACCCGCGCCACCTCCGATGAGCGTGGGCATGAGCATTGCCACCCGCGGCCCCAGCGGTGTGCCGCGCTACCATCCTCAGGACGGCGCACTGGGCCGTGCAACATGGAGCGTGGGGCACTTTGGCGAGGCCTTCGGGGCGACGGCCTCGGAGTCCTACGTGCCGCGCATGATGGACCAGCAGTACACGCTGGAAGACGACCCTGGCTCGTTCCTCGAGCCAGGTTGGGAGGAGGAGGCGCTAGAAGCTGAGGCCTTCTAAGAGCCTCCTGGGAGCCTCACCAACCATGCAGGCGACAACAGCTACATGGTACCACTAATCTCTCAGGAGCAAGCTCACGCTCACCATGGGTCGCAGGAGGATCAGGTCTCAGTGATGGACGGCGGCCCCAACTCGACGACCTCCCTTCCACCAGGAGGAGCGCACTGGGTGCTACAGGGAAGGAGCCAGGAGCAAGGCCCCTCCCCGCATCGCGCGGAGCAGGGTGTCCCCCGGAGGTAGGCCCTTTGCCGGGGAGATGCTGGCGAGCCTTCCCCCGGCAGAGGACCCGTGGTCGCCCAGGGCGCCGCTGGCGTCCCCTTTGCCCCTTGGCTTCGTCCTGGTTTCCGGATGCCCCAATGGCGGTCAATGGTGGCGCAAGGCGGGCCCCTCGTCCGGCGATATGAAGTAAGGCTCGCGCCTATGAAGATCTACGCTCGTGACACTCTCACGTAATAATGAGTGGGGTTGTACACGCCCCGGGTTCTTAGGAGTGCCGCCCTCGGGCCTCGGGGGCTCCCTCCCACGTCCTAGTGGCAGCACTTAGCTCCGCATTGGTGAGAAGACAAGAAGACTAGACTAGGCGCCGGACGCGGCCATTTTCTTTTAATATCTTTTCTGTAGCCCTGTTTTCTAGCTTTGGATTTTAGTTCGAAGCTGATTTTTCATTGGTGTGTGCGGGGGGTGTCTTTTATCGTTCGTGTGATTTCTTGCGATCTGGTTCCTTGCCTTGATTCGGAGTTCGCGCATGTTGCCTCCCCCCTCGCGAGCTCCCCGCGAGCGGGGGCTGTGCGTGGCGTGCACGCGTTGCGTGCACGTCCTTCCATGGCTGGCGCTTGCTCCTCGCGAGGCCCTTGTGAATGGATCGGCAGGCCCCTCAGAAGCTCACGACCTCACGAGCCGGTTTGGAACTGGCCATGACTAAGGTAAACTGCAGCAGTAAGCTCGCGGCAGGACTCGCGCACTCATAAAAACACACCTCCAGCTTGGCCTAAGGAATAGAGGTAGTAATCTGTTTACATGAGGGGCTCCCTCTCCAAAAATGCTCTTACAACTTTCAAGTCCGTGCCCGAGCTTTCACATGCAGGGTCAACGACAAGGAAGCACGGGCTTAATCGGACATATCGCTCACCGCGTCCTCCGGGTCGCCCTCAGACACGTCGCCGGCGTCGCCGTCACCATCGCCGGCATCACCATCACCATCGCCGGCATCACCGTCACCATTGCCGACGTCGCCCACACCATCGTTGACCACGTCACCTTCATCCACCGCAACCACCACCGCGTCGCCCTCGGAGGTGAAGGCCCTGACTAGAGCATCCACATTGTCTTCTACCCAGCGCGCCGGGTCGCTCCGGATGGCCTCAGGCACAGGGGCAATGGCGGCGTCAAAGTCAAAGTTGGGGTAGGTGTTTTGGAGGTTGCTGAAGACGTGGGAGAACACGCGCATGAGCAGGCCGCGGCTCCTCTCTTCAAAAAGCTCGCGAGCCCTCTCAGATCGATTCTCCAGGCATGTCACCACATCGGTGAGGAAAAGGAGGTGACTGGCGTAATCGTTCGAGTGAGAATGAGGGGCATCTTCATCGCAGATGGTGCCCAGCGCTGCGTTGGCTCTGATCCCAAGGCTTTGGAGGATAGGGGCGTGCACGCGCTCCAGCGTCTTCCACCGGAGCACTTCCTCCCTGCTCTGCTATGCAATGGACTCGGCGTTGACGAGCCGCTGCTGAAGAGGAAGCAGCTCGGCACAGGCAGAAGCCAGCTCAGATTACACTGAGATCAGGACGGCTACGGCGGCTCTCGCGATGTCCCGCCTCAGCCAACCCTGACTTGAGGGAAGTAGTCCTGCCCACATCTTCGGCTTCCACGAGCTTCAGTTTCAGGTAATGCCCGCCCACAAGATCTGCGCGAGCCTCAGCCACCCGGCGATCGACCTCCTCCTGGGCCCTGGCGTCACGCACATCGACAGCATCCTCTGCTTGGGTGACTTAGCGCTCCCTCGTCTCAAACCGCTCAAGCTCAAGGCTGCGCTCCGTGGCTTCCAACGCCAGCGCTTCCTCATGCTTCAGGATCTCTTCCTCCTCGGTAGGTGTCCCCTTCATCGATGCTAGGGCGGATTTATGCACCTCCACTTGCTGCTCCAAGGAGGTGCACCAGGCTTGGAGCTCCCATGCGCATTTCTCTGCGATCTCGCGATGATGATCAGCTTCCCGGGCTTCTTCCAAGGCTCGAGCGCAGGCCTCACACGAGGTCGCAAGAGATGCCTCGGCCTTCGCATTATCAAGCTCGCGCTGGTGGCGCTCGAGGTTGATGGCCACCTTTAGTTTATGTCGCTCCTCCATCAACCGAAGACCCTCGGCCTCGAGGCACGCATCTACATCCACGAGTTCTCTGCCAAGCTATCTCATCGCGCCCATCGCCTCCCGAAAGAGCTCGTGGCGGACGACACTCCATTCGTGCGCAAACTTGAGTGTGCGGCCGATTCCGTCCTCCGCAGCGGGGGTCGCCGACGGGATCCGAAGTGGCTCGCCCCCTTTCCGCAAGAGGCTGGGGCTGGCGCCCCCCCCGGTCGCCAACTGGGCTTCGGCGGGAGCCCGGTTGAGTTGAGGCTCGCTACTCGAAGAAGAAACCAAGACCGAAACCATCCAACCACCGTCTACAACCAAAGAAGGAGCCCTTGGCATGCTCGTCAGATCCCCGGCGAGGCCACGAAGAAGAGACGGTAGGAGCACGGGCTCGAGGCACCAAGCTAGCGTGTCTTCCTCTCCGGTCGACCTCGCGCTAGGGGCGGCATGCTGGCTTGAGACGCTCAAGGCCAGCGGGAGATTCGAGGCAGGAGGAGGTTGCTTCCCGAGAGGCTTCATGGCCTTAGCATAAGGGATCCTGAAGAGCCACCATCAGGAAGGGAAGCAGCACTCGAGGAATTACAAAGATAAGGTACTTACTCATCTATGGCGATGTACTTCCTCTGTTTCAACGGCCGAAAGGCGCTGCAGCAGCAGCTTGGGGACCCCTTCCTTTTGCGGAGCGCATCGAAGTCTACATGGAGCCGGCTGAAGCATTGGACGTGGCGACCAGCGCAGGGCACGGCTGGTGAAGCACCCGAGGAGGGGACCTCAGGAGCGCCAAGCTAGGGAGAGCCATTGGGTTCTGCCTCGCGATGACTTACTGAGGCTTTAGGAGCTTCGGCCTCAGGAGCAGCGGATTGCGTCGCCCCCTCAACTGCCACCCCAGAGCGACAGTCACGGGCTCCCGGAGATGGCGCCTTAGGAGCCGCGGGCGGCGTCGACATCTCGGCACCCGCGCCTCCGGCCTCCAGTGGTGCTTGCCCCCGGCGTCCACTCTTGGGGAAAGTTCGGCGCCAGCAACAAGGAGGGGAACCACGATGACGGGGTTCTCACGGGACCCCTCAAGGCCGACTGGATGCAGCCCCCATTCGTCAAAAGGGGGCATGTGCCCCGCGAATTCCACCCTGTTTGAGCAGCAATACAGGAGACAGCCCTCCAGTGGCATATCGGCTGGCGAGGGGTCGCCCCTCGAGCACTGTTCTTCGTGCCTCGAGTGGATGCCCTAACTCCTGAAGCCTTATGCGATCCTGGCCGACAGACAGGGCCCACATCGGCTAGGAATGGTGCTGGAGTGGGGCGACGGGGCGTCGGAGGAACTCCTTCATCACCATGGGCGCAGTCAAGCCAAGATCTTTCTGCCTCCTCAACAGGAGCCAGATGAAGGCGAGGTGGGGGCTCGCAAGCTTCTCGTGACCCCAGCCAGAGATGGGGACGGCGGGTGCCAACAGAGGCAAGAGCAAAGGGTTGAGCACTCCGACATCCACATACACCCACCACGTCCGGAACTCGCTTGTAGACGGCGGGAGTTCAAAGTCAATCCCCGAGCCGGCCATCGCCGCCACGACCTGGAAGCTCAGGCACCCCGAGCATTGCCGGGGGTCGGTCAGGTGCAGCGAGAAGAAATGGCGTAGAAGGGCCACGGAGGGGGTGATGCCCACCATGGCCTCGCAGACAAAGGCAAATACGGCAAGAAGAGTGATAGATTGGGGATCTAGGTGCAACATATGAATTTGGTAATGGGAAAGCACGACATTGAAGAAGGCAGAGAAGGGAGGGACCAGGCCGGCCCATAGGGCGTCGATGAAGAATTGGACAGCGGTGGTTGTTCTATCGACAGAAGCTCGGGACGCAGGCCAGGCCACCATCCCTCCCCATTCATTGAAGCTATTGGCGAGCGCAGGCTGGACGGCCAGAGGCGGATTGGCTAAGGACAGGGGCTTCTTCCCTTTCCCCATTTGGTTCGGCGCCATGGCGATGGAGAGGACTGAGCTGAAGTTGGATTGGGAGAGGAAGCTGAGGTTCGAAGAAGCGGAGGAGTTGGGGAGTGCGTTGCCAGCAATGGGGAAATAACTGTTCAGGATGCCGTGGCCGCCTAGCCAGGCGGATATCAAGGCTGCATGGGGAAGCGGGGCCACCCACATCCAATAGATCACCACGTGTTGAGTGGGGCCGCAGGCTATTGGGGCCCGCAGCACTCCACACTTGCCCTTTGGCTTCGCCTCGAAACTAAGTCTGAGCGCGCCTTGGGCCCGGGGGCTATTGTCAGCGTCCTGGGAACAGGGCCCCCCAGACTTGCATGCCTACGGCCCGCGGTGTGGCTCCACCAGCGGCCCTATAGGACCCACCTTCACTAGCAAACACTCAAGACCCTCGCGAGGGGCCAAGCCTCGCGAGGCGGACAACACAAGACCTCCTTGGGGGCAGCTTCACCAGGATGGCTCACGAGGGGCGGAGAGATCAAGGCAAGGGACACCTCGCGAGGTTTTAGTGACGCGAGCCATGACGACTGGAGCCAGGCGGGCACCAGCGCGCCCAGTGTCCTTGTTTCCTCTTTGGTGCTAAAGAGGCAAGCGTAGGCGAGGACTCCCAAGGCATCAGGCAAAGGTTTCCATATGGATGCGACAAGACCAAGACCGGCGGGATGGCAGGATGGTGGTCACCATGGAGCCCAAGACGGCGTCACCACCAGAGCCTTTGGCAGGCGAAGACCACCTTTAGTCAGGATAATTTGTACTATTTGTGTCCCTTTGAATTTGGCCGTTGTGGGATCCCGTCCCGCTCAATATTTGGGAAGAGGACTGATGCCAGTATAAATAGGACTAGCCACCACAGTAGGAAGGGGACGGACCGAGATCATCCAGATCATTCTCAACCACACAAGCTCACCAAGCACAAGAACACCTCTCCTCAGGAGGCTGTTCTTCCCTTGTAACTGTTCATCCCTAGCCTGAAAGGCAATCCACCACACCACACTGGAGTAGAGTATTACACCACATCGGTGGCCCGAACCAGTATAAATCTCGTGTCCTCTTGTTCTTTGGGTCCGTCGAGCTAGGCCGTGAGATCATGATGTGCGCGAGCTAGAGAGGGGGGGGGAGATCTTTGTGCACACCCTAGTGCTCGAACCTCAAGGGTTTTTCCGGAACCTGTAATCCGACATTTGGCGTGCCAGGTAGGGGTGCGTTGGAGCCTCTCTTCCGCGAGTTGATCCAGTGACACTCCGTGGTTCCGATGTCTGGCGACCCGAGGACCAACGCCGACCGCTGGGCAGCTTGGCCAGCCCGGGCGGCATCGTCCGCCCAAGAAGACCACAACCCTGCGCCCCAGGGGCTGAGGGTTTGTACCAGTAGCTATGTGTTTAATCTCTCTCGCTCGTGTTCTTGAGATGTCACGATCTTGATGTATCACGGGCTTTGTTAATATAGTTGGATCATATGGTGTTTTCCCCTCTCTATCTTGTTGTGATGAATTGAGTTTTTCCCTTTGAGATTTCGTTGTTATCGAATTGAACACTTTTATGGATTTGAGAGCACTTGATATATGTCTTGCATATGAATACTCGTGGTGACAATGGGGTGTCATATTGATTCACTTGATATATGTTTTGGCATTCAACTTGCGGATTGCCGAGGTGACATTGGGGTAATCCATGCATAGGGGTTGATGCACGTTCTTGTCTTTGTTTCTCAAGTAGAAATCTTGGGGCACTCTTTGAATTTCATTTGTTGGATTGAATATTATGAATCTGAATTTTCTTTGGTGTTATTTAGTACAAACTCTTGGTTAGATTGATCGGAAAGAATAGCTTGGTGTTATTTTAGTACGAACTCTAGGATAGATTGATCAGAAAGAATAGCTTTGAGGTGGTTTCGTACCCTACAAACAATTCCGTCTTATGTTCTACGCTAGATAGGAACTTTGGAGTGATTCTTCATCACACTTTGAGGTACGGTTATATGATCCAATTATATTAGCACCGTTGGGAGATTGCACTAGTGAAAGTTCGGACCCTAGGCCTCATTTTCAAGCATTGCAATACCATTTTTGTGCCCGTTTACTATTTGCTGCCTTCCTGTTTTTATTTATTCAGATTATAAAAAAATATTTCTACCATCCATATTACACTTTTATCACCATCTCTTCGCCGAACTAGTGCACCTATACAAATTGCCATTGTATTGGGTGTGTTGGGGACACAAGAGATTTCTTGTATTTGATTGCAGGGTTTTTTGATAAACCTTAGGTCATCCACTTGAGGGAAAATTGCTACTGTCCTACAAAACTCTACGCTTGGAGGCCCAACATGTGTCCACAAGAATAAAGTTGCATAATAGACATCAAAAACCCACAGATGATACCCGTCCTACGACGTGTCAAGCGAGCAGGCGCGGAGCTGGCAAGATAGCTCGACAAGCCTTGCCGGGCAACCAACGATGTGACGTTGAGCGGTGCATTTAATGCACCCTGTCAGCCCGCAGAGTTAGGTATGATAGTACTATTTGCTATCTTATCAATGCATAATGACTACTTTGCCACTGTGGTTACCCCTTGATGTATAAAAGGAGGCCCATGGCAACCATAGAAAGGGTTAGAAGATTGGATAACTCACACCCCCATACGCACGTAACCAATGCTGCTTGAGGCAACCCTTGCCGGGCAAGTGTATTGCGCACCAGCACAACCTTTTCCACCATCAATCTACTAAAGCAGGAGTAGGGTTTTATGCCTCATGGAGGCACGAACCTGGGTAAATTGCCTGTGTGATCTCTGCTGCGCTGCCCCACGCTCGTCTGCTCTTTGTGCAATGCGTCGCCCCCTGCTGACCCAGTAAGGGAACTCCTAGTCCCATAGGTGGCCATGGTTTCCCGCGATACTCAAGTTAATCACAAGGGTCTTAGGGACCAAAATAGCATAAAACCCGAAGGCATTACAAGGACCAATTTTTTGCATAAACTTCTGCATCCTTAGTTTTACAAAGTACATAGGATGGAGGCATGAACTCTTTTGGCTTGTTGAGAGTGGGCATGCCCCTTGTGGCCTTCCCACTCACAACCTTACCTTTCTCCTTGTGCCCTTCTCGAACAAATGTTTCCTTAAGAGGAGTGGTGCACTTTTGAGAAGTCATGTTCTTCTTGCTAGTTCTTGGGTCAAACCCGAGCCCTTCCTTCGCAAACACTTCATTAAGGTTCTTTTGTCCTTGAGCACATGTCATGAGACCTCTCTCGAGTTGTGCCTTTAGAAAGTGATTCTCCTCAAGAATACATGCTAGGTCAGCACTAGAGTTATTAGTACAAGCATCAACATTGATAATAGGAGAAGAGTAAGCCTTGGCTAGGGTTTCAAGATAAGTAAGCTTGAGTGTCTCAAAACTCTTTGTAAGAAGTGTGAGCTATTCTTCCTCAGTCTTGAGGGACACGGATAGAAGATCACAATCCTTAGAGAGAGAAGCATGAGATTTCACAAGCTTACTTTTCTCACTCATCAACTCCTTGCAAGAGTCCTTAGCCTTTTTCAAGGAGGCAAGTTCTTTAGCATGACTATCAATGCTTGCACCAATTTTCAAGCATAGTTCGTCATTTCGTGCTTCCTCATATTGGACTTTCCGCTCAAGGATTTCATATTTTCCCTTTTCCTCAGTGACGAGGGTATCGAGTTCCTTAATGGTGATGGTGTGCTTACTCACCATCTCCATAAGCATACGAAACATAGTGAGCTTCTTTCCTTTGAGGGAGCACATGAACTTATTTAGTTTAGCAAACATAGGATCATCTATGTCATCATCATCATAATTATCCTCCGCATCAAGATACTCATCACAAGGAGTAGACAGAGTGAAAAGAGGAGGGTTTGACTATGGGGTTACCTTGACCTTGTCATGGAAGTTTTGGTCCTCTTCATCTTCTACCACGGCCATTGCCATTAGGCACTTGTGAGCGTTGCCCTTGTAGTCTTTCATATAGTTGTAGATGACAACATCACCACTCTTGTTGACTAGCCTCAAAGTGTTTTGAGAATCTTGAGCTACACCGGTAACACCACTAACATCATCCGGATCGGATTCTTCATGAGCAACCATTACTTTCCCATCCCTCTTCTTGAGCTTGGTGTTCAATGGATTTGGCAAGGTCTTCTTAGTAAAGGTCTTGCGAAACCTTGGTTTATCTTCTCTCTTCTCATAAGGGCAATCATTGGAGAAGTGGTTGGTTTCTTCACAGTTGTAGCATTTTCTCACTTTCTTCTTCTAGAATCTTCCCTTGAATTTTCCTGCGCTAAACTTCTTGACAAAGAGAGCAATGTCTTAATATGAAGGGCTCTCATCGGAGTCAATTTCATCACCATCTTCATCATCATCATCATCATCATCATCATCTTTTTCACTTTGCTCTTCTTCACAAACATGCTTGGCCTTCAATGCAAGATTGATCTTTGATGTTGAGGTGCCATGCATGTCAAGATGATTTGTAGCATTTGCCTTTGACTCTTCAAATAGTTGAAAGGTGGATATTGAAGGAAATATTCCCTAGAGGCAATAATAAATTTGTTATTTATATTTACTTGTATCATGATAAATGTTTATTATTCATGCTAGAATTGTATTAACCGAAAACTTGGTACATGTGTGAATACATAGACAAAACAAAGTGTCCCTAGTATGCCTCAACTTGACTAGCTCGTTAATCAAAGATGGTTAAGTTTCCTAACCATAGACATGTGTTGTCATTTGATCAACGGGATCACATCATTAGAGAATTATGTGATGGACATGACCCATCCGTTAGCTTAGCATAATGATTGTTTAAGTTTTATTGCTATTGCTTTCTTCATGACTTATACATATTCCTTTGACTATGAGATTATGCAACTCCCGAATACCGGAGGAACACCTTCTGTGCTATCAAACGTCACAACGTAATTGGGTGATTATAAAGATGCTCTACAGGTGTCTCCGAAGGTGTTTGCTGGGTTGGCATAGATCGCGATTAGGATTTGTCACTCCGAGTATCGGAGAGGTATCTCTGGGCCCTCTCGGTAATGCACATCACGATAAGCCTTGCAAGCAATGTGACTAATGAGTTAGTTGCAGAATGATGCATTACGAATGAGTAAAGAGACTTGCCGGTAATGAGATTGAACTAGGTATAAGGATACCGACGATCGAATCTCCGGGAAGTAACATACCGATGACAAAGGGAATTACATATGTTTTCACTGCGGTTTGACTGATAAAGATCTTTGTAGAATATGTGGGAACCAATATGAGCATCTAGGTTCCACTATTGGTTACTGACCGAAGACGAGTCTCGGTCATGTCTACATAGTTCTCGAACCCGTAGGGTCCGCACGCTTAACGTTCAATGACGATTAGTATCATGTGTTGTGTGTTTTGGTGACCGAAGATTGTTTGAAGTCCCGGATTAGATCACGGACATGACGATGAGTCTCGAAATGGTCGAGAGGTAAAGATTGATATATTGGACGATAGTATTTGGACACCAGAATGGCTTCGGGACGTTTCAAATATTTATCGGTGTACCGAGGGGTTACCGGAAAGCCCCAGGGAAAGTAATGGGCCTACATGGGCCTCCTCCCTCTCCCTCCTTTATATACGTGGGCAGGGCACCCCTTGGAGACACACCAATTGTTCGAAGCCGTGTGCGGCGTCTCTCTCCATAGTTTACTCCTCGGTCACAATGTCGTAGTGCTTAGGCGAAGCCCTGCGCGCATCACATCAGCATCACCGTCACCACGCCATCGTGCTAACGAAACTCCCCCTCGACCCTCTACTGTATCAAGAGTTCGAGGGACGTCATCGAGCTGAACGTGTGTTGAACTCGGAGGTGCCATACATTTGGTACTAGATCCATTGGATCGCGAAGACGTTCGACTACATCAACCGTGTTAACCTAACGCTTCCGCTTTCGGTCTACGAGGGTACGTGGACACACTCTCCTCCTCTCATTGATATGAATCTCCTAGATATATCTTGCGTGATCGTAGGAAATTTTTTGAATTTGCATGCTACGTTCCCCAACAGTGGCATCTGAGCGAGGTCTATGCGTAGATGATATGCACGAGTAGAACACAAAGAGTTGTGGGCGATAATAGTCATACTGCTTACCACCAATGTCTTATTTTCATTCAGCGGTATTGTTGGATGTAGCGGCCTGGACTAACCTTACATGACCACGTTCACCATTAGTTGGGGAGACAACTATGCGGTGCAATAGTCATAGAAGCAATAGTTGGGGAGACAACAACGACGCTACGATGGAGATCAAGGTGTCAAGACGATGACGATCGAAATCATGACGGTGCTTTGGAGATGGAGATCAAAGGCCCAAGATGATGATGGCCATATCATGTCACATATTTTGATTGCATGTGATGTTTATCTCTTATGCATCTTATTTTGCTTAGTACGGTGGTAGCATTATAAGATGATCCCTCACTAAATTTCAAGGTATAAGTGTTCACCCTGAGTATGCACCGTTGCTACAGTTCGTTGTGCCGAGACACCACATGTTGATCGGGTGTGATAAGCTCTACGTTCACATATAGCAGCTGTAAGATAATTTTGCACGTGCAAAATACTCAGGTTAAACTTTACGAGCCTAGCATGTACAGACATGGCCTCGGAACACTGAGACCGAAAGGTCGAACGTGAATCATATAGTAGATATGATCAACATAGAGATGTTCACCATTAAAAACTACTCCATCTCACATGATGATCGGACATGGTTTAGTTGATATCGATCACGTGATCATTTAGATGACTCGAGGGATGTCTATCTAAGTGGGAGTTCTTTAGTAATATGATTAACTGAACTTAAATTAATCATGAACTTAGTCCCAATAGTTTTTGCGTATCTATGTTGTTGTAGATCAATGGCCTGTGCTACCGTTCCCTTGAATTTTAATGCATTCCTAGAGAAAGCTAAGTTGAAAGATGATGGTAGCAACTACACAGACTGGGTCTGTAACTTGAGGATTATCCACATTGCTGCACAAAAGAATTACGTCCTTGAAGCACTGCTGGGTGCAAGGCCTACTGCAGGAGCAACACCAGACGTTATGAACGTCCGGCAAGCTAAATACGATGACTACTCGATAGTTCAGTGTGCCATGCTTTACAGCTTAGAATCGGGACTTCAAAGACATTTTGAACGTCATGGAGCATATGAGATGTTCCAGGAGTTGAAGTTAATATTTCAAGCAAATGCCGAGTTGAGAGATATGAACTCTCTAACAAGTTCTATAGCTGCAAGATGGAGGAGAACAGTTCTGTCAGTGAACATATACTCAAAATGTCTGGGTATCATAATCACTTGACTCAGCTGGGAGTTAATCTTCCAGATGATAGTGTCATTGACAGAGTTCTTCAATCACTGCCACCAAGCTATAAAGGCTTCATGATGAACTATATTATGCAAGGGGTGGAAAAGACAATTCCCGAGCTCTTCGCGATGCTTAAGGCTGCGGAGGTAGAAATCAAGAAGGAGCATCAAGTGTTGATGGTTAACAAGACCACTAGTTTCAAGAAAAAGGGCAAAGGTAAGAATGGGAATTTCAAGAAGAATAGCAAGCAAGTTGCTGCTCCCGAGAAGAAGCCCAAGTCTGGACCTAATCCGGAAACTGAGTGCTTCTACTTCAAAGGGACTGGTCACTAGAAGTGGAACTACCCAAGTATTTGGCGGATAAGGAGGATGGCAAAGTCAAAGGTATATTTGATATACATGTTATCGATGTGTACCTTACTAATGCTCGTAGTAGCGCATGGGTATTTGATACTGGCTCTGTTGCTCATATTTGCAACTCGAAACATGGGCTATGGATTAAACAAGATTGGCTAAGGATGAGGTGACGATGCGCGTCGGAAATGGTTCCACGGTCGATGTGATCGCCGTCAACACGCTACCTCTACATCTACCTTTGGGATTAGTTTTAGACCTGAATAATTTTTATTTGCCACCGTTGCGCATGAACATTATATCTGGATCTTGTTTGATGCGAGACGGTTATTCATTTAAATCAGAGAATAATGGTTGTTCTATTTATATGAGTAATATCTTTTGTGGTCATGCACCCTTGATAAGTGGTCTATTTTTGTTGAATCTCGATTGTAGTGATACACATATTCATAATATTGATGCCAAAAGATGCAAAGTTAATAATGATAGTGCAACTTATTTGTGGCACTGCCGTTTAGGTCATATTGGTGTAAAGCGCATGAAGAAACTCCATGCAGATGGGATTTTGGAATCATTTGATGCTTGTGAATCATGCCTCATGGGCAAGATGAATAAGACTCCGTTCTCCACAACAATGGAGCGAGCCACTGACTTATTGGAAATAATATATACCGATGTATGCGGTACGATGAGTGTTGAGGCTCGTGGAGGGTATCGTTATTTTCTGACCTTCACAAATGATTTGAGCAGATATGGGTATATCTACTTAATGAAACATAAGACTGAAACATTTGAAAAGTTCAAAGAATTTCAGTGTGAAGTGGAAAATCATCGTAACAAGAAAATAAAGTTTCTACGATCTAATCGCGGAGGCGAATATTTGAGTTACGAGTTTGGTCTTCATTTGAAACAATGTGTAATAGTTTCGCAACTCACGTCACCTGGAACACCACAGCATAATAGTGTGTCCGAACGTCGTAACCGTACTTTATTAGATATGGTGCGATCTATGATGTCTCTTACCGATTTACCACTATTGTTTTGGGGTTATGCTTTAGAGACGGCTGCAATCACGTTAAATAGGGCACCATCTAAATCTGTTGAGACGACACCATATGTTTCGCAAGAAACCTAAGCCGTCGTTTCTTAAAGTTTGGTGTTGCGATGCTTATGTGAAAAAGCTTCAGCCTGATAAGCTCGAACCCAAATCGGAGAAATGTTTCTTCATAGGATACCCAAAAGAAACTGTTGGGTACACCTTCTATCACAGATCCGAAGGCAAGATATTTGTTGCTAAGAATGGATCCTTTCTAGAGAAGGAGTTTCTCTCGAAGGAAGTGACTGGGAGGAAAGTAGAACTTGATGAGCTAGTTGTACCTTCTCTCGAATTTGAAAGTAGGTCATCATAGAAATCAGTTCCAGTGCTGCCTACACCAATTAGTGAGGAAGTTAATGATGATGATCATGAAACTTTAGATCAAATTACTACTGAACCTCGTAGGTCAACCAGAGTACGTTCCGCACCAGAGTGGTATGATAATCCTGTTCTGGAAGTCATGTTACCAGACCATGACAAACCTATGAACTACGAGGAAGCGATGATGAGCCCAGATTCCACGAAATGGCTTGAGGCCATGAAATCTGAGATGGGATCCATGTATGAGAACAAAGTATGGACTTTGGTTGACTTGCCCGATGATCGGCAAGCCATAGAGAATAAATGGATCTTCAAGAAGAAGGCTGACGCTGATGGTAATGTTACTATCTACACAGCTCGACTTGTTGCGAAAGGTTTTCGACAAGTTCAAGGAGTTGACTATGATGAGACCTTCTCACCCGTAGCGATGCTTAAGTCTATCCGAATCATGTTAGCAATTGCCGCATTTTATGATTATGAAATTTGGCAAATGGATGTCAAAACTGCATTCCTTAATGGATTTCTTAAAGAAGAGTTGTATATGATGCAACCAGAAGGTTTTGTCGATCCTAAAGGTGCTAACAAAGTGTGCAAGCTCTAACGATCCATTTATAGACTGGTCCAAGCCTCTCGGAGTTGCAATATATGCTTTGATAGTGTGATCAAAGCATATGGTTTTATACAGACTTTTGGATAAGACTGTATTTACAAGAAAGTGAGTGGGAGCTCTGTAGCATTTCTAATATTATATGTGGATGACATATTGTTGATTGGAAAGGATATAGAATTTCTGGATAGCATAAAAGTATATTTGAATAAAAAAATTCAATGGAAGACCTCAGTGAAGCTACTTATATATTGGGCATCAAGATTTATAGAGATAGATCAAGACGCTTAATTGGACTTTCACAAAGCACATACCTTGATAAAGTTTTGAAGAAGTTCAAAACGAACCAGTCAAAGAAAGGGTTCTTGCCTGTGTTACAAGGTGTGAAGTTAAGTCAGACTCAATGCCCGACCACTGCAGAAGATAGAGAGAAAATGAAATTTATTCCTATGATTCAGCCATAGGTTCTATCATGTATGCAATGTTGTGTACCAGACCTGATGTGTGCCTTGCTATAAGTTTAGCAGGGAGGTACCAAAGTAATCCAGGAGTGGATCACTGGACAACGGTTAAGAACATCCTAAAATACCTGAAAAGGACTAAGGATATGTTTCTCGTTTATGGAGGTGACAAAGAGCTTGTCGTAAATGGTTACGTCGATGCTAGCATTGACACTGATCCAGATGACTCTAAGTCACAAACCGAATAGGTATTTCTATTGAATGGTGGAGCTATCAGTTGGTGCAGTTCCAAGCAGAGCGTTGTGGCAGGATCTACATGTGAAGCAGAGTACATAGCTGCTTCAGAAGCAGCTAATGAAGGAGTCTGGATGAAGGAGTTCATATCCGAACTAGGTGTAATACCTAGTCCATCGGGTCCAATGAAAATCTTTTGTGACAATACAGGAGTAATTGCCTTAGCGAATGAATCCAGATTTCACAAGAGAACCAAACACATCAAGAGATGCTTCAACTCCATCCACGATCAAGTCAAGGAGGGAGACATAGTGATTTGCAAAATACATACGGACCTGAATTTTGCAGACCCATTGACTAAGCCTCTTCCACAAGCAAAACATGATCAGCACGAAGACTCCATGGGTGTTAGAATCATTACAATGTAATCTAGATTATTGACTCTAGTGCAAGTGGGAGACTGAAGGAAATATGCCCCAGAGGCAATAATAAAGTTGTTATTTATATTTCCTTATATCATGGTAAATGTTTATTATTCATGCTAGAATTGTATTAACCGGAAACTTAGTACATGTGAATACATAGAGAAAAGAAAGTGTCCCTAGTATGCCTCTACTTGACTAGCTCGTTAATCAAAGATGGTTAAGTTTCCTAGCCATGGACAAAGAGTTGTCATTTGATGAAATGGAATCACATCATTAGAGAATGATGTGATTGACTTGACCCATCCCTTAGCTTAGCACGATGATCGTTTCGTTTACTGCTATAGTTTTCTCCATAACTTATACATGTTCATATGACTATGAGATTATGCAACTCCCGAATACCGGAGGAACACCTTGTGTGCTATCAAACGTCACAACGTAACTGGGTGATTATAAAGATGCTCTGCAGGTGTCTCTGAAGGTGTTTGTTGGGTTGGAATAGATCGAGATTAGGATTTGTCACTCCCAGTATCGGAGAGGTATCTCTGGGCCCTCTCGGTAATGCACATCACGATAAGCCTTATAAAGATACTTGCCGGTAATGAGATTGAACTAGGTATAAGGATATCGACGATCGAATCTTGGGCAAGTAACATACTGATGACAAAGGGAATTACGTATGTTGTCATTGCGGTTTGACCGATAAAGATCTTCGTAGAATATGTAGGAACCAATATGAGCATCCAGGTTCTGCTATTGGTTATTGACCGAAGATGAGTCTTGGTCATGTCTACATAGTTCTCGAACCCGTAGGGTCCGCACGCTTAACGTTTGATGATGATTTGTATTATGAGTTGTGTGTTTTGGTGACCGAAGATTGTTTGGAGTCCCGGATGAGATCACTGACATGACGAGGAGTCTCAAAATGGTCGAGAGGTAAGGATTTATATATTGGGTGATAATATTTGGACACCGGAATGGTTTCGAGAAGTTTCGGATATTTATCGAAGTACCGAGGGGTTACCGGACCCCCCCCCCCCCCCGGGGAAAGTAATGGGCCTACAAGGGCCATAGGGGAGAGAGGAGGCAGCCCACAAGGGGTGGCCGCTCCCCCTCCCATGGGGAGTCTGAATTGGACTAGGAGAGGGGCACTCCCCCTTTCCTTCTCCTCTTCCTTCTCCCTTCCCTCTTTCCCCCTCCATGAGATGGAATAAGAGGGGGGCGAATCCTACTAGGACTGGAGTCCTAGTAGGACTCCCCCACTTGGCGCACCCCCTAGGGCCGGCCTCCTCCCTCTCCCTACATTATATACTTGGGAAGGGCACCCCTTGGAGACACACCAATTGTTCCAAGCCGTGTGTGGCGTCTCTCTCCATTGTTTACTCCTCCGGTCATAATGTCATAGTGCTTAGGCGAAGCCCTGCAGGGATCACATCACCATCACCATCACCATGCCGTCGTGCTGAGGAAACTCTCCCTCGACCCTCTGCTGGATCAAGAGTTCGAGGGACGTCATCGAGCTGAACGTGTGCTAAACTCGGAGGTGTCGTACATTCGGTAATAGATCGTTTGGATTGCGAAGACGTTTGACTACATCAACCACGTTAACCTAACGCTTTCGCTTTCGGTCTACGAGGGTACATGGACACACTCTCCCTCTCTCGCTGCTATGCATCTCCTAGATAGATCTTGCATGATCGTAGGGATTTTTTTGAATTTGCATCCTACATTCCCCAACATATATGATGTCATCCGGAGTCATTTCCTTGAATCCATGGTGTTGTCTTATGTCCCACACCATCTGGTGATGATATGGAGCAAGAGCATGAAGCAACTTGTCTATGAGAAATCGCTTAGTCAAGTTGAATCCATCTTGTGTCTTGTCACTATCACAAGACTCGATATACGTGGTGAGAGTCATTAGACGCTCAAGGAGCTGCTTGGGGGATTCACCTTTCTCCATACAAAAGTTTTGCAATACCCTTGGCAATTTCATATTGAGCAAGCTGGAGAGTGGAGGTACCTGTCTTGGTCCTCACAATGCTATCCCACAATTCCTTGGCACTTGCGATGTGTATATATGGTCTCCTTTGCTTGTCAGTCATACCTATCCTTATGCACATGGTTGCTGTGTTGTTGAGATTCTTGTCGTATATTTCTCTTGGTGTAAGATTCTTTGGGCCAACAACTTTGTAGCCATACTCTAAGATATCCAACATCTCATCATTTCCATATCGAAGATGATCCTACATAGCAACTCTCCACAAAGCAAAATCGGTAGTGTCATCAAGTAAAGGATGTTTGCCTTGAGGGTTATACTTAGGTTTCTCTATTTGAGGTCTTGCATAAAGCCAAGGAACACTAGAGTGCTCACTACTCGGAGGTTGTTGGCCAAGTGAAGGAGTAGGCACAGTTGGCCTCGAGGCTGCACCACCCGAAAGAGGTGCAACCATCATGGTTAATGTGGCTAATCTCATTTGGACCAAGGCCTCAAGAGAAGCATCATGCTCCTCCTTTTGCTTAGCAAGGGCCCGTTCTAGATCCTCAGAAGTAAAGGACTTGACTTTTGTAGAAGCCTCACCCTTATCCTTCAGATCTGCAACAAGGGGAGTTCCATCGGGGTTCATCTCGCTCTAGGGCGGTTAAGCCACAAGAATAGAGCATGAGGCTCTGATACCAATTGAAAGGATCGAGATGGACCTAGAGGGGATGAATAGGTACAATTACAAATTTTAATTGTTACTTAGCAATTTTAGGCAAATAATGAGGAATATGAAAGTGAGCCTGACAATTGCAAGTAAGATGCTAAAAGCTAAGCAAGGTAAACAAGTAACATGAGTAAGTGGTAAACAAGCACAATATGATATAAGTAAAGGCTAGGAGACAAGTAACCACAAGTAGGAAGTTAGGGTTAGGGATAACTGCAACTCCGAGAGACAAGGATGTATGCCGACGTTCACTTCCTTGGAGGGAAGCTACGTCACCGTTAGAGAGGTGGATATTACCATGAAGGCACACCAACGCCACAAAGGCTCACCCTATTCTCCCTTTGAGACAACACCACGAAGGTGTTTCTCAACCACTAGTGGTAGACCTTGGGGTGGTCTCCAAACCCTCACAAACTTTCCGAGGGTAATCACGATGGTCGATTCCTCTCCGAATGACTCCTACCGCCTAGGACTCTCCAACCTCCAAGAGTATCAAGAACGATGGGGAAAAGCTCAAGACTTGCTCAAATCACGAATTCCTTTGGTGCAAAGAAGGGGACGGAGTGGATCTATCACTTGCTTGGAGAACTTCTCACAAATTCTCTCAAATCCCCTTGAGATCTAAGATTTGGTGTGTGAGTGTGAGAGAGAGTGAGTGAAATGTGTTCTAGGGTTTGCTCAAAGTGAATGGTCAACCCTCTCTCGTGGGGGAAGAGGGCTATATATAGTGTGGGTGCAAATATGGCCATTGTAGTGTAAGTGACAGGGTAAGCCAGACATCTGGGACAGGGGCCGGACATCCGGCCTAATGTAGAACTTGTGAAGTGAAGCAGAAAGTAGAGGAGAAAACAGAGGGCCGGACATCCGGGGTAAAGCCTGGACATCCGGCGAGACTGGAAGACCCGGAAAACTGGCAAGATGGCCAGACATCCGGCGAGTTCACATACCCTATATGCTCACTGGATAGCTCAAGCCGGACATCCGGCTTGGACATCCCGGAAATCCGGGGAGCTTGTAGAGCTCAGACATCCGGTATGGAGGGACGGACATCCAAAAATAAAACCCAGCAAATGGTGCTCTCTGGACAGCAAGGTGCCGGATATCCGGTGTGCACGCCAGATATCCGGCCTGCGGGTCGGATATCCGACGAGCGACCCGGACATCCGGCAGGCTGCCCGGACATCCGGCTTGGGCAGAGGCAGGACTTTTAGCACATGGATTTTGGGAGACCCTAATACTTTGAGCTTAGGAATTTTGTGGCATGGGCAAGTCCTTCACTAACCCTATCAATCCCCTCTTAATAGTGCAGGATCCTATACTCAAGAAAAACAAATATGCAATCATTTTGATACTTCTTCCTTGAGTAAAAACAACTACGTTTGTCCATGATCCACACACCTTTGATGATCCGGGGACTAACACCTGAGATTCACTTGACGAACATAGTTAGTCCCCTACATGTATATTGTCATCAACATCAAAAATTGATGTAAGGGCATGATTGCACTTTCACATGTGAGAGCCAGCTTACTGATAACGAGGATAAACCAAGGCTATCATACCAGGCTTCCTTGAAGCAAGACTTGAGCTTCAAAAGCCAGTCTTTTGTCGAGCCTTGAAAGCCGACTTATAAATATTGTGATATACATGTTTGTATTCTCTATTTCTGTCTTTGTAGGAATTTTATGCTCTTGATCATATTTATGCGCGGACTACAAGTCTCCAGGTCAAAGAAAGTCCGGGTTAGCATTGATCAGTATTGAGCTTATTGTGGCCATAAGTCACACTACAAAAAAACCACTTCCGTGATGATACGTGTTTGAAACAGTAGGTCACATTTTCTATCATGCATGTACATCCATGACGATTTTATGATAGAATCAAGATAGTCATACCTGTGTTGTCATAGAAGTGTTGCATGACAATACCAAAATTATCATCACAGAAGTGTCCACTTCCATGATGATAAATCACGTGCCATAGAAGTGTTTTCGTCAAGGGTAACCAACACGTGGCATCCACTGTAATGGGCCATCGTTAAGCTATCGGGTTCCAGTTTGGATCCGATAACCGTTAACAGCCCTGACCAGTGGGGATTTTCCACGTGTAAAATTCTCATTCGCTGGAGTATCCATGTGTCAGCTCAATGCTGGGACAGACGTCATCCAGCCAATGGACGGGGCGTGCCTATGATACATCGACATGTGGCTCGGCCCAAATTGGCCCATTGATGTCAAAGGGACGGCCCATTTGACTTTGTCAAAAGGTAATGGCCCGGCCCACGAAGGCCTGTTAACGGCTTGTTCACATATAGCCCATTTATAGCCCGCTAACTCATGACCTATTATAGCCTATCCGAATTAGACCCAGTAGCGCCATATGAGCCGTCCAATATGATTCTTGCCTGTTGTAACTTCCGGCCCATGTATGGCCCATGACGTGTTTCGGCCCATATGAGGCCCTTTGTAAATCTTGGCCCATAAATGGCCCGTGGTGAAACTCGCCCATAATGAACAGTATATCGCTTTATACCCATTAATGACCCATTATTCCATTGGGCCGGGTCAACCCATGTTATCTTTCGGCCTTCTAAGGGCCCATTTATTATTGGGGTCATTTTCGGCATTCGATTACTTACGGTCCGTTACTGGCTTGTTCTGCTTGTGGGCCAAATTTAGCCCGTGGTTAAAGTCGGCCTGTCTGTGGCCCTTTAATCCATTGGGCCGTTTTCATAGCTTCATTAAATATGGCCCATGAACGACCCGTTATGTCTACCATTAGAATTAAGCCCGTTGTACACATGGGCCTATTAGCGGCCTGTTATGGTCGGCCCATAAACAGACAATTCCCATTATAGCTTGTTTACGGCCCATATTGTGGTCCGTTAATTGTCCACAAAAGTACGACCCATGTTTGGCCAATTGATCGTACGACCCATCGAAGTCCCATTGAATCTACGACCCGTAGAAGGCCCATGGATCATACAGACCTTAGGAGGCCCACTACAGCAGGCAGCAGGACCATGGTTACAGCGGTTCGTATGTTGCCCATGGTTATTGTGGCCTAGTTCTAAATAAAAAGGTTACCGCGGAAAAAGAACTGCAGTGACTACAAGAAAAAAAATAAACAAGACAAAAAGGAAATAAATAAGCAAGCAACTTACGCTAGGCTATTATAGCTATTACAAATATTACATCCACTAGGCATCAAAGTTCGCCACCATTGCAAATATAGTGAACAAAGCAGCATATTACATACATTGGGCATCTAAATTGGCCACCAGTGAAAATAAACGCGGCAGCAAAACAAGTCCAGAACTGAAACCACTTCAGAAGAGCTCAAGAAACGATATCCTGGATACCCACCATGATGGCAAGAAGCTTAGCAAGCTTATTAGTTTTATCTTGCTTGGTGCTATAATCATCCAGCGCTTGCTGTTGCACCACAAAGTATGCATCTGAATTCTGCAGCGACTTCCTCAGTCCTACGGCTTCTTGCCGCAACACAGCTGGCTGATGCCTTTCAGCTTGTATCTAAGACTAAAGAAGCCAAAGTGATTCAGGCAGCGAGTTTGAAGAGCTTGTGCTAGCGGTAGTGGCCAGTAACTCGAACACTACATCAACACAGGACTTTGGGGTTGTCTCACTGTCTACAAGATAGTTTTTATCACCTTTCTTGGGGAACAACAAGGTTGTATCACTATCTTGATCCTTATCTGCATTACTTTCTCTACCATTGCAAAATGGGGTGCTCTTCTCCAATATTATGTTCGCATTCTGTAAGAGAAACAAGCAGGCACATCACATGTTTAGCATGTAGTATATGAAACTCATTTTGGTAAACCGGTCCAGTAGTAAGGTGGGCAGGATAATGATACGTCCATTTTGCATCATGTTTACCTACTGTTATTTATATTGTTATTATGTATAATAATTATTTTTGGAGTATTTCTAATGCCTTTTCTCTCATAATATGCAAGGTACACACAAAGATGGAGAATTCCGGCAGCTGGAAATCTGGACCTGAAAAAGCTACGTCAGGCTACCTGTTCTGCACAACTCCAAATGAACTAAAACTTTACGAGGAATTTTTATGGAATATATAAGAATTATTGGAGCCAATAAGTACCAGAAGGGGCCCACCAAGTGGGCACAACCCACCTGGACATGCCAGGGAGCCCAGGCGGGCCCTGGTGGGTTGTGCCCTCCTCGGCCCACCTCCGGTGCCCCTCTTCTGGTATATAAGTCATTTTGACCTAGAAAAACTAGGACGAGGACTTTCGGGATGAAACACCGCCGTCTCGAGGCGGAACTTGGGCAGGAGCACTTTTGCCCTTCGGCGGAGCAATTTCGCCTGGGGAACTTCCCTCCCAGAGGGGGAAATCATCATCATCATCATCATCATCATCATCACCAACAACTCTCCCATCTTGGGGAGGGCAATCTCCATCAACATCTTCAACAACACCATCTCCTCTCAAACCCTAGTTCATCTCTTGTGTTCAATCTTTGTACCGAAACTATAGATTGGTACTTGTGGGTGACTAGTAGTGTTGATTACATCTTGTAGTTGATTACTATATGGTTTATTTGGTGGAAGATTATATGTTCAGATCCAATGTGCTATTTAATACCCCTCTGATCATGAGCATGATTATCATTTGTGAGTAGTTACTTTTTTTCTTGAGTTCAAGGGAGAAATCTTGTTGCAAGTAATCATGTGAATTTTATATGTGTTCGATATTTTGATGGTATGTATGTTGTGATTCCCTTAGTGGTGTCATGTGAACGTCGATTAAATGACACTTCACCATATTTGGGCCTAAGGGGATGCATTGTGGATTAGCTATTAGATGATGGGTTGTGAGAGTGACAGAAGCTTAAACCCTCGTTTATGCGCTATTCCGTAAGGGGCTGATTTGGATCCAAAAGTTTAATGCTATGGTTAGAATTTATTCTTAATACTTTTCTCGTAGTTGTGCTTGTTTGCGAGAGGGTTAATCATCAGTAGGAGGTTTGTTCAAGTAAGAATAGAACTTAAGCACCGGTCCACCCATATATCAAATTATCAAAGTAGCAAACACAAATGAAACCAACATGATGAAAGTGACAAGATGAAATCCCCGTGCACCCTCAAGAACGCTTTGCTTATCATAAGAGACCGTTTTGTCCTGTCCTTTGCCTCAAAAGGATTGGGATACCTTGCTGCATTTTTTTACTATTATCATTACTTGCTTGTTACAAATTATCTTGCTATCAAACTACTCGTTACTTATAATTTTAGTGCTTGCAAAGAATACCTTGCTGAAAACCACTTGTCATTTCCTTTTGCTCCTTGTTGGGTTCGACACTCTTACTTATCGAAAGGACTACGATTGATCCCTTATACTTTTGGGTCATCAAGGATCTTTTCTGGCATCGCTGTCGGGGAGTGAAGCACTCTTGGTAACAAAAATTTATTACTACGTGCTGAAATTTACTGTCACTTGTTACTATGGAAAACAATCCTTTGAGGGGTTTGTTCGGGGTATCTTCACCTTGACCGGAACCACAATTAGTCACCCCTCAACCTACTGCACCTACTGAAAATATTGGTTATGAAATTCCTTCGGGTATGATAGAACAATTGCTAGCTAATCCTTATGCAGGAGATGGAACCGAACATCCTAATATGCACTTGATATATGTGGAAGAAATTGGGTGGATTATTTAAGCTTGCAGGTTTACCTGGAGATGAAGCTAAGAAGAAGGTCTTCCCTTTATCTTTGAAGGGAAAATCATTGGCATGGTATAGGCTATGCGATGATATTGAATCCTGGAATTGGAATCGATTGAAATTGGAGTTCCACCAAAAAATTTATCCTATGCATCTAGTTCATCGTGATCAAAATTACATATATAATTTTTGGCCTCTTGAAGGAGAAAGTATCGCTCTAGCTTGGGGAGGCTTAAGTCAATGTTATATTCACGCCCCAATCATGAGCTCTCAAGAGAAATTATCATTCAGAATTTTTATGCTCCGCTTTCTCATGATGATCGATCCATGCTCGATACTTCTTGTACTGGTTCCTTTATGAAGAAGACTATTGATTTCCAGTGGGATCTTTTAGAAAGAATTAAACGCAACTCCGAAGATTGGGAACTCGATGAAGGTATAGAGTCAGGTATTAAGCTTAAGTATGATTGTGTTAAATCTTTTATGAATACCGATGCTTTCCAAAAGTTTAGCACTAAATGTGGACTTGACTCTGAGATAGTATCCTCCTTTTGTTATTCATTTGCTACTCATGTTGATATCCCTAAGGAGAAGTGGTTCAAATATCACCCACCTATTAAAGAAGAAATTAAGGAATAGATAATAGCTAAAGATGAAACTATTATCTATAATGTTGATCCAGTTGTTCCTACTGCTTATATTCAAAAAACACCTTTTCATGTTAGGATAAAGGGACATGCTAAAGTTTCAACTTTGGTCAATAAAAGCTATATCAGAACACCTAAACCAGTTGAACAAATCAAGGTAGAACCTACTGTTGCTATGGTTAAAGATCGCCTGGTTGAAAATATAGATGGGCATGCTAGTTACTTCTATGATGAGGCTACTAGAATTGCCAAACCCGATGAAAATGATAAACAAAGACCCGTTGTTCGCATGCCTATTGTCTTAGTTAAAATAGGATATCACTGTTATCATGGTTTATGTGACATAGGTGCTAGCATGAGTGCTATTCCTTTTACCTTATATCAAGAAATTATGAATGATATAGCACCCGCTGAGATCGAAGACATAGATGTTACTATTAAACTTGCTAATAGAGACACCATCACACCACTTGGGATTGCTAGAGATGTTGAAGTCTTGTGTGGGAAAATAAAATATCCTATAGATTTTTCTTGTTCTTGGGTCCCCACAAGATGACTTTTGTCCCATTATCTTTGGTAGACCTTTCTTGAACACTGTTAATGCTAAAATACATTGTGAGAAACAAACTGTCAGTGTTAGTTTTTGTGATGAGTCTCATGAGTTTAATTTTTCCAAGTTTAGTAGAAAGCATCATAAGAAAGATTGTCTAGTAAGTATGAAATAATTGGTTTTGCTTCTATTGTCGTACCTCCTACTGATCCGCTAGAACAATATTTGCTAGACCAAGAGAATGATATGCATATGCATGAAAGAAATGAAATAGATAAGATTTTCTTTGAAAAATGTCCTCTGCTTAAACACAATTTGCCTATTGAAACTCTAGGAGGTCCTCCTCCACCTAAAGGTGATCCTGTGTTTGAACTAAAAAATTGCCAGACACTTTCAAATATGCTTATCTTGTTGAGAAAAAGATATATCCTGTTATTATTAGTGCTAATCTTTCAAAACATGAAGAAGAAAGATTATTAAAGGTTCTGAAGAAGCACCAAGCTGCTATTGGATATACTCTTGATGATTTAAAGGGCATTAGTCCCACTCTCTGTCAGCACAAAATTAATATGAAACCTGATGCTAAACCCGTTGTTGATCACCAATGACGCTGAAATCCTAAGATGAAAGAAGTGGTAAGAACTGAAAAACTGAAGCTTCTGGAAGCAGGTATAATCTATCCTATAGCTGATAGTAGATGGGTAAGTCCTGTTCACTGTGTCCCAAAGAAGGGATGTATTACTATTATTCCTAATGATAAGAATGAACTTATTCTGCAAAGAATTGTCACTGGCTACCTAATGGTAATTGATTCTAGAAAATGAAATAAAGCAACTAGAAAAGATCATTACCCTCTGCCTTTTATTGATCAAATGCTAGAAATATTGTCAAAGCACACACATTTCTGTTTCCTTGATAGATATTCTGGTTTTTCTCAAATACCTGTCTCTCAACCTAATCAAGAGAAAACCACCTTTACTTGTCCTTTTGGAACTTATGCTTATAGACGTATTTTTATTGGTTTATGCAATGCACCTGCTACCTTTCAAAGATGTATGACTGCTGTATTCTATGATTTCGGTGAAAAGATTGTTGAGGTTTTCATCGATGATTTCTCCATTTACGGAAATTGTTTTGATGATTCCTTAAGGAACCTTGATCGAGTTTTGCAGAGATGCAAGCAAACAAATCTTGTCTTGAATTGGGAGAAGTGTCACTTTATGGTTAATTAAGGTATTGTCTTGGGACAGAAAATTTTTGAACGAGGTATTGAGGTGGATAAAACTAAAGTTGATGCAATTGAGAAACTGCCCTGTCCTAAAGATATCAAAGGTACTCGTAGTTTTCTTGGCCATGCTGGTATCTATAGGAGGTTTATTAAAGACTTCTCTAAAATTTCTAGGCCTCTTACAAATCTTTTACAAAAGGATGTTCCATTTGTTTTTGATGATGATGATTGTGTAGAATCCTTTGAAACACTTAAGAAAGCCTTGATTTCTGCACCTATTGTTCGACCACCTAATTGGAACTTGACTTTTGAAATTATGTGTGATGCTTGTGATCATGTTGTTGGTGTTGTTCTAGGACAAAGAGTTGATAAGAAATTAAATGTTATTCATTATGCTAGTTAAACTCTAGACCATGCTCAACGGAATTATGCTACTACTGAGAAAGAATTTTTAGCAGTTGTTTTGCTTGAGATAAATTCAGATCTTACATTGTTGATTCTAAAGTGATTGTTCACATCGACCATGCTGCTATAAAATATCTTATGGAAAAGAAAGATGCTAAACCTAGACTCATTAGGTGGGTTCTGTTGCTGCAAGAATTTGACTTACATATCATTGATAGAAAGGGAGCTGAGAACCCCGTGGCTGATAACTTGTCTAGGCTAGAAAATATTCTTGATGACCCACAACCTATTAATGATAGCTTTCCTGATGAGAAATTAGCTGCAATAAATGTTTCTCATAACACTCCTTGGTTTGCTGACTATGCTAATTACATTGTTGCTAAATATATACCACCTAGCTTCACTTACCAACAAAAGAAAAAAAATTCTTCTATGATTTAAGACATTGCTTTTGGGATGACCCACATCTTTATAAAGAAGGAGTAGATGCCATTATCAGACATTGTGTACCTGAGCATGCACATGAACAAATCCTACGGAAATGTCACTCCGAAGCTTATGGAGGGCATCATGCGGGAGATAGAACTGCTCACAAGGTATTGCAATCCAGATTTTATTGGCCTACTCTCTTCAAGGATGCCCATAAGTTTGTTTTATCTTGTGATGAATGTCAAAGAATTGGTAACATTGGTAAGCATCAGGAAATGCCTATGAATTATTCTCTTGCTGTTGAACTATTCCTTCCTCTAATGGCTATACACATATTTTGGTTGTTGTTGATTATGTTACTAAGTCGGTAGAAGCTATTCCAACTAGTAGTGCTGATCACAACACCTCTATTAAAATGCTTAAGGTAGTTATTTTCCCAAGGTTTGGAGTCCCTAGATATTTAATGACTAATGGTGGTTCACACTTTATTCATGGTGATTTCCATAAAATGCTTGCTAAGTATGATGTTAACCATAGAATTGCATCACCTTATCATCCTTAGTCTAGTTCTCAAGTTGAACTTAGCAATAGAGAAATAAAATTAATTTTACAATAGACTGTCAATAGGTCCCGGAAGAATTGGCCTAAGAAATTAGATGATGCACTTTGGGCTTATTGAACAACATATAAAAATCCTATGGATATGTCTCCTTATAAAATGGTTTATGGAAAAGCTTGTCATTTGCCTCTTGGGTTAGAACATAAAGCATATTGGGCAATTAAAGAAGTCAACTATGATTTCAAACTTGCCGGTGAAAAGAAGTTATTTGACATTAGCTCACTAGATGAATGGAGAACCCAAGCTTATGAAAATGCTAAGTTATTTAAAGAAAAAGTTAAAATATGGCATGATAAAAGAATCCAAAAGCGTGAGTTCAAAGTTGGAGAACATGTTCTTTTGTAAAACTCTCATTTCAGGTTCTTTACAGGAAAACTACTCTCCAAATGGGAAGGACCCTATGTTATCGAGGAGGCTTATCGATCTGGAGCCATCAAAATAAATAATGCCGAAGGTACTAACCCAAAGGTTGTCAATGGGCAAAGAATAAAACATTATATCTCAGGTACGCCCATTAATGTTGAAAGTATTATTATCCAAACTATGATACTGGAAGAACACATAAAGGAAACCTTTCGAAACACCCCAGAATCGTGAAAAAAGAGGAGGTACGTGATACAATAAGTAAACGGTCTACCAAAAAGCCGCAAAAATATTTTTTATCAGTTTTGAAATATTAAAAAAATTAGGAAAATAAGAAACTACCAGGAAAGTGACCCTGGTGGGCACAAGACACCAGGGCGCGTCTGGCATGCCAGGCGCGCCCAGGTGGGTTTTGCTCACCTCAGATACCTTCCGGACTCTGTGTTTCTTCCGTTTGCTTGTTTCCCAAGATAAAAAATCTTTATATACCCCCCGAACCTATTAGCCACCGTATCACAGAGAAATCTCCTGTTTTCTTTTTCTTGTTGTTTTCCCTGACAGATCTGAAAATATGTCATCCCAAGACTCGGAGGGTGAGAGCTATGTTGCTGATTATATCACAAACCCCAAGACCTATGGGAATGTGCAGCACTATAGCTGGACTTCAGAGGAAGAGGAAGACTATGATCCTAAAGGAGAGGAAGAGACGAGCTTAGAGGAGGATGAAGTCCCATTGCCTCAACTTGGGGACATGCACGTGGAAAACAAGCAAGCAAGATCCAGTTTATCCCCTTTCATCTTTTGCAGGAAAACAAGCATGATTTATGCAAAAAGGTATTGGAGCTTGAGCAGGAGATCGGTGAATTGAAGGAGGAAAATTCCATCCTCAAGCGTAAGCTAAGGAAGAAGGACAAACCCTCTACATCATCACCACCACTTCCTTCTTCATCACCAAAAGAAACTCGAGTATCTGGTATGGGCACTCCCCTTGGCTTGTGCGAAGCTTGGGGGAGGTGCCCCGGTATTGTATCACCTCCATTATCTTTTGCCTTTACTTATCTTAGTTTGATCCATAGTTTTCTTTTGCTTTAGATGAATAAAAGTTTAGTTTGATCCTTTCTTTTCGAGAGTTTGCTTAGTGATTTATCCTTGTAATCATGTGCGAGATATATAATAAAGTTTAGTTTGAGTTTTGCTTTCTTTACTTTCATGTTTAAAAAGAAAGGAAATAAATGAAAAAGATCATATGCTAATCTTATGGTAAGTAATGACATCACATAAGGAAGAGTATAAGTAGAAAATCTTATTGGAGATTTACAAACATAGCATTGGTCAATGATGCAACTCATGAAAGAATTAATAAGGGAAGAGAAGATTCACATGCAAATACACTATCTTGGACATCTTTTATGATTGTGAGCCCCCGTCAAATTATTATATGCCAAAATTGTTGACGTTGGACAAGGAAGACAACGTAATGATGTATGTTTGTTCATATCCACATAGAAGTTATATTGTCGTAGATCCTTTAACATGTGGTGCTTTCCCTATCTTTGCTAGCCAAAAATTCCGCACTAAGTAGAGATACTACTTGTGCATCCAAACCCTTAAACCCAAATCTTGTTTTAAGAGTCCACCATACCTACCTATGGATTGAGTAAGATCCTTCAAGTAAGTTGTCATTGGTGCAATAAGGTAATAAAAATTGTTTCTAAAAGTGTTAGATCATTTAGTGTAAGAGAAAATTGAGCGTTGTACGAACTTGTGTTGGCAAAGAATAAAAGCGACAGACTGCATAATAAAGGTTGCTAACACAAGCGGCATTATAATGTGACGTTCTTTTGCACTAAGAGATTGAGCATACAAACAAATAAGCGCATGGCAACCTCTGCTTCCCTCTGCGAAGGGCCTATCTTTTACTTTTATGTATTTACTTTTATGCAAGAGCCAAAGTTTTTCTCGCTATTCCTGTTTATTTTCGCTTTTGGCAAGCATCATGTGGTGAGGAAAGATCTAGGCACATATATCCAGTTGGATGCGGGTAGCATGAGTTATTATTGTTGACATCACCCTTAAGGTGAATACATTGGGAGGTGAGATTATAAGCCCCTATTTTCTATGTGTCTGGTTCAAACGTTTTCCTCAGGTGTATGCGGTGAGTGTTTGCAATCATAGAAGACTATATGATGGTTGAGTATGTGGACTTGCCTAAAGGCTTCGATATGTGACCCTTCCTGAAAAGATGATGAATTGTAGTTGCAAAGTTGACTGAGGCCATAGTTGTTGGTTTTCAATATAGTTTATGCTTTATAATTTGATGTTGTGATGAATTGTTACTTATTCATGAGATGTCTATGATAAAAGTTTTATGTTAAAGCGTATTCTTGTTACAATAATGTACATTAAGCTTCTATGTCCATATTTTGTTTTTATCGACTCCTCTATCTCTAATAATGTAGACATATTTTCGATTTTCGTTTTCGCTGGAGGACAAGCGAGGTCTAAGCTTGGAGGAGTTGATACTTCCATTTTGCATCATGTTCACCTACTGTTATTTATATTGTCACTGGTGCATGTCGGTCCTAAAAAACGATTTTTAACCCCTTTCTGCGACGACATTTGGAACCGTCGCCAAGTGAGTGTGGGCGATAGGGGGGTCCTTCCCACACGACCTACAAACCGTCGGGGATATGCCCTCCTGGCACGCACGCTCGGCAAAATGAGAATGTGTGCGATCGGCGAGCGCTCAAATACAGAAATACGTACAATAGAGCTAAAAAAATAAAATTATACGACGAAATTGTTTCCGGTCGCAAGTACATCCCATAGAGTCAGTCCCCGTTAAACATTTCCGTTCGTATGTACATCCCACATAGTCGCTCCAAGGAAAAAATTTCTGTTCACAGGTACATCTCACACAATGTTTCCCGTTAAATGGTTTGCGTTATTGAATGTATCATACACGGTCCGTAGAAGGAACTGTGTGGCAAAGGCTGTCCATTACACACAGTTTTTATGTGGTAAACGTTTACGCAAGGTGGCCTAACACAAACAGTTTTCAAGAGAAAGTCATGTGTGATTGTTCATTGATCCAATACGGTTTATTCCTAGAAACTGTGTGCGTTGCCTGAGGTCATCTCCCACGGTATTTTTTCAACAACCGTTTGGAATAGCAAAACCCAATTAGTAGGCTAATTCTCCATTAGCAGGCTAATTATCCGATTATTCATAATCCATTTATTAATCTAATTGACATTTCATATTAAGCACACAATATATCTCATTTCCATATTAAGGAAGCAGAATTTTATAATTGAAATACATCAGAGTACAACATGATATAGCTTCAGCACTCAGCTACCCCATTACAGAACTGCACCAGCAGCAAGTTCCACATGCAACATGTAGAACCTTTCGAAATTAGCATCATAGATAGTATATAGACAGATGCATCTCATCTGGAAAACTGTTGAAGCGAAAGGCGAATATTGAGCCTTCATTCATGTTGAAGGTCTTTGCAACATTAGGCCAGTGCCTCTGGATAATTGACCGTCCGTCCTTTGTCCTCTTCAGGAACACTTCAATATTGAACCGTGGGTGTTGTATGAATACCTTCCTTGCCTCCTGACCATAGAGGTGGTTTGAGAGGTAATCATTAGTGAGCTCCTTTGGAAAGGCCTTAAAACAATGATGTGCATAAATATCTTCTCTATATTGGAAATGGGGCAAATGAATAAAAAAGGCAAGGTATAATAGTTAGTACCATCTTGTAGTGAAAGCGCCAGCCTCGCCTCCGCCAGCTAATGCCTCCCCCGATGGAGGGCCACGCCAGGGACCACCCCCGCGAGTTCTTCATCAGGATGCTCCGGCCACCGCGTCGCCGCCTCCGTCTCCCTACCCCATTTGCTCGGGAGATGGAGCTTGATCCACCCCAGAATCTCAGGTTGCACATGACGGGTTGCGGGAATAGCGGCACGCGGGTCGACGTCGACTTCCCCGCTCCTCACGGCATGTACCTCCGTCACGGATGGAAGATGTTCAGTCGCATCCAGAGCCTGACGGCGGGGCTCGTCCTTTACTTCAAGTTAATGGAGGGTGGCCTACTCTCCGTCAAGGTCTTTGGAGATCTTGTAACTCGCCTAAAGTGCTGCGTGGACAGCTCCTCCAACGATGAAGATTCCTCTTCAAGCGGGAGTGATGAGGAGGGTAGCGACAGCGACGACGAGAGCGTCGAGAGAGGTCACGTCGATCTCGTCTCCGACTGACCACGTCGTTGCGCCCTACATCGTGCGGCCTGCCGAGGGTCTTCCTCGTCAAGCTCTCCATCGGGGTGCTCCCCGTCGTCTCCTTGGGCGGCTGGCGTAGGAGGGCCATAGGAGGCGAACAAGGCGGGTGGCGGTCGTCAAGTCGGAGTACGCGGGCACTGACACCTTCGTCGCATATTACCGGCCCGCTGCCTCATCTTCCAGCTCCCCTCCCGGCACCGGGACGTTCTCTTGGTGCCCTCTGCTCCTCGCACCTCGCCTAGGTGCTCTTTTTGCCCTCTTGCTATCTTGTTCCACCTCCTGAGGAGAGGGACAAGAAAGGGATTACGGGTATCTTATTTCTTTTTAGTTTGTAAGCCTGCGGCCACTTGCTAATTTTAAGACTTGTAATCCCCTTGATCATGTTTTTAATTCTGTATGAACTATACCTGTATGGGACGTTTTTAATGAAAAAGGGAGCTTGCCGGGTTCTCTGTGTGTGAGCGAGGCCCATGCCAAGGAACAAATCCTTGTTATATTTAAGATAAACATTGTCGCCCGGCAACAGGCCTTGCCGTCCCCTGACTTCAGTCGACCATTCTCACGCTTTTGGCGGAGGCAGGGAGAAGTAGAGTTAGGCCCTTCGTTTATTTCCTTGCCATCGCGTCTACGACCCGGTTCTGTCCCAGGGACTTGGGTACAAGAAGAAGGGGGAGCACGGTGGTCTTGGAACAAAACGATGTTTCATTTGTCCCAGTTCAATACGGAAATGCACAACAGGGGATGAAGGACTTATCTAAATCCGCATCCCCCGGCAACTTTGGCTTGTTGTGGTTAGATCCTTGTGTCTCCAGCCCCCGGCAGTCTTGGCTTGCCGGGGCCGGAGCGCCGATTCGTTTTCTCTCTCCCAAGCGGCTCAGCAGAAGTGTTCACATGCCCTGCGAACCAAAGAAGAAAGAAAGACACACACTCGACCTCTAGGCTATGGGTTAGTCGCCGCTATGCACTACCAACCCTAACCGAGGGAGAGACTTAACCTAGCATGCATGCTAAAACTTAGGGCGCCAACGCTTCATTTATTTATGCTCAGGGTCTGTGCCTGGCTTTGTATAGAGGGTTACATGCCTTGCCAGCAAGGCTTGTACAAAAGGTGGGTTGCCGGGGGGGCCGGCAATCGCGCCTTATGGGTAAAACTTGCGAAGATGTTCAATGTTCCAGGAGTTGCTTACTGGAATAGCCTCTTCGGTCTCCAGGTGGACTGCGCCAGGCCTAGTGACTCATATTACCCGATAAGGGCCTTCCCACTTTGGCGTCAACTTGTTGGAATTCTTGGCCGACTGAACGCGCTGAAGAACAAGGTCGCCTTCCTCAAAGCTTCGGGCATGAATCTTGCGACTATGGTAGAGGCGCAAGGCTTGCTGGTAGCGTGCTGCTCTCACAGCCGCCCGAAGACGATCTTCCTCAAGGAGCGTTGTGTCATCTTGCCGCAATTGCTCTTGCTCAAGCTCGTCGTAAGTGACCACTCGAGGTGACCCGTATATGAGTTCCGTGGGGAGAACTGCTTCTACCTCGTATACTAGGGCAAATGGTGTCTGGCCGGTGGCTCGATTTGGCGTTGTTCTGATCGACCAAAGAACCGCCGGCAACTCATCAATCCAGCGCTTTTCGCTCTTATGCAGCCTGTCAAAAGTATTTGTCCTCAGGCCTCGCAACACTTCAGCATTTGCCCTCTCCGCCTGGCGGTTGCTTCGTGGGTGTCCCACAGAAGCGAAACAGACCCTGCTGCCGAGGTCTTGGATGTATTGCATGAAGGTGTGTCTTGTCAACTGCGTGTCGTTGTCGGTGATGACTCTGTTTGGCACACCAAAACGGCACACTAGCCCCTTGAAGAACTTGACGGCTGACTGTGATGTCACCTTCCTCACTGCTTCCACCTCTGGCCACTTTGTGAACTTGTCGATCGCAATGTACAAGTACTCAAAGCCCCCGACAGCGCGGGGGAAAGGGCCCAAGATGTCGAGCCCCCAGACCGAGAATGGCCAGGAAAGAGGAATTGTTTGAAGGGCTTGAGCTGGTTGATGAAGCTTCTTTGAATGGAACTGACATGCTTCACACTTGGTTACTAGTGCCGTTGCATCCTGGAGGGCAGTGGGCCAGAAGAAACCCTGCCAGAATGCCTTGCCGGCAAGGGCCCTCAACCCTATGTGGGAGCCACATATGCCTCCGTGTACCTCCGCCAACAGCTCCAGTCCTTCCTCCTGGGGAATGCACTTAAATTTCACACCGTTCAGTCTCTTCCTGTACAGGACGTCATCGACGAACTGATACATGGCAGACCGATGGGCTACTTTCTTCGCTTCTTCCTGCTCCTCAGGAAGCTCCCCTATTTGGAGGAATCAGACGGTATGATGTGCCCATGCTGGAGCCTGGGGCTCGAGCGGTCGTCTCTACAGCCAGGGCTTAATGGCCTGTCAGAATCAGTCACGCCTTGGCAGGCTCAGAATTCGCGGCAACACCCTTGCCAGCGGCCCTCGGGGGCTCAGTGGGAAAGTACTTGCCGGGGCCTGATTTCCTCCGTTTTTTCTGCTCCGTTAATGGTTCGACGGATGGCCGAACCCTGTGCCTATGGCCGAACCCTGTGCCACAACAGTGGTGGCATCCATCTCCACCCAGTATGTTTTGACACGGGCAAGGGCCATCCGCGAGCCCTCTATGCACGCCGACCTCTTTACAGCATCGATGCGTGGCACATCACCAATGAATTGTTGCACTAAGCTAAAGTAGCTATTCGGCCTTGGCCCTCCTGGCCACAGATGGTCCACGATGGACCTCATGGCAAGTCCGGATAATCTATGGAGCTCGGCCCAACCGGTCAATCGCTCATTCAGCAATAGCGGACGGACTGGAGCGTGAAACTATGACTAGAACAGCTTCTCCACTTCAGGACCTTTCTGATCCTTGAAGTACTCGGCCGCATCAGCAGCACTTGCAGCCAAATCCATGTACTCGTCCGCAGAACTCCATAGCCGGTCTAGAGGAGCATATTTTGGATCTCCGAACTTAGTCCGCAACAAGAAGGGCTTTCCAGAAACGATATCCGTAGCTTGATTCAGCTCCTCCTTCGTCGCTCTAATTTTGGAGCGGGCTTCCTTGGCAGCCACCCGGGCCTTCTCCAGGTCTGTCGCCTTCGCCTGGTTTTCCTCTTCAAGAAGCCGGTAACGGTCAGCAGCACCTTTTAACTCCACCGCCATCTTGGCAATTTTTTCTTTGCTCTCGCAATGTGCGGCCTATTCGGCCCTTAACTCTTCGGCTGCCTGTAAAGCGGACGCATTGCTACTCCTTGCTTGTTCCTTGGCTCGGGCAAGCTCCGCCCGAAGGGTCTCCACGGTGGCCGCTCCATATGCAGTCACAACATATTAAAGATACTAGCATCATGCTGCTCTTATTATGTGACGATCACCAGAAAAACCACTCACCCTGTGCCTTGTCAAGCCACTTGTTGACAAGCACGATGTCGGCATCTGCTGCATCTAGTTGCTGCTTTAGTTCGGCAAACCCATCAGTCCGGTTAGCCACCGGAGCTTCAACCACCTACACATAAAGGCGGTCTGGTTATTACCTGGGACCATGATCCTCTGTTTGCCGCCATCCTCGACGACAACCAGAGTCTCAGGGGCTACTATATGCATGGGCATACCTAATGTATGCGGTACTATTAAAGGCATACATTATTTTACGTACCTCGAAGCCTTTCAGCAGACTCATAAAGGCTTTGTGCAAACCGCTTTCGGCGGATGAAATCCTTTCAATTACTGTACCCATTAGCATACGATGCACTTTCGAGATGACATCTTTCCCCAGAAGATCCTTCAGCGCATCCGACCGCACACAGTACGGACCCTTGCTGTCGCTCTCCTCAGGAGCCGGATACTGGGGATGCCAGGCAGCCAAAGGGTTATCCTCTAGCGATATTGGATCCGGAGATACCCTTCGCGACGACACTTCAAGGTCGCCCGCTTCTTGAGCTGGGGAGTCCGGAGGAGGCGTTTCGCTCTCCATCATCTCCGGAAGAAGATCCCCCGAAGATGAACTCTGTCGAGAAGGGCTGCGATCCGGACTACAATTTACAAGCATCGATTATTGTCTTCGGAAGTAAGGTAGAATATCTTCACTATTAAGTACCTTTTGATTACTTACAGCTCGGTAGAGGGTTGTTCCCCACGCGGACATTGTGCGGCAAGAATACCCTCCGAGGCAGGACCCTTTGGCGGAGATTTCTTCTCCCGTTTGGAAACCTTAGTTTCCAGATCTTCAGAGGTAGTCCTCTTCCTTCCCCGGGGAGAGAGAATGTCAGATTCTTCCCCTTGGTTATCCTCCCTCACGGAAGCGCTCATTCCCTCGATTGGAATAGGTAGCGATGGAGGCCCGCTTTCGCCCTCTTTATTCCCCCCTTCATCTTCCTTGGAGGGCACTAGACAAGGTGCTGGCTCGAGCATCTTTTCCAGCACCGGATTGTCCAAGCCTTCTAGAAGGGGGGCCGAACACTGGATCATCTTCGCCTTTGTTATCCAGTCTTGGTCAAAGAGCGATTCTTCAGAATGATGTCATGATAAATAAAAGGACAGTGTGTTCAGCCATGGGATTACTTACTTGGGCAGTGGGGCGGTTGCAGTTCAGGCCCACGTCCTTGGTAGTGTCCGGACACTCTATTTGGGGCCCGAAGAACGATTTGTACATCTCCTCGTGTGTCAAGCCGAGGAAATTCTGAATAGTGCGCGGTCTTTCCGGATTGAATTCCCACATGCGGAGGGGCCGGCGTTTGCAAGGCTAGACTCAACGAACCAGCATAACTTGCATTACCATAACCAGACTGAAATCTCCCTCAAAGAGATCTCGGATATGGCTCTGCAGTATTGGCACGTCCTTGGCTGGACCCCAGCTCAGCCCCCTGCTGATCCATGACATCAGTTGTGGTGGAGGGCCCGAGCGAAAGGTGGGGGCAGCTACCCACTTGGCACTTCGAGGAGCTGTGATGTAAAACCACTCCCGTTGCCATAATCCGGACGCCTCTGGAAAGGAACCCTTTGGCCATGGAGCATCATCAATTTTGCTTATTAGAGCACCTCCGCACGCTGCGTACTGCCCCTCGACCATCTTCGGCTTCACATCGAAGGTCTTGAGCCACAAGCCGAAGTGAGGGGTAATGCGGAGGAAGGCCTCACAAACGACAACAAATGACGAGATGTGAAGAAGGAAATCCGGGGCCAGATCGTGAAAATCCAGCCCGTAATAGAACATAAGACCACTAACAAAGGGATCTAGAGCGAGGCCTAGTCCTCGAAGGAAGTGGGAGACGAACACAACGCTCTCGTTGGGTTCGGGAGTAGGGACGACCTGCCCGCCCGAGGGCAGCCTATGCGAAATTTCGATGGTCAGATATCTGGCCTCCCTCAAATTTTTGATGTCCTCCTCTGTGACGAAGGAAGGCATCCACCGGCCTTGAAGGCTGGATCCGGACATGATTGAAGGTCCGAAGCACCTGACCTGGGCTTTGGGTGTTAGAACTCGAGGGCGGGGTAGGACTCGATTGAGCATGGGAGGGAAAAAAGAAAAAGCATTGTCCCTTTATAAAGGGGATGAATATCAGGCGTCCTCCTCGTGACCGTTCGAGACTTACCTAAGATCTAGGAGTCATACCAATAGGCACGGTTGGGTTACCCACGTTTGTATTGATGAGAATCCCGTGATAAGGGGAACACGATCTCTACTTTGACAAGACGTGTCAAGAAACGACCTCGCGTTATGTGCAGGGCCGGTTAAAGAAAAACGGTTCAAATAATTACTGGGCCGTGGCGTGATGTCATGCTGCCAAAACGTGTCAGCAGATTATATTTGTGGAAATATTATTCTCTCTATGGTGGTATGTGGAACTTATTTTGCAGGGTCGGACAATATCCTTGTATTTAAACTCTCCCGTGATATATTCGGAGGAGGAACCCGCCTTGCAATGCCGAAGACAACACTGCGCGCCGGACTCATCGTCATTGAATCCTGGTTTAGGGGCTATTGAGGGAGTCCTGGATTAGGGGGTCTCCGGACAGCCGGACTATATCCTTTGGCCGGACTGTTGGACTATGAAGATACGAGATTGAAGACTTCGTCCCGTGTCCGGATGGGACTCTACTTGGCGTGGAAGGCAAGCTAGGCAATACGAATATGGATATCTCCTCCTTTGTAACCGACCTTGTGTAACCCTAGCCTCCTCCGGTGTCTATATAAACTGGAGGGTTTTAGTCCGTAGGACAACATACAATCATACCATAGGCTAGCTTCTAGGGTTTAGCCTCTCCAATCTCGTGGTAGATCAACTCTTGTACTACTCATATTATCAAGAATAATCAAGCAGGACGTAGGGTTTTACCTCCATCAAGAGGGCCCGAAACTGGGTAAAACATTGTGTCCCCTGCCTCCTGTTACCATCCGCCTTAGACGCACAGTTCGGGACCACCTACCCGAGATCTGTCGGTTTTGACACCAACAGTTGAGTTAACCAAAGCAAAAAAGTACCTGGTTCCATAGGTAGCTTGAATGTGGCGTGCTTTGATAGGTAATCAGCGATGTTGTTCTCTACTCGGGAAACGTGCTCCGCTTGTATACCGTCAAAGCGCTCCTCCAGCTTCCTCACCTCATCTACGTAGGCCTCCATCAGCGGGCTCTGATAATCTTTGTTAACTTGTCTGACGACAAGCTGTGAATCATCCCCGACGATGAGCTTTTTGACCCCGAGTGTCGGTGTCAAAATTGGCGGATCTCAGGTAGGGGTCCCGAACTGTGCGTCTAAGGTTGATGGTAACAGGAGACAGGGGACACGATATTTACCCAGGTTCGGGCCCTCTCTATGGAGGTAATACCCTACTTCCTGCTTGATTGATCTTGATGAGTATGAATATTACAAGAGTTGATCTACTACGAGATCGTAATGGCTAAACCCTAGAAGTCTAGCCTGTATGACTACGGTATTGAGTATATCCTTTCCGGACTACACCCTCCGGTTTCTATAGACACTAGGTGGATCTAGGGTTACATAGAGTCGGTTACGTAAGATGGAATCTTCATAGTTGTTCGCCAAGCTTGCCTTCCATGCCAAGGAGAGTCTCATCCGGACATGGGTACAGCCTTCGGTCTTCATATCTTCACAGCCCATCAGTCCGGCCCGTAGATAACAGGCCGGACGCCCGAGGACCCCTTAGTCCAGGACTCCCTCAGTAGCCCCTGAACCCGGCTTCAATGACAAGGTATCCGGCGCGTAGTGTTGTCTTCGGCATTGCAAGGCGGGTTCCTCCTTCTAAACTCCTGAATATTCTCCAGACGAATTGATCATGTCCGGACCTATAACACACACCACACACAACCGCAGAGAGAATATAATAACATAGAAGTCCAATCTGCCAACAACTTTAGTAATGCGACGTCACGCCTGTCCGGTCATAATTTCGGACCATTTTTTGTCCCATGTTTCGAGATGCGGTTCTCATTGGCATGTCTTGTCAAATCAGAGATCGTGTCCCCTTATTACGGGATTCTCGTCAATACGAGCGTGGGTGACCCAACCGTGCCGTTTACACAGCCCTTGGGAGCAGGCGAATTTTAAGGCGAATGGGGGGGGGCGTTCGATATTCACCGCCCTTATAAGGAGATAAGATTCCCCTTTCTTCTCCCACGCTTTCTTCCTTCCTCTCTGTTCTCGAGCTCGAACACCCAAGTTCTCGTTTCCCTATCTCGAGAAAGCACTCAACCATGTCCAGATCCGGAGGTCAAGGCAAATGGATGGCCTCCTTAGTTAAGGAGGAGGACATCGCCATGCTTCGGGTGGCCGGGTACCTGGTGAAGGAAATTGCCCACCGTCTTCCAGCCTGGGGACAAATCATCCCCACACCGAAGCCCAATGAGAGGGTAGTGTTCATCCCTCATTTCCTCAGCGGGCTAGGGTTTCCATCCACCCCTTCATCCACGGGATATTGTTCTACTACGGGATAGACTTCCACGATCTATCCCCGAACTCCTTCCTCAATATCTTGGCGTTCATCATCGTGTGCGAGGCCTTCCTCCGCATCCACCCCACTTCGGGCTGTGGCTCAAAACCTTCAACATGAAGCCCAAGGTGGTGGATGAACAACACGCGGAGTGCGGGTGCGCCATGGTGAGCAAGCTCACGAATGTCTCTTGGCCAAAAGGCACATTCGTGGAATCTGTCAAGGAATGGCAGAAGCCATGGTTCTACATCACCGAACCCCGCGATGCCACCTGGGCCGCGGCTGCCGAATTCAACTCCGGCGCCCCCGTGCGGCTCACCTCTTGGGTCGAGAAGAGCCCAAACTGGTGTTCGTCGGACGAGGTGATTGCACTGCAAACGCGTATCCAAAGTATGATTGATAGGGACATCAAGCTTATCAACATAATCCAAGTGATGTTGGTGCGCCGAATCCTTCCCTGCCAGAGCCGAAGCCGTACTCTATGGGATTTCAACCTAAAGAAACACCATACCCTGGTGAGGCTTTTCGAAACGACTCATGAAGATGCCTGGAAGTTGCTTTTCAAGGGCAACGAGATACCGCTGGCCACTGACTCGGACCGGGGTCACGACATAAATCACCTCCCCAACGAGGTATGTTGTTTTCAACACATCCCTTACTTGCTTGTTTCAAGGATGATATCTAAGCTTTCATTACCATTGCTTTTTCAGTACTGGTTGGAGAAGGCGAAGTAGATCCGATGTCCGGCTCCCTTGCCTGAGGAGCCAGTCATCCCGCACTTAGCAAAGATGCTGGAGCCGGCGCCTTATAAGGCACCAGAGAAGAAGGCCACAGGAAAGGCCAAGGGGGTCTGGAGCGGCCCCCGCCGGAAGGGTAGCTCAGACGCGACGTCCGAAAAAAGGCCCATGCCCCCCACCGAATACGACATGGATAAGGAGGAGGAGGAAGAAGAGGGCGTCCTCCGCAAATCTGGAGGCGGAGGCACCCAAAAGGGGGAAGGGCTCCCTCGCTAATAACTCTGCATGGGACGTCGAGGACAGTCTGGAGAGACGCCCCCGTGCTAAGTCTCGGGCCGCATCGTAAGTACTAACACCATATCTGCCCATGAAGTTTCCCCGCCCGATTGTGCTGAGACGATTGATTATGTTATTGTAGTCCGGCCCATAACAGCCCTCCGCGATCCTCGTCAGGAGGCTTGCTAGATTCCAAGGCGATGGCTAGTGACTCCCCGCCAGCTGCACACTCCCCCAAGAACCGGGATGATGCGGTGGTGCTATCCCGAAGGACTGTTCCCGGCGGGGGAGAGGCTCAGGAGGCACCCGAAGGCGTAACCCCTGTCGCTGGACACCAAGGGGAATCAATCCCCCCGGAGACTGGTGGGGAGGGCCGTATACAATTTGGCCCTCAACCGGACTCAATTCCGGAGACCAAGGCGGCTCCGGAATCCAGCATGCACCCTCCTTCGAAAGAAGGGGGGATGCCTATTTGGTCGGTGGCCCCTGTCCAACCAGGGGCACCGGATAATCTGCTGGGAGCGCTGCGATGCGCTTCCATTATGGATGAGCACCGTGTCCTTATGGGCACGGTGATTGAAAAGGTCCAGTCCGCCAAGAGAGGACTAACCAAGGCCTGTGGCAACCCGCTGACAGGTTTTGAGGTAGGTGACGCCAAACGGAGAGAATCCCAATGTAGACAGCAGCCCCTAAGACACTGTTTGGTGTTCGGAAAGAAAAAACCGTGCAGAGGATCAATCTCCTATGACAGGAAACTAACTAAAATTTTCTTAAATACAGGCATCGTTGCTGGCCGCGGCCTCGCATACTACTGAAGTCTCCGGACTGAAGCAGAAACTGGCGGAGGCCGAGGGAGAGCTGAGCCAAGTGAAGAGGCTGCTCCAGGAGAAACAAGGTAAGCAATAACCTGTTATATATTCGAAAAGAAGAAAATGATATGCGATGACCAAAATGCCATGATTTGTACAGAAGTGACGACCGAGGTCGAGGCCCTGATAAAGGCCCTGGCCGAAGCCGAGGGGAAGGCTGTCCAACAGCAAGCCGCCCGTGAGAAGCTTAAGGCCCGGGTCGGCGAGGTCTAGCAGGAGCTCCATGACGTGGTGAAGAAGTGTGAAGCTTTGGAGCGCGAGGCGTCGACTCGAGAGGACGAACTTACCAAGGCTCGTGGGAGCGCAGGGACCGCACGGAATGAGGCCTGGGATGCTCTCCAGGAGATCCAGGAGGCGAAGAAGATCACAACAGGTAAGGTGTTTAACATGCAAAGCAAGTATGCGGAGAGGATGTACCTTTTACTAACCTAGATTCGGAGTTGTCCAGGGGCTTTTGTGGATCTGCCACGCAGTGTATCCGATGCTGCGGAGTTCTTCCGAGCCAGGGAAGGGAATTCTCCGGAGAAGCTCTTCTGGTCGCAGTATGCTGTGCCAGAACATCTGGTGGCCTTTGCCGATCAACTGAAATAGTTGGTCGAGCTGCACAGGATGGCCGAACTGGCCATGAAGGATTTAATAATCCGACTATGGCCAGCCGAAGCTATACCTAGCAGTTATTTTGGCCTCGTGAGGCGGGTGGTGGAGGCTAGTCTGCGCCTAGACATCGTCAAGCGATCAGTCTGCATCGAGGGTGCCCGCATGGCCTTCGCTCGTTGCAAGATGTGGTGGGCGAAGATGGACGCTGTAGAGGTGGCCCGAGGGCCACCGGAGGGCAAGGAGCACCGCACACCCGAGCGATATTTTGCGGATGTCCTGGAGGGATCTCGACTTGTAGCAATGCAGTGCGGGAAGGATGTTATTCTTGAATGAATACATTCATATTTTGCCTTGTATGATGAAAACAAATCTACTTTGTAATATAATTATTGTTATGTTTTAATTGTATCCTCCTGTGCGGCCGTGTTGTATGAAATCCGAGGGTTGGCCAGTCGTCGGCTTCTGCCCTCATGTAGGTAGTACGGAGGTGTTTGAGATGGTATCTAAACAATTTTGATCCAATTATATGGTCCTTGAAGGAGTTTCTTAGCGCAACGAACCAGGCAACCAGACTATACGGCTTGAACGCCCTCACTTAGCCACAGGAGTTTTATAATAAAACATAGGCGCAACCCCTGGTATACGAACTAGAGTGCTCTCAGTGTCTGATCGGGAAGTACCGATCCTTCGCGTAATGCGGGAAAATCTCCAATGATTTGAGACCTCCGAACAACTGACCGGCTCTCGCCGCATCATGATAGTCAGTTTTCGGCTTTCTCTACTAAGGTGCTCATCCGGTTTAGACCAGGGCACAATCGCAGTAGTTCTCCCTTTACTACCCTAGCCGATGTAACGGAACGTAGGGTAGCAAGCACAGGAGCCAGGCAACCCAACTATTGACCAAAGATATGATTCGGAGCCAATGCATATAATGCTAAATTCGGGGTGCCGAACTATACTTATAAGAAGTGTTCAGGCTTTTGTTGCCGTAATGTGGGGTGCTATAAAGCCCCTGGCAAACATCAAAATGTACCAAAGTGTACGGGTGCTACCTGATGGGGTTATCCACAGGGAAACTAAAAAAAGAAGAAAAGAGAAAAAGAAAACAGAAAAGATGTAAAGGTAAAATCTGGGGTCCTACAGCTCCAGCTACAAACTATTTTCATTGTAATGTAATTAGTACATCAAGGCACATTGATACAAGGAGTGCAATAAGCAACATGCTATTTAACATGCCGAAACCAGGGGAGAGCTGCATGTGGGTCCTGGAAGACAGGTAGAGTTATCATGAGCGGAATCACCTAAAAAGTCCCCGTATGTCTGCGCTCCTCGCCATCTTGGTGTATTTATCCTTCAAGAGGACCGATAACCAGACCACCCGATGGGTCCTGTAGGATTAAAATTTGAAAGAAAACAAGCAAAAGTGAAAGTATGTGTGTATCCGATGTCGGTTGAGCCGTGCCACGGATCACAACCTAGCTATGCCTCCGTCGATGCCCATGGAATTTTGATTGCGTAGTTATGTACGCGCGGCACGCATGCCAACGCTTGATCGGGACTGAGACAGAGGCCGGATTGCTAGTCGAGCTCCTGACGAGCGGAGCTCTCCTGCTGTAGAGTAGTTTGGACCCTCTTAAGGGTGTCTGAGGGCTCGGCAGCCGAATGAAGGTTCTACTTGAGAAGGTCGTTTTGTACTTCTGCTTCTAAGGCGGCTATGTGCTCTTCTATACGGAGTGGGCCGGGCATCTTGAGTTTGAGATAAGCATACTCTGGCACTGCGTTGAATCGAGCAAACATAGTTCGTCCAAGCAGTGCATGATAGCCGCTGCGGAATGGGACGATATCAAAGACTAACTCCTCGCTTCGGAAGTTGTTCGGAGATCCGAAGACAACCTCTAGTGTGATTGAGCCCGTACAACGGGCCTCTACGCCTGGAATGATTCCTTTAAAGGTGGTCTTTGTGGGCTTGATCCTTGATGGGTTAATGCCCATTTTTCGCACTGTATCCTGATAGAGTAGATTGAGGCCGCTACCGCCGTCCATAAGGACACGAGTCAGGTGGAACCCATCAATTATTGGGTCTAAGACCAGTGCGGCTGAGGCTCCGTGACAGATACTGGTCGGGTGATCCCGACGATCAAAATTGATCGGGCATGATGACCATGGATTGAATTTTGGGGTGACTGGCTCTATCTCATAGACGTCCCTGAGCGCACGCTTGCGCTCCCTCTTGGGGATGTGGGTAGCATATATCATGTTCACCATTTTGACCTGAGGGGGAAACTTTTTCTGTCCCCCTGTGTTCGGTTGCTGTGGCTCTTCGTCATCGTCCTCTCTTTGGGATCCCTTTTCCCTGTTCTTGGTGTTTAATTTGCAGGCTTATTTGAAAACCTAGAACTCTCTATTTCTATGATTAGGAGGGTTGTCGGGGGTGCCGTGGATCTGGCATGGACGATCAAGTACGTGGTCCAAGCAGGATGGGCCCGAATTGTTCTTTTGGAGCGACTTCTTGTGCTGACCGGACTTAGAGCCACTGAATCCGGTGTTGACCGCCGTATCCTCGGTGTTGTCACTATTGTTTCAGCGCTTGTATCTATTGCGTCGAGACTTGCCTTTGCTGCTTTTAACTTCAGGGGTGCCGGCGTCGCTCGCATTGTTTTTGCTACGGGCCAACCAACTGTCCTCGCCCGCACAAAAGCGGGTCATGAGTGCCGTGAGGGCCGCCATGGATTTTCGCTTTTCTTGGCCGAGGTGGCGAGTGAGCCATTCGTCACGGATGCTATGCTTGAAAGCTTCTAGAGCTTCGGCTTCCGGACAGTCGATAATTTGGTTCTTTTTAGTTAAGAACCTTGTCCAGAATTTCTTGGCGGACTCTCCGGGCTGTTGAACTATATGGCTTAAGTCATCAGCGTCCGGAGGTCGAACATATGTACCTTGGAAGTTATCGAGGAAAGCCTCTTCCACGTCCTCCCAGCTGCCAATGGAATTTTTAGGCAGACTGTTTAGCCAATGCCGAGCTGGCCCTTTGAGTTTTAGAGGGAGGTATTTTATGGCGTGGAGGTCATCTCCACGGGCCATATGGATGTGGAGAATGAAGTCCTCGATCCACACCGCGGGGTCTGTGGTTCCATCATATGATTCTATGTTCACGGGCTTCAATCCTTTTGGGAATTCGTGATCCAGGACCTCATCGGTGAAGCAATGAGGATGTGCAGGGCCTCTATATTGGGCCGTATCGTGGTGTGGCTCTGCTAGAGTCCGTCTGCGGTGTTCAGCCCGCGCATGACTGGGTTTGTCACGTCAGAATAGGTGGTCGTTGTCGTGTGTCGAGGCGCGTCCTCGCGATCCGTAGATTGATCTGGTATGTCCTGCTTTATTGTTCAGGTTCTGTCGGAGGTCATATGTATGGCCGTGGGCTAATTTACCTCTACCTAAGTGATGAGGCGGGGCGGGCTGGTGTTTGGCATGAGTTGCGGTTTTGTCCCGACCACGTGGTGGTCGGTCGGCCGTATTGTGCGATGGAGGTATGTACTCCGGCGCATCCTCGTCGAACCGAGGTAGCAATTTGCGCTTTGGGTAGCTCTTGGTTGGGCGCTTGAGGCCATATTCTTCGGCTGCTACGACATCAGTACATTTATCATTGAGCAGATCTTGGTCAGCTTGAAGCTGCTGTTGCTTCTTTTTCAGGCTCCTTGCCGTGGCTATTAGTTGGCGCTTGAAGTTCTCCTGCTCAAGAGGTTCCTCAGACACGATGAAATCTTCGGTGCCGAGGCTCGCCTCATCTTCGGAGAGAGGATGGTAATTATCGTCCTCTGAATCTTCGTGCGTGGCCTGTTGAACAGGGCTAACCTACTCATCTTCCCGTTCATCTTGTTCGTTTGCTTAATCGACGGGGTCTTCGTTGTCTTTGGCACTTCCGGAGTGTTATCTTCTCCTGTGCTAGTGTTGCTGTCTTTACTGCGGCGTGACTTAGAGCGGCGCCGCTGACGCCGGCGTTTTGACTGTATTTCGGATGGTTTATCCTCAACTGGGTCTTCCTTATCATCGCCGCTATGCTCCTTTGGTGCATCCACCATGTATACATCATACGAGGAAGTGTCCATCCAGCGTCCGGTGAACGGCGGGTTGTGAGCCTCCTCTTCTCCGGCGTCGTCGTCCATACCATCGATGTCCTCGGAGTCATAATCAAGTTCGTCGGTCAAATCCTCGACTGTGGCTATAAGGTGGGTGGCGGGTGGGATGTAAAATTCTCCATCGTTAGCCCCTAGTTCGAGCTGGATATAGTTCGGCTGTGAGTCCTCCGCCAAGGACAGGTTTTCTAATGAGTTAAGCACATTGCCCAAAGGCGAGTGCTGGAAGATATCTGCGGTGCTGAATTTGAAGATCGATAAACGATCAAGGTCGGCGTCCACGGGCTCGTGCTATTTGGAACCTGTGGCCAGAGACGAGTCCGACGTTCCGGTGGCATAGGCATCGTGTGAGTCCAGGTCCATGTACGGCTCCAACACCGTGGAATCTGCGGCCTTTGAGGTGGGGTTAATCCTTCCGTCTTTGGATGGTGCGGCCTACACCGGCTCTAGGGCCAAAGCAGTTACAGGAGCGATCTCCTAGATGTGGCCCGATGACAGATTTAGGTCATGATCATCGGGGTGACTGGGAGCAGCCACCGCAGTGTCGAATCTGGCAAACATCAAGTCTCCACGGATGTCCACGACGTAGTTCAAGCTCCCAAATCTGACCTGATGGCCAGGGGCGTAGCTTTCGATCTACTCCAGATGGCCAAACGAGTTGGCCTGCAGTGCGAAGCCGCCGAACACGAAGATCTGCCCGGGGAGGAAAGTTTCTCTGCAGACAGTGTCATTATTGACGATTGAAGGGGCCATCAAACCTTTCAGCGATAGCACAGAGGAACTCTCAATGAAATCACCAATGTCGGTGTCAAAACCGGCGGATCTCGAGTAGGGGGTCCCGAACTGTGCGTCTAAGGTTGATGGTAACAGGAGACAGGGGACATGGTGTTTACCCAGGTTTGGGCCCTCTCTATGGAGGTAATACCCTACTTCCTGCTTGATTCATCTTGATGAGTATGAGTACTACGAGTTGATCTACCACGAGATCGTAATGGCTAAACCCTAGAAGTCTAGCCTGTATGAGTACAGTATTGAGTATATCCTTTTCGGACTACACCCTCCGGTTTATATAGACACCGGGGGGATCTAGGGTTACATAGAGTCGGTTACATAAGATGGAATCTTCATAGTTGTTCACCAAGCTTGCCTTCCACACCAAGGAGAGTCTCATATGGACACGGGTACAGTCTTCGGTCTTCATGTCTTCACAACCCATCAGTCCGGCCCATAGATAACAGGTCGGACGCCCAAGGACCCCTTAGTCCAGGACACCCCCTCACCGAGGTCCGCCGCAATCCTGAGGCTGGCAAGAAACCCCTCGTACTCGGCAGTGTTGTTGGTGGACATTTCCCTAGGAAAGTGCATCTAGGTTACATACTCGAGGTGCTCTCTAGTGGGTGCGAGGAGCAGCACACTAGCACCGGCGCCTTGCAGCGAGAAAGCCCCGTCAAAGTACATGATCCAGTTGCAACTTGCTTCCTTGCCGGGGAGGGTGGTCTCCTGGATTTCCTCGTCAGGCGTTGAGGTCCATTCTGCAATGAACTCTACCAAGACTCTGCTCTGAATTGTCGAAGTACTTTCAAACTTCAAACCAAAGCTCGAAAGCTCCAGGGCCCACTCCACAATCCTTCCGGTTGCGTCTGGGTTGTGCAGTATCCGTTGTAACGGGAGGCGGGTGACGACGGTGATTTCGTGTGCTTGGAAGTAGTGACGCGGCTTCCTCGAGGCCATAAGGAGGCCGAAGAGCAATTTGTGCACACCAGAGTACCTTGACCTAGCCCCCTGCAGGAGGGAACTGACAAAGTAAACCGGGTGCTGCATCATCTTGTTCTTCTGCTCCACCTCATTCGATTGCATGGGGCCCGTCCTGATGGCGTCAGACTCCGTCGGGGGCCTTGCCTTGCCGGCATCGGGCCCTGCCGGGGGATCTCTGGCTTGCCATCCGCCAGCCCCGCCGTCGCCACTACTTCTTTACCGACCTCCCTCTACACCACTAGCGCGGCACTGACCACTTGATTCGTGGCCGCCAAATACAGCAACAACGGCTCTTCTGGTTTAGGCACAACCAGTATTGGTGTAGAGGAAAGGTATTTCTTCAAATCCTGCAACACTGTCTCGGCCTCTGGGGTCCACTCCATTGGGCCTGCCTTCTTCAAGATCTTGAAAAAGGGAAGGGCATGCTCAGCGGACTTGGAGATGAATCTGCTCATGGCGGGAACGCAGCCAGTGAGCCGATCACATCCTTGATCCGCTTGGGTGCCTCAATCTGATCAATAGCCTTGTTCTTGTCCGGGTTTGCCTCGATCCCACGCTGCAACATGAAGAACCTGAGAAGTTTGCCGGACGGAATGCTGAAGACACACTTCTCAGGGTTCAGGTTGAGGTTGATTTTGCGTAGGTTGGCAAACGTCTCTTCTAAGTCTTGTACAAGGGCTACCTTGTCCTTGGTTTAGACCACTATGTCATCTATATAAGCTTCCATATTTCTATGTAGCTATGGCTCAAAACCAATTTGGACCGCCCTTGCGAATATCGAGTCAACACTCTTCAACCCGAAAGGCATCCGTAAAAAGCAATACGTACCACACGGGGTGATGAATGTTGTCTTCTCTTTGTCTTCCTTTGCCATGAAGATCTGGTGGTAGCCCGAGTAGGCATCGAGGAATAATAACAAATCGCACCCAGTCGTGGAGTCAACAATCTGGTCAATGCGTGGCAACGGGAAGGGGTCCTTAGGACAAGCCTTATTGATATCTGTGTAATCGATACACAACCTCCACTTCCTGTTCGCCTTGCGCACCACCACCGGATTGGCCAACCACGTTGGATGGAGCACTCCTCTCACCAAGCCTGCTGCTTCCAACTTCCTGATCTCCCCTGTGATGAATTCCTGCCGTTCCAAAGCTTGCTTCCTGACCTTCTGCCTGATGGGTCGCGCATGGGGACAGACAGTGAGATGGTGCTCAATCACTTCCATGGGAACGCCGGGGATGTCGGATGCTTGCCATGCAAACACATCAACATTCGCCCGCAGGAAAGTGACAAGCGTGCTTTCCTATTTGCTGTCGAGGGTGGAACTTATGGTGAAAGCCCCTCCCGTGCCATCCTCCTTGACGGACACTCTCTTGGTCTCTGGTGGTGCAGCTCTAGATTTCTTGCTCTTGCCGGTGGAGCTCTCTGGCACGTCCTCGACGGTAGCACAACACTCTGAAAAAGTGCGCTTGCCGGAGGGGGTGCGAGAGGTCTTGCCGGTATTATTCTTCCCTCCTGGGGCTTTAGTGGCAGGAGCAAGTGCCTTGGTGGCAGCTACTGCAACTGCTTCTCGGTAGAGTTGGTCAGCGCAGGTTAGCGCATCCTTCTTCTCGGAGGGGACGGTGATGATGGTCCTCGGCCCAGGCATCTTCAGCGTGTTGTAGGCATAGTGCGCCGCCGCCATGAACTTGGCTAGTGCCGGGCAGCCGAGGATCCCATTGTAGGGCAAGGGGATCTCGGCTACATCGAAGACAACCCTCTTCGTCCTGTAGTTCAACTCGCCTCCAAACGTCAGAGGCAATCTGACCTTCCCCTTTGGCTGGCTCCTCCCCGGGTTGACCCCTTGAAACACGCCCGTTTCCTTGAGGTCTCCATCAGGAATTTGCAGCCTTTTGATCACAATGGGTGAGATCAAGTTCAGACCGGCCCCGCCGTCAACCAGCATCTTGTTCACCTTGAGGTTGCGTATTGTTGGTGAGACCAACAACGGCAAACACCCAACCGCAGTTGTGCGGTCAAGGTGGTCCTCAGCGTCAATGTTGAGGGGCGTGCTGCACCACTTTAGTGGCTTCTGAGCGTCGAACAAGGGATCCGCTGTTGTGATTTCACGCGCCCACTATTTGAGCTGGCGGTGAGAAGTATGTAGCGAGGCGCCACCATCGACGCACATGGCCTCCGTAGCCTTCTGGAACTCATGCTCGCCGGACTCGTCGTCCTCGTCTTGATCATCATTTTCCTACTTCTTGTCGTGGCCCCGAGCGGGCCTCTCTTGCTGGTTATCCTTGCCGCGGCGACCTCCTTGGCCGCAACGCTTCTTGTCGGATCCTTCAGCGCCATCTTGGCCCTTCTCTTTGTCCCACCTCTCATACTCGGCCTTTTGCTTTTCAGCAAGCAGCTCGACTTGTCGGCGGTTCTGGAGGTCGTGGCCTTTGGTGCAGTGGATCTTGCAGTACTGCTTGTCGGAGCCCCCTGGATTGTCGGCAGCCGCCAAGGACCGGCAAGCGACGCACCCTGATAAACACAAGTATAGGGGATCGCAACAGTTTTCGAGGGTAGAGTATTCAACCCAAATTTATTGATTCGACACAAGGGGAGCCAAACAATATTCTCAAGTATTAGCAGCTGAGTTGTCAATTCAACCACACTTGGATAACTTAATATTTGCAGCAAAGTATTTAGTAGCAAAGTAATATGATAGTAGTGGTAACGGTGGTAAAAGGTAATGGTAGCAAAAGTAATATTTTTGGTATTTTTTAGTGATGATAACAATAGCAACGGAAAAGTAAATAAGCGAAGAACAATATATAGAAAGCTCGTAGGCAATGGATCGGTGATGGAGAATTATGCCAGATGCGATTCATCATCTAACAGTCATAACCCAGGGTGATGCAGAACTAGCTCCAGTTCATCAATGTAATGTAGGCATGTATTCCAAATATAGTCATGCGTGCTTATGGAAAAGAACTTACATGACATCTTTTGTCCTACCCTCCCGTGGCAGTGGGGTCCTATTGGAAACTAAGGGGTATTAAGGCCTCCTTTTAATAGAGTACCAGAACAAAGCATTAACACATAGTGAATACATGAACTCCTCAAACTACGGTCATCACTGGTAAGTATCCCGATTATTTTCACTTCGGGGTTAACGGATCATAACACATAATAGGTGACTATAGACTTGCAAGATAGGATCAAGAACTCTCATATATTGATGAAAACATAATAGGTTCATATCTGAAATCATGGCACTCGGGCCCTAGTGAAAAGCATTAAGCATACCAAAGTCATAGCAACATCAATCTCAGAACATAGTGGATACTAGGGATCAAACCCTAACAAAACTAACTTGATTACATGATAAAACTCATCCAACCCATCACCGTCCAGCAAGCCTACGATGGAATTACTCACGCATGGCGGTGAGCATCATGAAATTGGTGATGGAGGAAGGTTGATGATGACGATGGCGACGGATTCCCCTCTCCGGAGCCTCGAACGGACTCCAGATCAGCCCTCCCGAGAGAGTTTAGGGCTTGGCGGCGGCTCCGCATCGTAAAACGTGATGAATCCTTCTCCCTGGTTTTTTTTCTCCCCGAAAGTGAATATATGGAGTCCAGGTTGAGGACGGTGGAGTGTCAGGGGGCCCACGAGGCAGGGGGGCGTGCCCAAGGGGTAGGGTGCGCCCCCACCCTTGTGAACAGGTGGAGGCCCCCCTGACATGGATCTTCCTTCCTGTATTTATTATATATTCCACAATAATTCTCCGTTGATTTTCAGGTCATTCCGAGAACTTTTATTTCTGCACAAAATAACACCATGGCAATTCTGCTGAAAACAGCGTCAGTCCGGGTTAGTTCCATTCAAGTCATGCAAGTTAGAGTCCAAAACAAGGGCAAAAGTGTTTGGAAAAGTAGATACGACGGAGACGTATCAACTCCCCCAAGCTTAAACCTTTGCTTGTCCTCAAGCAATTCAGTTGATAAACTGAAAGTGATAAAGAAAAACTTTTACAAACTCTGTTTGCTCTTGTTGTTGTAAATATGTAAAGCCAGCATTCAAGTTTTCAGCAAAGATTATGAACTAACCATATTCACAATAACATTTAGGTCTCATGTTTACTCATATCAATGGCATAATCAACTAGCGAGCAATAATAATAAATCTCGGATGACAACACTTTCTCAAAATAATCATGATATGATATAACAAGATGGTATCTTGCTAGCCCTTTCTGAGACCGCAAAACATAAATGCAGAGCACTTTTAAAGATCAAGGACTCACTAGACATTGTAATTCATAGTAAAAGAGATCCAGTCAAGTCATACTCAATGTAAACTAACAGTAATGGATGCAAATGATAGCGGTGCTCTCCAACTGTTGATTTTTAATAAGAGGATGATGACTCAACATAAAAGTAAATGGATAGGCCCTTCACAGAGGGAAGCAGGGATTTGTAGAGGTGCCAGAGCTCAGTTTTGAAATAGATATGAATAATATTTTGAGCGGCATACTTTCATTGTCAACATAATAACCAAGAGATGGCGATATCTTCCATGCTACACACATTATAGGTGGTTCCCAAACAGAATGGTAAGGTTTATACTCCCCCTCCACTAACAAACATCAGTCCATGGCTTGCTCGAAACAATGAGTGCCTCCAACTAACAAGAGTCCCGGGGGAGTTTTGTTTGCAATTATTTTGATTTGATTTGCATAAAGCATGGGATTGGGCATCCCGGTGACCAGCCATTTCCTCTTGAGTGAGGAGCGGAGTCCACTCCTCTTGAGAATAACCCACCTAACATGGAAGATACGGACAGCCGTAGTTGATACATGAGTTATTCGAGCATACAAAACAGGATGTTTATTTGAAGGTTTAGAGTTTGGCACATACAAATTTACATGGAACGGCAGGTAGATACCATATATAGGTAGGTATGGTGGACTCATATGGAATAACTTTGGGGTTTATGGAATTGGATGCACAAGCAGTATTCCTGCTTAGTATAGGTGAAGGCTAGCAAAAGACTAGGAAGCGACCAGCTAGAGAGCGACACCAGTCATGAACATGCATTAAAATTAATCAACACCGAATGAAAGAATGAGTAGGATATAATGCACCATGAACATAAATATCGTAGAGGCTATGTTGATTTTGTTTCAACTACATGCGTGAACATGTGCCAAGTCAAGCCACTCAAATCGTTCAAAAGAGGATACCACCCTATCATACCACATCACAACCATTTTAATAGCATGTTGGCATGCAAGGTAAACCATTATAAGCTCCTAGCTAATTAAGCATGGCATAAGCAACTACAATCTCTAATTGTCATTGCAAACATGTTTATTCATAATAGGCTGAATCAGGAACGATGAACTAATCATATTTACAAAAACAAGAGAGGTCGAGTTCATACCAGCTTTTCTCATCTCAATAAGTTCATCATATAAACATCATTATTGCCTTTCACTTGCACGACCTAATAGTGTGGATAATAATAATAGTGCACGTGCATTGAACTAAGCTAGAATCTGCAAGCATTCAATTCAAGAGAGAATACAAGGTAATATGGGCTCTTTGTCAGATCAACGATAATGGATATAAGAGCCACTTTAACATTTTCATTATGGTCTTCTCCTATCGACCCAAAGGAAAGAAAAGAAATAAAACTATTTACACGGGAAAGCTCCCAACAAGCAAAAGAAGAACGGGAAATATTTTTGGGTTTTCTTTTTAATTACTACTACAAGCATGGAAAGTAAACTAATTAAAAGCTACAACTATTTTTTTGTTTTTCTTAAGGTTTATTAAACACACAAGAAGAAAGCATAAAAAAGGAAAATAAACTAGCATGGATGATAGAATGAAAAAGTATGAGCATCGACAACTGGCAATGAGTGTGTGAACATGAATGTAATGTTTGTGAGAAATACATACTCCCCCAAGCTTAGGCTTTTGGCCTAAGTTGGTCTATGGCCACGGCTGGCCTGGCGGATGTCCAAAGTAATAGTTGGGGTCATACTGAGATGCAGCATCTATTGCCTCATGAGCTGCCGCTTGGAGACGGGCCGTCTCCATCCTCCTCTTATACTCGTCTGCCTCCTCCCTGGTTATAACATATCTCCCTTTTGTCTGAAAGTCAAAGAAAGCAGGAGCAGGGAGAGCGACGTGATAGGTGCGTCGTTTGTCAAAGATTAGTCGGTACTGGAGGAACTGATCGTTCCTCTCAACAAACTGATGACGAACCATGGCCTCATAATCCAAATAAACAGGAGGAAACTCAATATCATACCCGCGTTTGGGTATACCAAGAAAATTAGCTAGATGGGTTGCATAAATTCCACCGAATAAATCTCCACTAAATCTATTATTATGCAACCTACGTGCAACAATGGCTCCCAAATTATAATGTCTATGTTCTAATACAGCACTCCTGAGAACACTGAGGTCAGGGACACACATGTGACATGCTTCATCCTTACCATTTATGCACCTACCTATGAAGAGAGCAAAATAACATATAGCAGGGAAACGAATGCTCCCTATGGTAGCTTGTGTTATGTCTGTAGATTCCCCCATAGTTACACTAGCAAGAAAAACTCTAAATTCAGATTTGCGAGGTTCATTAGGACTACCCCACTGTGGAAGTTTGCAAGCAGTGTTAAAATCCTCTAACTCCATAGTATAAGAATTTTCATAGAGATCAAACAGGACAGTTTAAGAATTGCGTGATGATGAAAATTCAAACCTCCTCACAAAGGAATCGGTGAGATAGTGGTACTGGCGGCATTTGTCTGCCTTGAATCTCTCAAGATCAGCATTACGCACATATGCGTTAAATTCTTCCTTGATTCCTGCTCGATCCATAAAGTCCTCTAAAGGCCATTCACAAGCCCGCACTTGAGCTTCCCTCGGTGGTTCTTCGTCGGTATCGCGCATTGCGAGCCTGGGTCCTTGCTTCCTTGAAGGACCACATTGGTACATTTTCCTAAACATATTTCTTCCTCTGAAAAATTTCTGAAATTTTAGTAACTTCAAAATAAAAGTGAACCAAACTCAACAATATTGATAGCAACTACTCCTACAAGTGCCTAGAGGCAATATCATGCATCAAAACTACTTTTGACCATATAAATTTGACATGCAAGCTCAAGAACAGGGTCACCTAAGCAGGAAAAATATGCAATGAATAGAGCACTAGAACAAAAGCTAATTGGACCATTGGAGGAGTCACATACCAAGGAACAATCCCCCAAAGTAGTTTTGTGCGAGGTGCTTTGACCTAGGAGATCAAAAATGGCAGAAAAATGAGCTTGGACTCGGGTTTGATCTGGTGAGTGATAATTTTGGGAGGTACAAGGAGTGTGTGGTAGCTGGAATAAGTGGAGGGGAGGCACTGTGGGCCCACGAGGCAAGGGGGAGCGCCCAGGGGGTAGGGCATGCCCTCCACCCTCATGGCCAGGTGCTTGCTCCCCCTGCTGTGTTCTCAGTGCCAGATTCAAATATTCTAAAAAATCGTATTTAATTTTTAGGGCATTTGGAGAACTTTTATTTTCGGGGTATTTTTTTAGTGCATGGATAATTCAGAAAACAGACAGAAATTACTAATTTTGCTTTATTTAATATAAATAATAGAAAGTAAAAAGAGGGTAGAGAGAGTTGTGTTTTCTAAATTCATCCATCTCATGCTCATCAAAAGGAATCCACTAATAAGGTTGATCAGGTCTTGTTAACAAACTCATTCCGAATAACATGGAACCGGAGAATTTTCGAATAACACTAGGTTACCTCAACAGGGATATGCATGTCCCCAAAAATAAGGATATCATATTTCTTCTTGACAGTAGGAAGAGGAAATTCAAAACCTCCAAAAAATAATCGATGGAATTTTTCCAATAGAGATTATATTATGAACTTGAGGTTGTTTCCTCGGAAAGTGTACCGTATGCTTATTGCCATTAACATGAAAAGTGACATTGCCTTTGGTGCAATCAATAAGAAGCCCTGCAGTATTCAAAAAGGGTCTTCCAAGAATAGTAGACATACTATCGTCCTCGGGAATATCCAGAATAACGAAGTCCATTAAAATAGTAACGTTTGCAACTACAACAGACACATCCTCACAAATACCGACAGGTATAGCTGTTGATTTATCAGCCATTTGCAAAGATATTTCATTAGGTGTCAACTTATTCAAATCAAGTATATGATATAAAGAGAGAGGCATAACACTAACATCGGCTCCAAGATCACATAAAGCAGTTTTAACATAGTTTCTTTTAATGGAGCATGGTATAGTTGGTACTCCGGGATCTCCTAGTTTCTTAGGTATTCCACCTTTAAAAGTATAATTAGCAAGCATGGTGGAAATTTCAGCTTCCGGTATCTTTCTTTTATTTGTAACAATTTCTTTCATATACTTAGCATAAGGATTCATTTTGAGCATATCAGCCAAACGCTCAAAATCCTCATCATCCTTTTTCTTGGATGGTTTGGGAGGAAAATGCATGGGTTTTTGAACCCATGGTTCTCTTTCTTTACCGAGCTTCCTAGCAACAAAGTCTCTCTGATCATAACGTTGATTCTTTGATTGTGGGTTATCAAGATCAACAACAGGTTCAATCTCTACATCATTATCATTGCTAGGTTGAGCATCAAGATGAACATCATCATTAACATTATTGCTAGGTTCATGTTTATTACCAAATTGTGTTTCAGCATCAGAAATAGAAATATCATTGGGATTCTCAGGTGTGTCTACAACAGGCTCACTAGAAGCATGCAAAGTCCTATCATTTTTCTTTTTCATCCTTTTAGAAGGACTTGGTGCATCAATATTATTTCTCTGAGAATCTTGCTCAATTCTCTTAGGATGGCCCTCAGGATACAAAGGTTCCTGAGTCATTTTACCACCTCTAGTCATAACTCTAACAACATTATCATTTTTCTTACTATTTAATTCATTGAGCAAATCATTCTGAGCTTTAAGTACTTGTTCTACTTGAGTGGTAACCATAGAAGCATGTTTACTAATAAGTTTAAGTTCACCTTTAACATTAGCCATATAATCACCCAAGTGTTCAAGCATATCAGCATTGCGTTTTAATTCTCTACCAAAACAAGCATTCAAGTTTTCTAGTTTAACCATAAAGTCATCAAACTCATCCAAGCATGGGCTAGCAAACCTAGTAAATGGGATTTCAGCTTTATCATATCTATAGAGAGAATTTACCTTTACTACCTGTGTCGGGTTATCAAGACCATATGTTTCTTCAATAGTCGGTAAATTAAGACCATGTATTTCTTCAGTAGGAGGTAAATTTTTAACATCTTCAGCTTTAATACCTTTTTCCTTCGTAGATTTCTTTGCCTCTTGCATATCTTCAGGACTGAGAAATAGAATATCCATCTTCTTCAGTGTTGGCTTAGGAGTTGGTTCAGGAATTGGATCAGGAAGTGTCCAATTATTTTCATTAGTCAACATATTATTCAAAAGAATTTCAGCTTCATCTGGTGTTCTTTCCCTGAAAACACAACCAGCCAGGTGGTCTCTGGAAGCATCGGTTAGTCCATTATAAAAGATATCAAGTATTTCATTTTTCTTGACAGGATGATCAAGCAAAGCATTAAGTAATTGGAGAAGCCCCCCCCCCCAAGCTTGTGGGAGACTCTCTTCTTCAATTTTCACAAAATTATATATTTCCCTTGAAGCAGCTTGTTTCTTATGAGCAAGGAAATATTTAGCAGAGAAGTAATAAATCATATCCTGGGGACTACACACACAGCCAGGATCAAGACAATTAAACCATATCTTAGCATCACCCTTTAATGAGAACGCAAATATCCTAAGGATATAATAATAGTGAGTTTTCTCATCATTAGGAAACAGGGTGGCTATATCATTTAATTTAGTAAGATGTGCCACAACAGTTTCAGATTCATAGCCATAGAAAGGATCAGATTCAACTAAAGTAAATATGGAGCGTGCGATGGCCCTGGCTTTTGACGGTGGTGTGGAAGCAATGGCGGCCGGCAACAGCTGCCAATGGGCACCGGCGGCAGAGCATGTGGTGGGTGTTCCGCGCACACCCAACAGGGACGCCACACGCACTACACTACGTCGGGAACTGCGCCGCCGCCGCGGTGTAGCCTCCTAGCTGGAGCTGTCCTCTAATGAAGGCGGAGTGGCTGAGCGACGACAACTAACCGATGCCATTGGCGATTGTGGGAGAAGCAGACGAGATAAGCTACAGGGAGGAAGGGGAAAATGTGACGCATGACTCACCGGCCGTGAGGGTTTTTATAGCAGGCCGGTAAGCATTAGCATTTTTGGGGGTTTTCACCGAGTCGGGCAGGAAGCTTGCGCGGGAACAGGCTCACCGACGATTCATTGGCGCCACCGTTTGGCCAAAAGAATGCCCCCGCGCGCTGTGCAAGCTTGCGCCGTAAGCTGTCTGCGGCAGCGGGGTGACAAGACATAAGAGAGGAGGATGAAAGGCCACGTACACATATGGTTAATAAAAAAATGTTTGCGATTTAATTACCAACTATACCACCGTCCTAGTTTATAAGTATGATTTAACTAATAAAATACGGATGCATGACGCCAAAGATTATGTAGTTGGATTTGTATTTGAACATAGTTTCCAATTATATAATTTTTAAAACATGCATTATCATTTTGTTGGTAAAAATTTGAGGGAGAAGTATGGCACAGAATATAAAGGAGACTATAGAGTAGACGGGGGTGGTAGCACACGGCCGCTCTCTACGCAGCGGCGCAACTGTCGGCCGGCTTGTAGGCGGCCATTTCCTGCCTGTTCAACTGCTCTATGCATGTGGTTGTATGCGGTGCAGGCGGCCGTGGCGCGCGCTGCTCGCATCCCGACCCGCGCGCTCTACTCTCGCGTCCCTCTGGGTGCTCTGCCCTCGTCCCTCCATGCGTGCTGCTAGTGTTTGGGGCCGACGCACGATCACACACGTTCGTGCGCAAGCAGTTGCGCCGAGCGCGGCGCGACGATGCAGTTACCCGCTGCAAAAACTACCATGCGAACGCGCCGACAATCCACGCTGCCCGGCCCTCTTTTATTCCTGCGGCCATTTAGCTTCATCTCTCATCTCACATGATACAATAAGCACACCCACTAAGACACATACAGAGAGGATATCTAGTGGTTCCAATGGCGCTCCCCGTGGCTCCAATGGCGCTCCCAGCGGCCGACGACGACAACGACGGGCAGTTCACCACTCATCACGTAGTGGACACCCACGTGAGGGGGAAGGTGAAGGAAATATGCCCTAGAGGCAATAATAAAGTTATTATTTATTTCGTTATATCATGATAAATGTTTATTATTCATGCTAGAATTGTATTAACCGGAAACGTAATACATGTGTGAATACATAGACAAACAAAGTGTCACTAGTATGCCTCTACTTGACTAGCTCGTTAATCAAAGATGGTTATGTTTCCTAACCATGAACAATGAGTTGTTATTTGATTAACGGGATCACATCATTAAGTGAATGATCTGATTGACATGACCCATTCCATTAGCTTAGCACCCGATCGTTTAGCATGTTGCTATTGCTTTCTTCATGACTTATACATGTTCCTATGACTATGAGATTATGCAACTCCCGTTTACCAGAGGAACACTTTGTGTGCTACCAAACGTCACAACGTAACTGGGTGATTATAAAGGAGCTCTACAGGTGTCTCCAAAGGTACATGTTGGGTTGGCGTATTTCGAGATTAGGATTTGTCACTCTGATTGTCGGAGAGGTATCTCTGGGCCCTCTCGGTAATGCAAATCACTTAAGCCTTGCAAGCATTGTAACTAATGAGTTAGTTGTGGGATGATGTATTACAGAACGAGTAAAGAGACTTGCCAGTAACGAGATTGAACTAGGTATTGGAATACCGACGATCGAATCTCGGGCAAGTAACATACCGATGACAAAGGGAACAACGTATGTTGTTATGCGGTCTGACCGATAAAGATCTTCGTAGAATATGTAGGAGCCAATATGAGCATCCAGGTTCCACTATTGGTTATTGACCGGAGACATGTCTCGGTCATGTCTACATTGTTCTCGAACCCGTAGGGTCCGCACGCTTAAGGTTACGATGACAGTTATATTATGAGTTTATGCATTTTGATGTACCGAAGTTTGTTCGGAGTCCCGGATGTGATCACGGACATGATGAGGAGTCTCGAAATGGTCGAGACATAAAGATTGATATATTGGAAGCCTATGTTTGTATATCGGAAGTGTTCCGGGTGAAATGGGATTTTACCGGAGTACCAGGAGGTTACCGGAACCCCCCGGGAGGTACATGGGCCTTAATGGGCCTTAGTGGAAGAAGAGGAGAGGCAGCCAGGGCTGGGCCACGCGCCCCTCCCCCCTAGTCCGAATAGGACAAGGAGAGAGGGGGCCGGCGCCCTCTTCCTTCTCTCTCTCTCTCTCTTTTCCCACCTCGCGAGTCCTATTCCAACTAGGATTGGGGGAGAAGGGAGTAGGACTCCTCCTGGCACGCCATATGTGGTCGGCCGGCCTCCCCCTCTTGGTCCTTTATATACAAAGGCAGGGGCACCCCAGAGAGAGAAGTTGATCCACGTGATCTTATTCTTAGCCGTGTGCGGCGCCCCCAGCCACCATAGTCCTCGATAATATTGTAGCGGTGCTTAGGCGAAGCCCTGCAGCAGTAGTACATCAAGATCGTCACCACGCCATCGTGCTGACGGAACTCTTCCCCGACACTTTGCTGGATCGGAGTCCGGGGATCGTCATCGAGCTGAACGTGTGCCAGAACTCGGAGGTGCCGTAGTTTCGGTGCTTGATCGGTCGGGCCATGGAGACGTACGACTACATCAACCAAACGCTTCCGTTTTCGATCTACAAGGTACGTAGATCACACTCTCCCCTCGTTGCTATGCATCACCATGATCTTGCGTGTGCGTAGGAATTTTTTTGAAATTACTACGTTCCCCAACAGTGGTATCAGAGCCTAGGTTTTATATGTTGATGTTATATGCATGAGTAGAACACAAGTGAGTTGTGGGCGATATAAGTCATACTGCTTACCAGCATGTCATACTTTGGTTCGGCGGTATTGTTGGACGAAGCGGCCCGGACCGACATTACGCGTACGCTTACGCGAGACCGGTTCTCCCGATGTGCTTTGCACATAGGTGGCTTGCGGGTAACAGTTTCTCCAACTTTAGTTGAATCGAGTGTGGCTACGCCCGGTCCTTGCGAAGGTTAAAATAGCACCAACTTGACAAACTATCATTGTGGTTTTGATGCGTAGGTAAGATTGGTTCTTGCTTAAGCCCGTAGCAGCCACGTAAAACTTGCAACAACAAAGTAGAGGACGTCTAACTTGTTTTTGCAGGGCATGTTGTGATGTGATATGGTCAAGACATGATGCTAAATTTTATTGTATGAGATGATCATGTTTTGTAACCGAGTTATCGGCAACTGGCAGGAGCCATATGGTTGTCGCTTTATTGTATGCAATGCAATCGCGCTGTAATGCTTTACTTTATCACTAAACGGTAGCGATAGTCGTGGAAGCACAAGCTTGGCGAGACGACAACGATGCTACGATGGAGATCAAGGTGTCACGCCGGTGACGATGGTGATCACGACGATGCTTCGGAGATGGAGATCACAAGCACAAGATGATGATGGCCATATCATATCACTTATATTGATTGCATGCGATGTTTATATTTTATGCATCTTATCTTGCTTTGATTGACGGTAGCATTATAAGATGATCTCTCACTAAATTATCAAGTAGTGTTCTCCCTGAGTATGCACCGTTGCGAAAGTTCTTCGTGCTGAGACACCACGTGATGATCGGGTGTGATAGGCTCTACATTCAAATACAACGGGTGCAAAACAGTTGCACATGCGGAATACTCAGGTTAAACTTGACGAGCCAAGCATATACAGATATGGCCTCGGAACACGGAGACCGAAAGGTCGAGCGTGAATCATATAGTAGATATGATCAACATAGTGATGTTCGCCAATGAAACTACTCCATCTCACGTGATGATCGGACATGGTTTAGTTGATTTGGATCACGTAATCACTTAGAGGATTCGAGGGATGTCTATCTAAGTGGGAGTTCTTTAAGTAAATTAACTGAACTTAAATTTATCATGAAACTTAGTACCTGATAAGTATCTTGCTTGTTTGTGTTTGATTGTAGATAGATGGCTCGTGCTGTTGTTCCGTTGAATTTTAATGCGTTCCTTGAGAAAGCAAAGTTGAAAGATGATGGTAGCAATTACACGGACTAGGTCCGTAACTTGAGGATTATCCTCATTGCTGCACAGAAGAATTACGTCCTGGAAGCACCGCTGGGTGCCAGGCCTGCTGCAGGAGCAACGCCGGATGTTATGAACGTCTGGCAGAGCAAAGCTGATGACTACTCAATAGTTCAGTGTGCCATGCTTTACGGCTTAGAATCGGGACTTCAACGACGTTTTGAACGTCATGGAGCATATGAGATGTTTCAGGAGTTGAAGTTAATATTTCAAGCAAATGCCCGGATTGAGAGATATGAAGTCTCCAATAAGTTCTATAGCTGCAAGATGGAGGATAACAGTTCTGTCAGTGAGCATATACTCAAAATGTCTGGGTATAATAATCACTTGATTCAATTGGGAGTTAATCTTCCAGATGATTGCGTCATTGACAGAATTCTCCAATCACTGCCACCAAGCTACAAGAGCTTCGTGATGAACTATAATATGCAAGGGATGAATAAGACTATTCCCGAGCTCTTCGCGATGCTGAAAGCTGCGGAGGTAGAAATCAAAAAGGAGCATCAAGTGTTGATGGTCAACAAGACCACTAGTTTCAAGAAAAAGGGCAAAGGGAAGAAGAAGGGGAACTTCAAAAAGAACGGCAAGCAAGTTGCTACTCAACAGAAGAAACCCAAACCTGGACCTAAGCCTGAAACCGAGTGCTTCTATTGCAAGCAGACTGGGCACTGGAAGCAGAACTGCCCCAAGTATTTGGCGGATAAGAAGGATGGCAAGGTGAACAAAGGTATATGTGATATACATGTTATTGATGTGTACCTTACTAATGCTCGCAGTAGCACCTGGGTATTTGATACTGGTTCTGTTGCTAATATTTGCAACTCGAAACAGGGACTACGGATTAAGCGAAGATTGGCTAAGGACGAGGTGACGATGCGCGTGGGAAACGGTTCCAAAGTCGATGTGATCGCAGTCGGCATGCTACCTCTACATCTACCTTCGGGATTAATATTAGACCTAAATAATTGTTATTTGGTGCCAGCGTTAAGCATGAACATTATATCTGGATCTTGTTTAATGTGAGACGGTTATTCATTTAAATCTGAGAATAATGGTTGTTCTATTTATATGAGTAATATCTTTTATGGTCATGCACCCTTAAAGAGTGGTATTTTTTAATAAATATCGATAGTAGTAACACACATATTCATAGTGTTGAAGCCAAAAGATGTAGAGTTGATAATGATAGTGCAACTTATTTGTGGCACTGCCGTTTAGGTCATATCGGTATAAAGCGCATGAAGAAACTCCATACTGATGGACTTTTGGAACCACTTGATTATGAATCACTTGGTACTTGCGAACCGTACCTCATGGGCAAGATGACTAAAACACCGTTCTCCGGTACTATGGAGAGAGCAACAGATTTGTTGGCAATCATACATACAGATGTATGTGGCCTGATGAATATTGAGGCTCGTGGCGGATATCGTTATTTTCTCACCTTCACAAATGACTTAAGCAGATATGGGTATATCTACTTAATGAAACATAAGTCTGAAACGTTTGAAAAGTTCAAAGAATTTCAGAGTGAAGTTGAAAATCATCGTAACAAGAAAATAAAATTTCTACGATCTGATCGTGGAGGAGAATATTTGAGTTACGAGTTTGGTGTACATTTGAAACAATGCGGAATAGTTTCGCAACTCACGCCACCCGGAACACCACAGCGTAATGGTGTGTCCGAACGTCATAATCGTACTTTACTAGATATGGTGCGATCTATGATGTCTCTTACTGATTTACCGCTATCGTTTTGGGGATACGCTCTAGAGACGGCCGCATTCATGTTAAATAGGGCACCATCAAAATCCGTTGAGACGACGCCTTATGAACTGTGGTTTGGCAAGAAACCAAAGTTGTCGTTTCTGAAAGTTTGGGGCTGCGATGCTTATGTGAAAAAGCTTCAACCTGATAAGCTCGAACCCAAATCGGAGAAATGTGTCTTCATAGGATATCCAAAGGAGACTATTGGATACACCTTCTATCACAGATCTGAAGGCAGGACTTTTGTTGCTAAATTCGGAAACTTTCTAGAGAAGGAGTTTCTCTCGAAAGAAGTGAGTGGGAGGAAAGTAGAACTTGACGAGGTAATTGTACCTGCTCCCTTATTGGAAAGTAGTACATCACAGAAAACTGTTTCTGTGACACCTACACCAGTTAGTGAGGAAGCTAATGATGATGATCATGAAACTTCAGAACAAGATACTACTGAACCTCGTAGATCAACCAGAGTAAGATCCGCACCAGAGTGGTACGGTAATCCCGTTCCGGAAGTCATGCTGCTAGATCATGATGAACCTACAAACTATGAAGAAGCGATGGTGAGCCCAGATTCCGCAAAGTGGCTTGAAGCCATGAAATCTGAGATGGGATCCATGTATGAGAACAAAGTATGGACTTTGGTTGACTTGCCCGATGATCGGCAAGCAATTGAGAATAAATGGATCTTCAAGAAGAAGACTGACGCTGACGGTAATATTACTGTCTACAAAGCTCGACTTGTCGCAAAAGGTTTTCGGCAAGTTCAAGGGATTGACTACGATGAGACCTTCTCACCCGTAGCGATGCTTAAGTCTGTCTGAATCATGTTAGCAATTGCCACATTTTATGATTATGAAATTTGGCAGATGGATGTCAAAACTGCATTCCTGAATGGATTTCTGGAAGAAGAGTTGTATATGATGCAACCAGAAGGTTTTGTCGATCCAAAGGGAGCTAACAAAGTGTGCAAGCTCCGGCAATCCATTTATGGACTGGTGCAAGCTTCTCGGAGTTGGAATAAACGCTTTGATAGTGTGATCAAAGCATTTGGTTTTATACAGACTTTTGGAGAAGCCTGTATTTACAAGAAAGTGAGTGGGAGCTCTATAGCATTTCTGATATTATATGTAGATGACATATTACTAATTGGAAATGATATAGAATTTCTGGATAGCATAAAGGGATACTTGAATAAGAGTTTTTCAATGAAAGACCTCGGTGAAGCTGCTTACATATTAGGCATTAAGATCTATAGAGATAGATCAAGACGCTTAATTGGACTTTCACAAACCACATACCTTGACAAAGTTTTGAAGAAGTTCAAAATGGATCAAGCAAAGAAAGGGTTCTTGCCTGTGTTACAAGGTGTGAAGTTGAGTAAGACTCAATGCCCGACCACTGCAGAAGATAGAGAGAATATGAAAGATGTTCCCTATGCTTCAGCCATAGGCTCTATCATGTATGCAATGCTATGTACCAGACCTGATGTGTGCCTTGCTATAAGTCTAGCAGGGAGGTACCAAAGTAATCCAGGAGTGGATCACTGGACAGGGGTCAAGAACATCCTGAAATACCTGAAAAGGACTAAGGATATGTTTCTCATATATGGAGGTGACAAAGAGCTCATCGTAAAAGGTTACGTTGATGCAAGCTTTGACACTGATCCGGACGATTCTAAATCGCAAACCGGATACGTGTTTACATTAAATGGTGGAGCTGTCAGTTGGTGCAGTTCTAAACAAAGCGTTGTAGCAGGATCTACATGTGAAGCAGAGTACACAGCTGCTTCGGAAGCAGCAAATGAAGGAGTCTGGATGAAGGAGTTCATATCCGATCTAGGTGTCATACCTAGTGCATCGGGTCCAATGAAAATCTTTTGTGACAATACTGGTGCAATTGCCTTGGCAAAGGAATCCAGATTTCACAAGAGAACCAAGCACATCAAGAGACGCTTCAATTCCATCCGGGATCTAGTCCAGGTGGGAGACATAGAGATTTGCAAGATACATACGGATCTGAATGTTGCAGACCCGTTGACCAAGCCTCTTCCACGAGCAAAACATGATCAGCACCAAGGCTCCATGGGTGTTAGAATCATTACTGTGTAATCTAGATTATTGACTCTAGTGCAAGTGGGAGACTGAAGGAAATATGCCCTAGAGGCAATAATAAAGTTATTATTTATTTCCTTATATCATGATAAATGTTTATTATTCATGCTAGAATTGTATTAACCGGAAACATAATAAATGTGTGAATACATAGACAAACAAAGTGTCACTAGTATGCCTCTACTTGACTAGCTCGTTAATCAAAGATGGTTATGTTTCCTAACCATGAACAATGAGTTGTTATTTGATTAACGGGATCACATCATTAAGAGAATGATCTGATTGACATGACCCATTCCATTAGCTTAGCACCCGATCGTTTAGTATGTTGCTATTGCTTTCTTCATGACTTATACATGTTCCTATGACTATGAGATTATGCAACTCCCGTTTACCAGAGGAACACTTTGTGTGCTACCAAATGTCACAACATAACTGGGTGATTATAAAGGAGCTCTACAGGTGTCTCCAAAGGTACATGTTGGGTTGGCGTATTTCGAGATTAGGATTTGTCACTCTGATTGTCGGAGAGGTATCTCTGGGCCCTCTCGGTAATGCACATCACTTAAGCCTTGCAAGCATTGTAACTAATGAGTTAGTTGCGGGATGCTGTATTACAGAACGAGTAAAGAGACTTGCCGGTAACGAGATTGAACTAGGTATTGGAATACCGATGATCGAATCTCGGGCAAGTAACGTACTGATGACAAAGGGAACAATGTATGTTGTTATGCGGTTTGACCGATAAAGATCTTCGTAGAATATGTAGGAGCCAATATGAGCATCCAGGTTCCACTATTGGTTATTGACCGGAGACATGTCTCGGTCATGTCTACATTGTTCTCGAACCCGTAGGGTCCGCACGCTTAAGGTTACGATGACAATTATATTATGAGTTTATGCAATTTGATGTACCGAAGTTTGTTCGGAGTCCCGGATGTGATCACGGACATGACGAGGAGTCTCGAAATGGTCGAGACATAAAGATTGATATATTGGAAGCCTATGTTTGGATATCGGAAGTGTTCCGGATGAAATCGGGATTTTACCGGAGTACCGGGAGGTTACCGGAACCCCGCGGGAGGTACATGGGCCTTAATGGGCCTTAGTGGAAGAAGAGGAGAGGCAGCCAGGGCTGGGCCGCGCGCCCCTCCCACCTAGTCCGAATAGGACAAAGAGAGAGGGGGCCGGCGCCCTCTTCCTTCTCTCTCTCTCTCTCTTTTCCCACCTCGCGAGTCCTATTCCAACTAGGATTCGGGGAGAAGTCCTACTCCCGGAGGGAGTAGGACTCCTCCTGGCGCGCCATATGTGGCCGGCCGGCCTCCCCCTCTTGGTCCTTTATATACAGAGGCAGGGGCACCCCAGAGAGAGAAGTTGATCCACGTGATCTTATTCTTTTCCGTGTGCGGTGCCCCCAGCCACCATAGTCCTCGATAATATTGTAGCGGTGCTTAGGCGAAGCCCTGCAGCAGTAGTACATCAAGATCGTCACCACGCCGTCGTGCTGACGGAACTCTTCCCCGACACTTTGCTGGATCGGAGTCCGGGGATCGTCATCGAGCTGAACGTGTGCCAGAACTCGGAGGTGCCGTAGTTTCGGTGCTTGATCGGTCGGGTCGTGGAGACGTACGACTACATCAACCAAACGCTTCCGTTGTCGATCTACAAGGTACGTAGATCACACTCTCCCCTCATTGCTATGCATCACCATGATCTTGCGTGTGCGTAGGAAAATTTTGAAATTACTACGTTCCCCAACAGAAGGCCCTCTCGGTGGTGTACACGAACGATTCGGTCTCGGTGGAGAGCTCCATCCAAACCATGGAGCAGTTCCTTGCTGAGGACAAGTACCGAGTGGTTGGCTTCTACCTCGAGTACACCATCGGTCGTGCCGGGCACGATCAGAAGGTTGTCGTTGCCCAGTTGTGCGTGCGACATGACATCCTCGTCTACCACTACGACCTTGCCACAAGGCCTTGCGAGCGTTTCTCCAGGTTTATAAACAACTCCGACTATAGTTTCACTACGGTGGACACCACCAACGATCTAAAAGCGCTCAAGGTTTCAGACTTGAAATGCCCGAGTCTTGTCAACATCCAAAGCCACTACAAGGTCTAGGGCAGCGACAAAAACAAACTAAACTCCCCAGTTGACCTCGCCTCGGCCATCATCGACCCCTACTACATGAAGATGAAGAATGAGAGCAATAAGGACAGGAACACCTGGCATAGTGTGTGGCATAAGAGACTGGATGAACAACATGTCAAGTACGCGGCCATGGACGCGTACACAAGCTACGAGATGTACATGCAGATGGTTGACATGTGGAACTGTCTTCTTCCTGACCCAGATGAGGGATCGAGCCACATAGTAGTGGCAGGAGCGTCACAAGAAGTAGATGACTAGACAATCGCTTCTCCTACTTTAGAATGCACGCAATTGTTTATTGAGGTGTGTGCGAATGATCTGTATAGTCACTTATGTAATTGGATGTTTATTTCAGTTATATATATACATGTTACTCTACTGTAGATAGAGCAAATCACACGGCTTATTAGCAGCAATCGTTTGTGTTATTATTGGTCTTCGCACACATTTCTGATTACGGACCTGTTTGCCACGTATCACACACAACTTGATCTGGCTGACCGTTTCTTTTGTGTTGCCTAATCGCAACATTTCATCAGAGTGAACCGTATGATCTATATCACACACGCCTTCATCAGGCTGCCCGTTTCTTTTGTTCCACCTCAACGCAAACAGTTCATTGAGCTGAACCGTATGCCCTGCATCGCACACGCAACTAAAATCTGAACCATGTTTGATAGCTCCGCCATCGCAAACGTTTTGCAAGTTTTTTGACAGTTCTTTTACACCACTGCTTGAGATTATGACATCGCACACAGTTTCATCGAATGGTCTCTGATCGAAGTGTCGCATTTGGACCATCCTGCAGTAGTGTGTTTTATGCATAATAGTGCTTTTTGGAGTATTTCTAATGTCTTTTCTCTCATAAAATGCAAGGTACACACAAAGAGGGAGAATTCCGGTAGCTGGAAATCTGGACCTGAAAAAGCTACGCCAGGCTACATATTCTGCACAACTTCAAATAAGCTGAAAATTTACGGGCAATTTTTATGGAATATATAAGAATTATTGGAGCCAATAAGTACCAGAGGGGGCCCACCAGCTGGGCACAGCCCACCTGGGCGCGCCAGGAAGCCCAGGCGCGCCCTGGTGGGTTGTGCCCTCCTCGGCCCACCTCCGGTGCCCCTCTTCTGGTATATAAGTCATTTTGACCTGGAAAAATAGGAGGAGGACTTTCGGGATGAAGCGTCGCCATCTCGAGGCGGAACTTGGGCAGGACCACTTTTGCCCTCCGGTGGAGCAATTCCGTCGGAGGAACTTCCCTCCCGGAAGGGGAAATCATCGTCATCATCATCACCAACAACTCTCCCAACTTGGGGAGGGCAATCTCCATCAACATCTTCAACAACACCATCTCCTCTCAAACCCTAGTTCATCTCTTGTGTTCAATCTTTGTACCGGAACTATAGATTTGTACTTGTGGGTGACTAGTTGTGTTGATTCCATCTTGTATTTGATTACTATATGGTTTATTTGGTGGAACATTATATTTTTAGATCCAAAATGTTATTTAATAACCCTCTGATCTTGAGCATGATTATCATTTGTGAGTAGTTACTTTTTTTCTTGAGGTCATGGGAGAAATCTTGTCACAAGTAATCATGTGAATTTTATATGTGTTCGATATTTTGATGGTATGTATGTTGTGATTCCCTTAGTGGTGTCATGTGAACGTCGACTACATGACACTTCACCATATTTGAGCCTAAGGAAATGCATTGTGGATTAGTTATTAGATGATGGGTTGTGAGAGTGACAAAAGCTTAAACCCTAGTTTATGCGCTATTCCGTAAGGGACTGATTTGGATTCAAAAGTTTAATGCTATGGTTAGAATTTATTCTTAATACTTTTCTCGTAGTTGCGGATGCTTGTGAGGGGGTTAATCATAAGTAGGAGGTTTGTTCAAGTAAGAGCAAGACCTAAGCACCGGTCCACCCACATATCAAATTATGAAAGTAGCGAACACAAATCAAACCAACATGATGAAAGTAACTAGATGAAATTCCCATGCACCCTCAAGAACGCTTTGCTTATCATACGAGACCGTTTTGGCCTGTCCTCTGCCTCAAAAGGATTAAGCTACCTTTCTGCACTTTTTTTACTATTATTGTTACTTGCTCGTTACAAATTATGTTGCTATCAAACTACTCGTTACTTATAATTTCAGTGCTTGCAGAGAATAACTTGCTGAAAACCACTTGTCATTTCCTTCTGCTCCTCATTGGGTTCGACACTCTTAATTATAAAAAGGACTACGATTGACCCCCTATACTTGTGGGTCATTAGATAACAACATGAAACAAACATATATATATATGTATTATGGTCAGTGTATTGTCTATATCATTCTAGTTTATGTTGCCAAATCAAGATAGAGCACAGTTCAAATCATATCTTTTTTACGACACAACAACATAGACAGAATATAAGTGTGGGAAACTACACAGCACTGGCAACACTTGTAATGTGCATGACATGAGAACATAACTGTTTATACAACTAAAACTAAAATCAACATAGAGCAACAAGTTAGAACAACAATCCAATTAAAGAAATAGGTTTAAAACATATACCTATTGCGCCATTGGAGTTTCAACTGGATCCTTCAAATTTGAAATTAGTTGGTATGAGTAAATACAGTGATGCAAGAGCAAAGGAGTATGGACCATAGCTATGGAATCTGACATGAGAACAGTTGCTATTCTGCTTGGAGTTTCGGTTCACTATGGTGGTCTTCGTGCTTTGGGCACTACAGTTGCTTTACTAACTGCTCGTGTGGGTGTACTCTGTGGTGGACATGTGTTGTGTCAACTAGATGTTGATTACTATCTGCTGGGGTTGGGTTAGATGGGGCGTAGATGGTTATTTGTCCAATGGTTGTAAGTGTACAATCTGGAAGAGTCTCGATTACGTGTGGTGGGCCTAGTTCGTGGGCCAGTACAACCATGGTTCTATCTGCATCGATAGGTAGTACCGTCTTTTGTGAAGAACGGGTTTTTATTCCTTAGATACTGCCATCACCCCCTCCAGTTCAAATGGATGATAAACAAGAAAAGAAATTGAATGTACAGACATTGTATGATAGACATATGTGGTAATTCACATATATGTTGTCTAACCAAACAGGACAACATGACACAATTTCACATATATGATGGCTAACTAAACAGGATAGCATGACACAGTTTCAGATATATGATGGATAACTTAACAGGATATAATGGCATAGTTCAACATATGATGAGTATCTAAACATGATGACATGACAAACTATATGATGTCTTTCTAAAATAGGTTGGGATGAGATAATTCACATACATTTTGTCTATGTATACAGGATGGCATGATATAATTCACATAATTTATTCATATACTAAGTAGTTGGCACTCGCATGTATGATTTCTAAACTAAGCAGATGGCATTGAGTATTGTGTATATGATGTCTAAACTAAGCAATGAAAGACACCATATGCATGATATGAGAAATATAAACATTGCAAGTTAGAGCATACACCTTAGGTGGGATATAGGACTGGTCATCTATCTTTGAATCCTCATCTGAGGAGCTACCTGTAACCATCAAGATATATGCTTCAACAGGTACCATTGCCTGCTCTGAAGACCTTGTTTACACTCCAGATTTTTCCATAACCAGCTCAAATGGCTGATACACATGAAGAGTAGTTCAATATACACAAATTGTCGAGAAATGGAATATGTAATGAAAAAAAGGATGGCATGATATAATGCACATATATGATGCCTGGCTACATAGGATGGCAGTGCATAATTCACATATATGATAATTGGCTCAAAACATGGCATTGCATAATTCACATATCTGATATAGAAAGCAAACAGGAGGCATTCACACAAAACATGTCTAATCTAAGCATATGACATGGTAATGCAAGACACCATATGCATGATATGAGCAATATAACCCTGCCAAGTTAGAGCATACACCTCGGGGGGGATACGACTGGTCATCTATCTCTGAATCCTCCTCTGAGGAGCTATCTGTAACTAGCAAGAAATCTGCATCGACAGGTAGCACTGACCGCTCAAAAGACCTTATTTTCACTCCAGATTTTCCCATGACCGACTCAAATGGTGATGCATAGGAAGTGTAGATGAATGTACAAAAATTGTTGACAAATGGAATACATGATGAAAAAAAATAGTATGGCACGATACAATTCACATATACGATGACTGGCTAAACAGGATGGCATTGCATGATTCACGTATATGATGCTTGGCTAAAGAAGATGTCATTGCATAATTCACATATACTCCCTCCGTTCCTAAATATTTGTCTGTCTAGAGATTCACCCATTTTTCTCCGTATGTAGTCACTTGTTGAAATCTATAAAAGACAAATATTTAGGAACGATGTGTGTATGATATAGAAACCAAACAGGTGGCATTCACACAAAGCAGATTTAAACTAAGCTGATGACATATAAGATGTATAAAGTAAGCAATGCGAGGCACCATATGTATGATATGACCAACATCAGCATGCCAGGTTAGAGCAAACACCTCAGGGGGTAAATAGGAGTGGCTGACTCCCTCTGAACCCCCCTCTGAATAGTTATCTTCCTCTAGAATACAACTGGAATGGGGGGAGGGGGCCCAACTTCGCCCACCATGGAGCGGCGTCTGCATGACATTATATTCCCATGCAACGGTCTTCTCTTTTCCTCTATATGTTCAGTACGATTGTGTACAATAATTGACATGCATAATAAAAAACATAGTTAGATTATGTAAGGCCTAAGGGGTGCATGTAGAAATCAAGACTGATGGTAGCAAACGAGTGAATAGATCCAAAACTAATGATAGCAGGAAGATGATAGCTTCCATTTAAAAAGATAGATGATGGATCATCTACTATTTGTTGCCCACCCAACATTAACCACATAGAAGACCCCAAATGAACCAGATAGTAGACATATACTATTCATTGTTGTCTCAATATGTGCCCCACATGCATTTTAAAACTCAAGATTGAACATTAGTTTGGACCTGACTCAGAGTTTAAGAGGTGAACAGGGTGATAAAGTAGCAGGTAATAATAACCGATGTATAACGTAAGTAGACACGAAATAATACGACCTCTGTAGCGACCCGACCCGAATGGATCGAAGTCTCTGTGCTTAACTGACATCCCTGGATCGGTATGCTGACACACATACTACATGAGGATTTATAACAGAGGTAAATCACATGTGTAAAGTAACGTAAATACTATTACCTCAATCCATATAGCGGAAGAAACAACAAAGCTGTGGAGTCCCAACAACACCAACGACAAAGTTGAGTGTTGACATCGTAACCCTAACATATCACTTACTCGTTGTAAGAATCCTGCAGCATGAGACGTTGCAGCCATCTAGGTCAGTACATTGACTGTACTGGCAATTTCACACCATAGAATAATAAGGAGAATATCTATCTCTACATGCATATTTGGCTGGTGGAGGCTCTAAGTTTAATTTTGCATAAAGCTATTTTTCCCTACAACAAAGGAATACGTTTTATTTACTACCAAGTTAAATTACCCATATTGAGAAGGTAACCCCAACTCAATCCCAAAATTTCCAAGTAATAATAATATTAACACAACAAATTCATTAAGTAAAGTGATGAGATCAACAAATAATTCAAATACCATATACTCAAAATTGTCCATAACCGGGGACACGGCTAATCATGATTTGTTTATAGACTCTGCAGAGGTTTGTGCACTTTTCCCCACAATACTCGATCTCCTCCATTGAATTTCTCGCACTGCCTGATGTACTGGATGATCGAGACATGGTCTTTCTAAAGATGTCCCCTTAACCGATAGATAGGCTGGTACACCTACAATCCCCAACATCTGCTAGCCTATCATGGAAAGGATTCCCACAACTTACTCAACTATGCCAGAGCCCATAATGGCATGTGGCTGCACACAGAAGTTTCTAGCATGAATAATCTTATGATCGCTTTGAGCCTGGGTGGCATACCATAGGATGATCTATGATGCACTTGGGACTAGCAAACATGCTTATGTGGCAGATAATTAAAGAAGAGAGGGAGGGTTAGAGTAACATTGGTAGATACCGTATCATGTTTGGAAATAAATATGGTCATCTATGATACTACTTTATGATAGCACTATGCAGGTAGTATCATACACTAGTATCATATGCATGATACTAGTATATGATACTCTCCACATAATCCTTGGAGTCGGCTCCATGCTATGAGGCCGTCTCGAAGCATTTTTTGATTAAAATAATCTGCCGGCCCTACCTGTCATCCTGGTGATTGTAGTTTGCACGCTGATCTGGTCAAGAGAAGAATATATATTTTAATTGGTGGGCTAAATGTTAGAGGTTGCAGCAAATATTGTACACTGCAGGTCTTTTAGCCAAGTTTAGAGGCAAGCATGTGGGTCCAGTGCTATGATGTGTCATTTCAACTAGTACAACGAGGAGAAGCTTGATTACTACTAGTACACCCTCTCCCTCGCCCATGTGTGCGGTGGCTCGCAGACAAGGAGAGGCTTTTGCTTACTACAACAAGCTATCCCTCCCACACGCGATGGATAGACATGCAACAGTTGATTCGATACTGTAGAAGTAGAAACATCATTGTTCAAATTCTCTAAGAGGCGAAGAGCCAAGCGCAACCCAAACGTGGCAGTTGCGAACGCTCGCGTGGCAGTCTTTGTGTAGGGGTGGGGCATAGTGCGGCAGTTTTGTGGCAATTCTTTTCTATTGTAGTTTGCGTCCAATAGGTGGCACCGACGGATGCAGATCTTACGGTTATTGTGGCAATTTCTAGTTATAGTCATCTTACGAAAATCAAATAATCCCAAAACAAACCCGGCCATTTTTCTTGTTTGTAGACATGAATAGGAATCAACCAATGAGAGACGTGGGGCATAGTACCCAGCATGGCATGCAACGGTAAGTTCATTGCATGCAATGGTATTACTAATTAGCAACTACTCCCTCTGTTCCAAAATATTTGTCTTTCTATATATTTCAACAAGTGACTTGCTACCTCTTGAGCTCGCGTTGGTTTTTCCCTTGAAGAGGAAAGGGTGATGCAGCAAAGTAGCGTAAGTGTTTCCCTCAGTTTTGAGAACCAAGGTATCAATCTAGTAGGAGACAATGCAACAAGCCACCGAATACCTGCACAAACAAACACCAACTTGCAACCAACACAACAAAGGGGTTGTAAATCCCTTCACGGTTATTCACAAAGTCAGATCTGATAGAGATGAATAAACAGTAAAGTAATATTTTTGGTATTTTTGGTTTATGGAACAGAAAGTAAAAGATTGCAAAAGAAAGTAAATAGGAAACTAGAAGTGTAGATAGGAAACTTATATGATGGAAAATAGAAGATTATATGATGGAAAATAGACCCAGGGCCATAGGTTTCACTAGAGGCTTCTCTCAAGAAAGGAATTATTATGGTGGGTGAACAAATTACTGCCGAGCAGTTGATAGAATAGCGCAAAGTTATGACGATATCTAAGGCAATGATCATGTATATAGGCATCACGTCTGTATCAAGTAGACCGAAACAATTCTGCATCTACTACTATTACTCCACACATCGACCGACTCCTGCCTGCATCTAGAGTATTAAGTTCATAAGAACAGAGTAACACATTAAGTAAGATGACATGATGTAGCGGGATTAACTCAAGCAATATGATGAAAACCCCACCTTGTTATCCTCGATGGCAACAATACAATACATGTTGCTTCCCCTTCTGTCACTAGGATCGAGCACCACAAGATTGAACCCAAAGCTAAGCACTTCCCCCATTGCAAGAAAAACCAACCTAGTTGTCCAAACCAAATCGATAGTTCGAAGAGACTTGCAAATATATCATATCATGCATAAAATAATTCAGAGGAGATTCAAATAATATTCATAGATAAGCTGATCATAAATCCATAGTTCATCGGATCTCGACAAACAAACCGCAAAAGAGTATTACATCAAATAGATCTCCAAGAACATCGAGGAGAACATGGTATTGAGAATCAAAGAGAGAGAAAAGGCCATCTAGCTATTAGCTATGGACCCGTAGGTTTGAGGTAAACTACTCACGCTTCTGTTGGGGAACACAGTAATTTCAAAAAAAATCCTATGCACACACAAGATCCATCTAGGTGATGCATAGCAAAGAGAGGGGAGAGTGTTGTCCACGTACCCTCGTAGGCCGTAAGCGGAAGCGTTATGACAACGCGGTTGATGTAGTCGTACGTCTTCATGATCCGACCGATCCTAGCAGCGAAGATACGGCACCTCCGCGATCTGCACATGTTCAGCTCGGTGATGTCCCATGAACTCTAGATCCAGCTGAGGTCGAGGGAGAGTTTCGTCAACACGACAGCGTGATGACGGTGATGATGAAGTTACTGACACATGGCTTTGCATAAGCTCTACAACGATATGATCGAGCTAGAAATCTATGGAGTGGGGCATCGCACACGACTAAACAATCAACTTGTGTGTCTATGGGGTGCCCCCTCCCCTGTATATAAAGGAGTGGAGGAGGGGAGGCCCGGCCCTGTCATGGCGTGCCCAAGGGGGGAGTCCTACTCCCAGTGGCAGTAGGATTCCCCCTTCCCTACTTGGAGTAGGAGAGGAAGGAAGGGGGGGAGAGAGGGCAGGAAAGGGGGGGGCAACCCAATTCGGATTGGTCTTGGGGGGTGCGCCCTCCACCTTGGCCGCCTCCTGCTCTCACCCACTAAGGCCCAATAAGGCCCATTGACGCCCCGGGGGGTTCCAGTAACCCCCCGGTACTCTAGTAAATACCCGAACTCATCCGGAACCATTACGATGTCCAAACATAGCCTTCCAATATATCGATCTTTATGTATCGACCATTTCGAGACTCCTCGTCATGTCTGTGATCACATCCCAGACTTCGAACTACCTTCGGTACATCAAAACACATAAACTAATAATACTGATCGTCATGGAACGTTAAGCGTGCGGACCCTACGGGTTCGAGAACTATGTAGACATGACCGAGACTCATCTCCTTTCAATGAACAATAGCGGAACCTGGATGCTCATATTGGTTCCTACATATTCTATGAAGATCTTTATCGACAAACCGCATAACAACATACGTTGGTCCCTTTGTCATCGGTATGTTACATGCCCGAGATTCGATCGTCGGTATCTCAATACCTAGTTCAATCTCATTACCAGAAAGTCTCTTTGCTCGTTCTGTAATGCATCATCTTGTAACTAACTCATTAGTCACTTTGCTTGCAAGGCTTATAGTGATGTGCATTACCGAGAGGGCCCATAGATACCTCTCCGATACATGGACTGACAAATCCTAATCTCGATCTATGCCAACTCAACAAACACCATTGGAGACACCTGTAGAGCATCTTTATAGTCACCCAGTTACGTTGTGACGTTTGATAGCACACTAAGTGTTCCTCCGGTATTCGGGAGTTGCATAATCTCATAGTCATAGGAACATGTATAAGTTATGAACAAAGCAATAGCAACAAACTAAACGATCATCATGCTAAGCTAACGGAAGGGTCAAGTCAATCACATCATTCTCTAATGATGTGATCCCATTAATCAAATGGCAACTCATGTCAATGGTTAGGAAACTTAACCATCTTTGATTAACGAGCTAGTCAAGTAGAGGCGTACTAGTGACACTCAGTTTGTCTATGTATTCACACATGTACTAAGTTTCCGGTTAATACAATTCTAGCATGAATAATAAACATTTATCATGATATAAGGAAACATAAATAACAACTTTATTATTGCCTCTAGGGCATATTTCCTTCAGTCTCCCACTTGCACTAGAGTCAATAATCTAGATTACACAGTAATGATTCTAACACCCATGGAGTCTTGGTGCTGATCATGTTTTGCTCATGAGAGAGGCTTAGTCAACGGGTCTGCAACATTCAGATCTATATGTAGCTTGTAAATTTCTATATCTCCCTCCTTTACTTGATCATGGATGCAATTGAAGCGTTTGTTGATGTGCTTGATTCTCTTGTGAAATCTGGATTCCTTTGCCAAGGCAATTGCACCAGTATTGTCACAAAAGATTTTCATTGGACCCGATGCACTAGGTATGACACCTAGATTGGATATGAACTCCTTCATCGAGACTCCTTTATTTGTTGCTTCCGAAGCAGCTATGTACTCCACTTCACATGTAGATCTCGCCATGACGCTCTGCTTGTAACTGCACCAACTGACAGCTCCACCATTCAATAAAAATATGTATCCGGTTTGTGACTTAGAGTCATCCGAATCAGTGTCAAAGCTTGCATTGACGTAACCGTTCACGACGAGCTCTTTGTCACCTCCATAAATGAGAAACATATACTTAGTCCTTTTCAGGTATTTCCGGATATTCTTGACTGCTGTCCAGTGATCCACTCTTGGATTACTTTTGTACCTCCATTCTAAACTAATAGCAAGGCACACATCAGGTCTGGTACACAACATTGCATACATGATAGAACCTATGGCTGAAGCATAGGGAATGACTTTCATTTTCTCTCTATCTTCTGTAGTGGTCGGGCATTGAGTCTATCTCAACTTCACACCTTGTAACACAGGCAAGAACCCTTTCTTTTCTTGATCCATTTTGAACTTCTTCAAAACTTTATCAAGGTATGTGATTTTGAAAGTCCATGTAAGCGTATTGATCTGTCTCTATAGAATTTGATGCCCAATATATAAGCAGCTTCACCAAGGTTTTTCATTGAAAAATTCTTATTCAAGTATCCTTTTATGTATGTCATCTACATATAATATCAGAAATACTACAGAGCTCCCACTCACTTTCTTGTAAATACAGGCTTCTCCAAAAGTCTGTATAAAACCATTTGCTTTGATCACACTATCAAAACATATATTCCAACTCCGAGAGGCTTGCACCAGTTCATAAATGGATCGCTGGAGCTTGCACACATTGTTAGCACCTTTTGGATCGACAAAACCTTCTGGTTGCATCATATACAACTCTTCTTTAAGATATCCATTAAGGAATGCAGTTTTGACACCCATTTGCCAAATTTCATAATCATAAAATGCAGCAATTTCTAACATGATTTGGACGGACTTAAGCTCGCTACGGGTGAGAAGGTCTCATCGTAGTCAACTCCTTGAACTTGTCAAAAACCTTTCGCAACAAGTCGAGCTTTGTAGACTTTAATATTACCATCGGCGTCAGTCATCTTCTTGAAGATCCATTTATTCTCTATGGCTTGCCGATCATCGGGCAAGTCAACCAAATTCCACACTTTGTTCTCATACATGGATCCCATCTCAGATTTCATGGCCTAAAGCCATTTTGTGGAATCTGGGCTCATCATTGCTTCCTCATAGTTCGTAGGTTCATCATGGTCAAGTAACATGACCTCGAGAACAGGATTACCGTACCACTCTGGTGCGGATCTTAATCTTGTTGACCTACGAGGTTCGGTAGTAAATTGATCAGAAGTTTCATGATCATCATCATTAGCTTCCTCACTTACTGGTGTATGAATCACTAGAACTGATTTCTGGGATGAAATACTTTCCAATAAGGGAGCAAGTATAGTTACCTCATCAAGTTCTACTTTCCTCCCACTCACTTCTTTCGAGAGAAACTCCATCTCTAGAAAGGATCCATTCTTAACAACGAATATCTTGCCTTCGGATCTGTGATAGAAGGTGTACCCAACAGTCTCCTTTGGGTATCCTATGAAGGCACATTTCTCTGATTTGGGTTCAAGCTTATCAGGTTGAAGCTTTTTGAGATAAGCATCACAACCCCAAACTTTAAGAAATGACAACTTGGGTTTCTTGCCAAACCACAGTTCATAAGGTGTCATCTCAATGGATTTCGATAGTGCCCTATTTAACATGAATGCAGCCATCTCTAAATCATAACCCCAAAATGATAGTGGTAAATCAGTAAGAGACATCATAGATCGCACCATATCTAATAAAATGCGGTTACGACATTCGGACACACCATTACACTGTGGTGTTCCAGGTGGCGTGAGTTGCGAAACTATTCCGCATTGTTTCAAATGAAGACCAAACTCGTAACTCAAATATTCACCTCCATGATTAGATCGTAGAAACTTAATTTTCTTGTTACGATGATTTTCCGCTTTAGTCTGAAATTCTTTGAACTTTTCAAATGTTTCAGACTTATGTTTCATCAAGTAGATATACCCATATCTGCTCAAATCATCAGTGAAGGTCAGAAAATAACGATACCCGCCACGAGCATCAACACTCATCATACCGCATACATCAGTATGTATTATTTCCAATAAGTTTGTTGCTCGTTCCATTGTTCCGGAGAACGGAGTCTTAGTCATATTGCCCATGAGGCATGGTTCACAAGCATCAAGTGATTCCAAAAGTCCATCAACATGGAGTTTGTTCATGCGCTTTACACCAATATGACCTAAACGACAGTGCCACAAATAAGTTGTACTATTATTATTAAACTTATATCTTTTGGCTTCAATACTATGAATATGTGTATCACTACTATCGAGATTTAGTAAAAATAGACCACTCATCAAGGGTGCATGATCATAAAAGATATTACTCATATAAACAGAACAACCATTATTCTCTGATTTAAATGAATAACCATCTCGCATCAAACAAGATCCAGATATAATGTTCATGCTTAACGCTGGCACCAAATAACAATTATTCAGGTCTAATACTAATCCAGAAGGTAGATGTAGAGGTAGCGTGCCGACGGCGATCACATCGACTTTGGAACTATTTTCCACGCACATCGTCACCTCGTCCTTAGCCAATATTCACTCAATCCGTAGCCCCTGTTTTGAGTTGCAAATATTAGCAATAGAACCAGTATCAAATACCCATGCGCTACTGTGAGCATTAGTAAGGTACACATCAATAACATGTACATCAAATATACCTTTCACTTTGCCATCCTTCTTATCCACCAAATACTTGGGGCAGTTCCGCTTCCAGTGACCAGTCCCTTTGCAGTAGAAGCACTCAGTCTCAGGCTTAGGTCCAGGCTTGGGCATCTTCATGCTTGTTGTTCTTCTTGAAGTTCCCCTTCTTCCCTTTGCCCTTACTTTTGAAACTGGTGGTCTTGTTGACCATCAACACTTGATGCTCCTTCTTGATTTCTTCCTCCGCAGCCTTTAGCATTGCGAAGAGCTCGGGAATTGTCTTATCCATCCCTTGCATATTATAGTTCATCATGAAGCTCTTGTAGCTTGGTGGCAGTGATTGAAGAACTCTTCCAATGACACTATCATCAGGAAGATTAACTCCCAGCTGAGTCAAGTGGTTGTGGTACCTAGACATTCTGAGTATATATTCACTGACTGAACTATTCTCCTTCATTTTACAGCTATAGAACTTATTGGAGACTTCATATCTCTCAATGCAGGCATTTGCTCGAAATATTAACTTCAACTCCTGGAACATCTCATATGCCCCATGACATTCAAAACGTCGTTGAAGTCCCGGTTCTAGGCCGTAAAGCATGGCACACTGAACTATCGAGTAGTCATCAGCTTTGCTCTACCATACATTCTTAACGTTGTCAATAGCATCTGTAGCAGGCTTGTCTCCCAGTGATGCTTCCAGGACGTAATTCTTCTGTGCAGCAATGAGGATAATCCTCAAGTTATGGACCCAGTCCGTGTAGTTTCTACCATCATCTTTCAACTTAGCTTTCTCTAGGAACGCATTAAAATTCAACGGAACAACAACACGGGCCATCTATCTAAAACAACATAGACATGCAAAATACTATCAGGTACTAAGTTAATGACAAAATAAAGTTCAATTAATCATATTACTTAAGAACACCCACTTAGATAGACATCCCTCTAATCATCTAAGTGATCACGTGATCCATATCAACTAAACCATGTCCGATCATCACGTGAGATGGAGTAGTTTTCAATGGTGAACATCACTATGTTGATCATATCTACTATATGATTCATGCTCGACCTTTCGGTCTCAGTGTTCCGAGCCCATATTTGCATATGCTATGCTCGTCAAGTTTAACCTGAGTATTCCACGTGTGCAAAACTAGCTTGCACCCGTTGTATGTGAACATAGAGCGTATCACACCCGATCATCATGTGGTGTCTCGGCACGACGAACTGTAGCAACGGTGCATACTCAGGGAGAACACTTGTACCTTGAAATTTAGTGAGAGATTATCTTATAATGCTACCGCCAAACTAAGCAAAATAAGATGCATAAAGGATAAACATCACATGCAATCAAATATAAGTGATATGGTATGGCCATCACCATCTTTTGTTCTTGATCTCCATCTCCAAAGCACTGTCATCATCACCGGCATGACACCTTGATCTCCATCGAAGCATCGTTGTCGTCTCGCCAACTATTGCTTCCACAACTATCGCTACCGCTTAGTGATAAAGTAAAGCAATTACATGGCGAATGCATTTCATACAATAAAGCGACAACCATATGGCTCCTGCTAGTCGCCAATAACTGTGTTACAAAACATGATCATCTCATACAACAATTTATATAATCACGTCTTGACCATATCACATCACAACATGCCCTGCAAAAACAAGTTAGACGTCCTCTACTTTGTTTTTGCAAGTTTTACGTGGCTGCTACGGGCTTCTAGCAAGAACCGTTCTTACCTACGCATCAAAAACCACAATGTAGTATAGTGATTTCTTTTTGATCTTCAGAAAGAACCCTGTTCATTGAAACCGATTCAACTAAAGTTGGAGAAACAAACACCCACTAGCCGCCTGTGTGCGAAGCACGTCGGTAGAACCAGTCTCGTGTAAGCGTACGCGTAATGTCGGTTTGAGCCGCTTCATCCAACAATACCGCTGAATCAAGAATCAACTAGTGACGGCAAGCAATATGTATATACTCACGCCCACAACTCCTTTGTGTTCTAGTCGTGCATATAACATCTATGCATAGACCTGGCTCTGATGCCACTGTTGGGGAACGCAGTAATTTCAAAAAAAATTCTACGCACATGCAAGATCCATCTAGGTGATGCATAGCAATGAGAGGGGAGAGTGTTGACCATGTACCCTCGTAGACCGTAAGTGGAAGTGTTATGACAACGCGGTTGATGTAGTCGTACGTCTTCACGATCCGACCGACCCTAGCACCGAAGCTCCGACACCTCCGTGATCTGCACACGTTCAGCTCGGTGACGTCCTACGAACTCTAGATCCAGCTCAGGTCGAGGGAGAGTTTCGTTAGCATGATGGCATGATGACGGTGATGATGAAGTTACCGACGGAGGGCTTCGCCTAAGCTCTACAACGATATGACCGTGGTGGAAATCTATGGAGGGGGGCACTGCACATGGCTAAACAATCAACTTGTGTGTCTATGGGGTGCCCCCTCCCCCGTATGTAAAGGAGTGGAGGAGGGGAGGGCCGGCCCTCTCATGGCGCGCCCAAGGGGGGAGTCCTACTCCCGGTGGGAGTAGGATTCCTCCTTCCCTAGTTGGAGTAGGAGAGGAAGGAAGGGGGAGAGAGAGGCAAGGAAAGGGGAGGGGCGGCCCCCCACCCAATTTTGATTGGGCTTGGGGGGCGCCCTCCACCTTGACCGCCTCTAGCTCTCTCCCACTAAGGCCCACTAAGGCCCATTGACTCCCCGGGGGGATCCGGTAACCCCCTAGTACTCCGGTAAATGCCTGAACTCATCCAGAACCATTTTGATGTCCAAACATAGCCTTCCAATATATCTATCTTTATGTCTCGACCATTTCGAGACTCCTCATCATGTCCGTGATCACATTCAGGCCTCCGAACTACCTTCACTACATGAAAACACATAAACTCATAATACCGATCGTCACCGAACGTTAAGCATGCGGACCCTATGGGTTCGAGAACTTTGTAGACATGATCGAGACTTGTCTCAGGTTAATAACCAATAGCGGAACCTGGATGCTCATATTGGTTCCTAAATATTCTACGAAGATCTTTATTGGTCAAACCGCATAACAACATACGTTGTTCGCTTTGTCATCGGTATGTTACTTGCCCGAGATTCGATCGTCGGTATCTCAATACCTAGTTCAATCTCGTTACCGGCAAGTCTCTTTACTCATTCCGTAATGCATCATCCCGTAACTAACTCATTATTCACTTTGCTCGCAAGGCTTATAGTGATTTGCATTATCGAGAGGGCCCAGAGATACCTCTCCGATACACAGAGTGCCAAATCCTAATCTCGATCTATGCCAACTCAACAAACACCATCGGAGACACCTGTAGAGCATCTTTATAGTCACCTAGTTACGTTGTGATGTTTGATAGCACACTAAGTGTTCCTCCGGTATTCGGGAGTTGCATAATCTCATAGTCATAGGAACATGTATAAGTTATGAACAAAGCAATAACAACAAACTAAACGATCATCGTGCTAAGCTAACAGATGGGTCAAGTCAATCACATCATTCTCTAATGATGTGATCCCGTTAATCAAATGACAACTCATGTCAATGGTTAGGAAACTTAACCATCTTTGATTAACGAGCTAGTCAAGTAGAGGCATAATAGTGACACTCAGTTTGTCTATGTATTCACACATGTACGAAGTTTTCGGTTAATACAATTCTAGCATGAATAATAAACATTTATCTTGATATGAGGAAATATATATAACAAATTTATTATTGCCTCTAGGGCATATTTCCTTCAGCTTCATCGGAGAGGCAATGGTGTTGATGTAGAAGCCCTCCGTGATCGAATCCCCCTCCGGCAGGAAGCTGGAAAAGGCCCCAAGATGGGATCTCACGGGTACAGAAGGTTGTGGTGGTGGAAAAGTGGTTTCGTGGCTCCCCTGGAAGTTTCCAGGGTATAAGATTATATATATATATAGGAGGAAGATCTAGGTCAGGAGGCCACCGAGGGCCCCACAAAGTTGGGGGCGCGCCCTACCCCCCTGGGCACGCCCTCCACCCTTGTGGCCGCCTCATGGATCTTCCGGCTTGCACTCCAAGTCTGTTGGGTGTCTTCTGGTCCAAGAAAGATCATCGCAAAAGTTTTATTCCATTTGGTCTCGTTTGGCATTCCTTTTCTGTGAAACTCTAAAACAAGGAAAAAACAGAAACTGGCACTGGGCTCTAGGTTAATAGGTTAGTCCCAAAATTCATATAAAATAGCATAATAATGCATATAAAACATCCAAAACATATAATATAATATCATGGAATAATAAAAAATTGTAGATACGTTGGAGACGTATCAAGCATCCCCAAGCTTAATTCATGTTCGTCCTCGAGTAGGTAAATGATAAAAATAGAATTTTTGATGTGGAATGCTACCTAACATATTTATCCATGTAATTATCTTTATTGTGGCATGAATGTTCAGATCTGTAAGATTCAAAATAGAAGTTTAATATTGACATAAAAACAATAATACTTCAAGCATACTAACAAAATAATTATGTCTTCTCGAAATAACATGGCCAAAGAAAGCTTATCCCTACAAAATCATATAGTCTGGCTATGCTCCGTCTTCATCACACAAAATATTTAAATCATGCACAACCCTGATGACAAGCCAAGCAATTTGTTCATACTTTTCACGTTCTCAAAATTTTTCAACTTTCACGCAATACATGAGCGTGAGCCGTGGATATAACACTATAGGTGGAATAGACGGTGGTTGTGGAGAAGACAAAAAGAAGGAGATAGTCTCACATCAACTAGGCGTATCAACGGGCTATGAAGATTTCCATTAATAGATATCAATGTGAGTGAGTAGGGATTGCCATGCAATGGACGCACTCAATCTATAAGTTTAGGAAAGCTCAAAAAGAAAACTAAGTGGGTGTGCATCCAACTCGCTTGCTCACAAAGACCTAGGGCATGTTGAGGAAGCCCATCATTGAATACACAAGCCAAGTTTTATGATGAAAATTCCCACTAGTATATGAAAGTGATATCATAGGAGACTCTTTATCATGAAGATCATGGTGCTACTTTGAAGCATAAGTGTGGCAAAAGGATAGTAACATTGCCCCTTCTCTCTTTTCTCTCATTTTTTATTTGGGCCTTCTCTCATTTTTTTGGCCTCTTTATTATTATTATTATTATTATTATTATTATTATTATTATTATTATTTGTCCGAAGTCTCATCCCGACTTGTGGGGGAATCATAGTCTCCATCATCCTTTCCTCACATGGGACAATGCTCTAATAATGAAGATCATCACACTTTTATTTACTTACAACTCAACGATTACAACTTGATACTTAGAACAAAATATGACTCTATGTGAATGCCTCCGGCGATGTATTGGGATGTGCAGTGAATCAAGAGCGACATGTATAAAAAATGATGAATGGTGGCTTTGCCATAAATACGATGTCAACTACATGATCATGCAAAGCAATATGGCAATGATGGAGTGTGTCATAATAAACAGAACGGTGGAAATTTGCATGGCAATATATCTCGGAATGGCTATGGAAATGCCATAATAGGTAGGTATGGTGGCTGTTTTCAGGAAGGTATATGGTGGGTTTATGGTACTGTGACGCCTGGGTTATTAAGCTACAGTAACCCCCTCGTAATGATGCCATGTCACCTCGGTTATTGTTGATAATCTCGCGTTAGTTCAAAACCAATTCAAAATTAAAAGCAAACATAAAAAATTCAAACTTTAAAACTAAAATGTTCTGGTTATGCCAAATAATGCATAGGTAAATGCGGTGAGGAAACCTCGCTTTTATGAAATGTTCAAATACTCTAAGGTGAATAAAACAGTAGCAAAAACAATTATTTAAATGCCTTAAAATAATAAACAATTACAAACTATTTTATTTCACGTGCCAAGTTAATTGTGGTAGTGTCATAATTATTAATATTATTTTAGGTATAACTTTTGTGTTTTGTAAAAATATAGTTAAACAAAACAAAAGATAAAAGTAAAACAACCAGAAGAAAATCAAAAGAAGAAAAGGTGCAAGCCTTTTCCCCCTCCTCTGGTCCAAGTGGCCAGCAACTTCCACCGGCAGGCCCACCCACGGTCACCCCCTCCTCTATTCACAGAGGGGGTCGTGGGCATGACCGATGCCCTCCATGGCACTGGCCGATGCTGTGGCGGCCATCCGGCGGCTACTCCGGCGCCCCCCCACCCCAACTACTTAAGCCCCACCGGCGACTCCCCATGAAACCCTAGCCCATTTTCCCCTTCCCCTCATGCCGCCCCCCTTCTCTACAGCTCGCGCAACCACAACCGTCGACATGGACATCGCCATCCCCGCGCTCTCCGCCGTCCCCGTGCCGTGAAGCTTTGTGTGGGAGTTGCGCAGTCGTCTGCTGCCTCGACTACGCCCACCAGGCCGAGCTAGGACACGCCAAGACGAGCGGATCGACTTCATCTACCTCCTTCGGCCGCCGGCGATCGTCGCCAAGTCCCATTACCCCTGCGCTACTAACCTTTCACCGGGCCATCGTGTGCCTTCTCGGTGAGCACCCGCTCGAAACCTCTCTCCTCTAGGCTTGTTTCGTTGTTTCCTGCCGCTACTACCATTGCCACCGTAGCTCGTTACTATCGTTACAATTGTTGTCACCATGCTCGTCATCGCTGACGCGACCGAAGCTCCAGCCACACCCGTGCGCTCCCACGATCGTGGCTAGATGTGCCCAGTCACACCCGCGTCCGCTAGGCCCGCTGCTTGTCTGTGCCGACCCTCACCCTCCCGCTCTCCGAGCTGCTCGACTGCAACTGCTTCCGCTCCTGCTCTGTGTGCTCTGCTCCGCTACTGCTTCTCGCCTGCTGCCGCGGCCGTCGCCCGCCTCTGCCTCACGCAGCCACGGCTGGCCGGCCTCGCCGCCCGTAGCCGTTGCTACCCCATTGCCATTGTTGCTCGCTGCCTAAAGCTGCTGCTCTGCGTGTGCTGCTACTGCTACAGTAACATTCAGTTACTGTAGCGCTAGCTAGCTAGCTTTTCTAATTCTACGATGAGTAACCCTCTCGACAACCCCTAAACTCCGCCAAAACAATTGTTAAGAGGACTAAAAAAATATGGGAAGGTAGTATACTTGACAAACTCCATTTTATCCCACTAGACCAAATACATTTGATGCATGGTTTAAGTCCTATGAAAATAACAAAATGCTATCTTCTAATAACAGAAAACAGATTTAACCTCTAGCATTGTGTGTTGTGTGCTGTGTGTGTGTGTGCAGCGTGGTGTGTGTGAGTGTGCCGTGTGAGTGCATGTGTGTGTGAGTGTGTGCGGCCGGCCCAAACTAGTTAGGTCTAATTTAATTAGCTAGATTAGTCATAGGATTAATCTGCTATTTAGTCAGTATCAGTTTAGTGCTAGATTAGCCTAATAGCCTATGACATGTGGCCCCATTCTAATCTAGACACTAATTTAATTTAGATGCCTATGACATGTGGGCCATATCTCACCTTTTGACCAGTCAAAGTAAAATGGTTGACCAGACCCTCGGGTCACACTGTCATACACATAGGCTAGGCTAACATTAGGTAAGAAATGCACATTTTGCCTTCAATTCGATTTAAACAATTTCAAAAAATTCAGAAAATGAATTAAAACCTTAAAAGTTAATATAAAATAATCCATAACTCAGATGAAAATACTTTGTACATGAAAGTTGCTCAGAACGACGAGACGAAACTGAATACGCAGCCCGTTCGTCCGCCACACATCCCTAGCATAGAGAACACGCAACTTTCCCCCTTCAGTCCGTTTGTCCAAAAATGCCGAACATCGGGAATATTTACCCAGATGTTCCCCCCCTTCGCCGGTATCATCTATCCCTGTGATAGGTTCCCCCTAGCACAACGTATTGCCGCGTCTTGCTTTGTGTTACATTTGATTGCTCTGTTATTTATTGTGTTCCCCCTCCGTTACTTCTTTCCAGTAAACCCCGAGACTGCTGCCGATGTCCGTGTGTTTGACTACATCGATGATGACCCTTCTTTCTTGCCAGAGGAACCAGGCAAGCCTCCTTTGATCACCAGATATCGCCTATTCTTCTCTCTACTTCTTGCATTAGAGTAGTGTAGCATGTTACTGCTTTCCGTTAGTCCTATCCTGATGCATAGCATGTCTTTGCTACTACTGCTGTTACCTTTACCTGCAATCCTAAATGCTTAGTACAGGATGCTAGTATTCCATCAGTGGCCCTACATTCTTGTCCGTCCGCCATACTATACTAATGGGCCATGATCACTTCGGGAGGTGATCACGGGTACATATATACTGTTACATACTTATGTTACTGTTCGGAGAAGGGGGCTGAAGGGGCAGGTGGTTCCATCCAGGTAGTGATGGGCCTGGGTTCCTGACAGCCCCCTGATGGTTACTTTGTGGCGGAGCGACAGGGCAGGTTGAGACCACCTAGGCCAGAGGTGGGCCTGGCCCTAGTCGGTGTCTGTGGTTACTTTTAAATAACATGCTTAACGAGATCTTGGTATTTGATAGGAGTCTGGCCACTGGCCTATACGCACTAACCAACTACGCGGGAACAGTAATGGGCACTCGACGTCGTGGTATCAGCCGAAGCCTTCATGACGTCAGCGACTGAGCGGCGCGCGCCGGATTGGACTGGAATGCCTGCTCTTGTATTAGGGAGGCTAGGTCTGTTTCCGGCCGCCCACGCAACGTGCGGGTGTGCAATGGGCGATGGGCCCAGACCCCTCCGCCATAGGATTTAAACCGGCATGCTGACCTCTCTGTTGTGCATAGGTAGGGCTGCGATATGTTGATCTTCCGAGGGCGGGCATGACCCAGGAAAGTGTGTCCAGCCAAAGGGGATCGAGCGTGTTGGGAAATGTGGTGCACCCCTGCAGGGAAGTTTATCTATTCGAATAGATGTGTCCCTCGATAAAAGGACGACCCGGAGTTGTACCTTGACCTTATGACAACTAGAACCGGAAACTTAATAAAACACACCCTTCCAAGTGCCAGATACAACCCGATGATCGCTCTCTAACATGGCGACGAGGAGAGGATCGTCGGGTAGGATTATGCTATTCGATGATACTTGGTGAACTTACCATCTATTCTCTTCTACTGCTTCAAGATGGAGTCTGCCAGAAGCTAGTCTTCGATAGGACTAGCTATCCCCCTCTTATTCTGGAATTCTGCAGTTCAGTCCACAGATACTACCCATTTCATTGATACCAATGCATATGTAGTGTAGATCCTTGCTTGTGAGTACTTTGGATGAGTACTCACGGTTGCTTTCCTACTTCTTTTTCCCCTTTTCCCGGTTACTGTGATCATATGATGGATTCCGTGGAGTTTGACTTCAAGGAGTAGTTAGGAGGTCCTAGGCAGGAGGCCTTGCCTTTTCGATCCTTGCTACTTTTGTGCTAGCCTTCTTAAGGCAAACTTGTTTAACTTATGTCTCTACTCAGATATTGTTGCTTCTGCTGACTCTTGTAATTTTGAGCTTATGTATTCGAGCCCTCGAGGCCTCTGGCTTGTAATATAAAGCTTGTATTATTTCTATTTCTGTCTAGAGTTGTTTTGTGAAATCTTCCCGTGAGTCCCTGATCTTGGTCGTACACATTTGCGTGTATGATTAGTGTACGGTCAAATCGGGGGCGTCACAAGTTGGTATCAGAGGCGACTGCCTGTAGGAATCCCCCTTCCACACTCCTTAGCCGAAGTTGAGTTTAGTCGATGAAAACTGTTTTACTAACATGGTTGTGCGGCCCATGGGCCCACGTCGCCATTGGGTGGTATTAGGATCTTCTATTCCTCGTCTATACTCTGGGACTCTAATCTCTCTTCTATTCGGGTTAAATGAATTTTGCTAAATCTAATATTAGGATCTCGTGATCACTTTCACCCGGAGAGCCCCTTATCATAGATGATCGCCTGCTGCACCAGAAGATTCCGAAGATACTCTATGATGTTCTCTCGAGACTTGTGCCATCGCTTTTGCAATTCCCTTTCATCGATAAATCATTGTGGATAACTACTTACACCTGTCGTTCATATCTTCATTCCTAGTTTCCCTTGATATTACTTGATACCCTGAAAAATTCTCCGATAGTCTGAGAATCCTTTGTGCCTACCGCCTTGCATTTCTTTACCACCTGAATACCCCTACGGATGACTTCCCACACTTATTGAGTATCCTCTCATCCCCAGTTGATTAATGTATTTCACAGAAATCTTTGAATTTCCATTCGATCTTCTGAAGATCCTCAACAACCTATTGCTCTTGAAATTCTTGCTTGCATGCACTACGATTAATCCCATAAGTCTAGTAATCTTGTTGACAACCATTGTCATTATCATTTTGAGTCCATTGATTCAATATGTTGCGATTTCTTGCAATCCTCGGAAGAATCTTAGAATTCTTTCTTTCGGCTCAGACGCCATTTTAAACACGAGCCGGATCTTGACTAATCAAATTGCCATCGATTGTACCCCTAAGGCTATTCATCTTATCCATCCCTAATCAGAGCATTGCTTCTGATCCCTTGTCTTGGAATTAATAATTCCTTTGCATTTGAGCTTTGAGTTAGTCAGTTGTTTCTATAATCTGATCTCCCTGCATTCTTTCTTCCTCTGGTTGAGTACAGATGCTCACATCAGATCCCTTGTGGACCACCAGACCCTTTTTCGTGTTTTATCCAACAACGTCCTTCATATTCAATAAGCTTGTGAGCCTTTCCTCGGATAGATAATGCCTTCGGTAAATTGTATCCTCTGCTTGCTTAAGCATGCTCTACTATCGAGCTTGTGTTATTTATTCTTGAAATTTGTGGTATATGCTCCTAAGAGGCCCTGCTGGGTTGAACCTATGCCTTCCCCAAGCTGTATGAACCCGATAGTTTTCGCGAGTCATAATCTTATGTTGCTTCGCCAAATAAAATTTCAACACTCCAACTTTTTCGAAAAACGAGAAGTGAATGAAAGTTATGCATTGCAGAAGTGGGAGTCGTCCTTGAACATTTGTGTTCATACCCATGGACACGATGTGAAACTTATCATGAAAGCTTCTTGCAAGAATAGTTAATCATTTGAACAATTCTTCTGGTATCGTAAATTGGATCCCTTGTAGTTATGGTTCTGAACCTTATTCAATATATCTGAAAGGAAACCATTCCATTGCCTCATCTATTCTGACAAGATTAAAGTACCCTCTATCGCAAGTCAACGCTCCAATTCAGTTTATATTCTGATTTGCTTTCGAGTATACCCTCTGGTATCTCAAGAATATCACGGAACTACATAACTTCTTATGAGTTCTTCATCAACTATTATTCTCGCCGATTCCAATCCACCTCCGGGTTCCAATTTAATAGTCACTCGAGAACACCGATAAGTGAATCGATTCTGCAATCTGATTCTATAAAATCTAAGTAATTTTCGTTGCTTAGGAGTTTAACTATCCTTCAAGTCATTCCTTGCTTGATCGGCTACATCATTATCATGCTAATTTTAACTATACTACCTGGTCCTTCTTCCTGGAGCACAAATTTCGATGGTGAGCTAATATTACATCAATTTTCCTTGTCATATCATTCCTCCTTGAACAAAAAACTTGATTTTGAGTTTGTGTCATACCCATGGTTCCAATAGCCATTCGCTTCATCATTCCTTTGACTTGATGCCATCGCCGATCGATTACACCTTCATTAAATCTCTCTACAATTGTGTCATGGTCATCATTAACATTCTAAGCTCTTCTAGGATATCAATCGAATTCATGATGGGAAACACCATCCTTGCCCCTCGATGATTTGTGTTATCATCGGCAACATTATTGCCTTCCCACAACACAAACTTGTTCATGATTTGTGTTGTACCTTGATTTCCTTGCTATCTATCTTAGGTTATGTTCTACCCTGTAGTATTACTGTCTTCTATATCAAGAATGTTGTGAGGATTGCTCCACCTCTTTAGAATTCTTGAAATAGTGATACCTCTCACCATTACCATTCTTTCTTGGTTCCCGTGTTGATTCTAACCGGGATACCAACAAGTGAACGATGCTGTTTGGATTATGTACTTCTAGCAACCCTATTGCTTTGAAGTAATCACCGATAGTTCATTCTTAGCCCATCGGTTATTGAATCGCCATTCAGACAATTGATCAGGCTACCTATGCCCATATTTCGGGCGCACCTTTCAACCAATGTTTAATTGTGTATATTCTCCTCGAGCATACATCATTATATCATTTGATCTGACAAATGTTATCTCCTTGTTCACATAATTGTGGAAATCCATCTTGGCAGAAATTTGATGAATTGTCGCTGAATCCCTCAATCACCTCCTCATCCTCTCCTTGGTTTGATGATGAACTCTTGTTTTGGAACTCGCTTCCATAGTTCAATTCTCGAGAATCTTACAATGTCATCTCGACAATTTGTGTTGCACCTTTCTTGTCAGGCATCTTGAATCCGAGTTATCCTAACACCAATCAGATCTGAATCTCTGTTAGATATGATGGTTGGTGAAGGAAATATGCCCTAGAGGAAATAATAAAGTTATTATTTATTTCCTTATATCATGATAAATGTTTATTATTCATGCTATAATTGTATTAACTAGAAACATGATACATATGTGAATACATAGACAAATAGAGTGTCACTAGTATGCCTCTACCTGACTAGCTTGTTGATCAAAGATGGTTATGTTTCCTAGCCATAGACAAAGAGTTGTCATTTGATTAACGGGATCACATCATTAGGAGAATGATGTGATTGACTTGACCCATTCTGTTAGCTTAGCACATGATCGTTTAGTTTGTTGCTATTGCTTTCTTCATGACTTATACATATTCCTATCACTATGAGATTATGCAACTCCCATTTGCCAGAGGAACACTTTGTGTGCCACCAAACATCACAGCGCAACTGGATGATTATAAAGGTGCTCTACAGGTGTCTCCGAAGGTACTTGTTGGGTTGGCGTATTTTGAGATTAGGATTTGTCACTCCGATTGTCGGAGAGGTATCTCTGGGCCCACTCAGTAATGCACATCACTATAAGCCTTGAAAGAATTGCAACTAATGAGTTAGTTGCGGGATAATGTATTACAGAACGAGTAAAGAAACTTGCCGATAACGATATTGAACTAGGTATTGAGATACCGATGATCGAATCTCGGGCAAGTAACATACCGGTGACAAAGGGAACAACGTATGTTGTTATGCGGTCTGACTGATAAAGATCTTCGTAGAATATGTAGGAGCCAATATGGGCATCCAGGTCCTGCTATTGGTTATTGACCAGAGAGGTGTCTCGGTCATGTCTACATAGTTCTCGAACCCGTAGGGTCCGCACGCTTAACGTACGTTGACGATATAGTTTTATATGAGTTATGTATGTTAGTGACTGAATGTTGTTCGGAGTCCCGGTTGAGATCACGGACATGATGAGGAGCTCCGGAATGGTCCGAAGGTAAAGATTCACATATTGGATGATATGGTTTGGCCAAGGGGTTAGGCCCACGGGGCTATAAGTCGGTGCAAAAGGAGTTTTGCGAAGGCCAGGGGGCCAAACACCAGAGACCCTGGCGTCTGGGCCAGACGCCAAGGATTGTGGCGTTTGGTCCTGGAGTCCGAGTGGGACTCTTGCCTTTCAGGCAAAACCGACTTTGAGGAGGCTTTTGCTCCAAGTTTCGACCCCAGGGCTCAACATATAAATAGAGGGGCAGGGCTAGCACCAAAGACACATCAAGAAACACCAAGCCGTGTGCGGGCAACCCCGTCCCCTCTAGTTTATCCTCCGTCATAGTTTTCGTAGTGCTTAGGCGAAGCCCTGCGGAAATTTTTCTTCACCAACACCGTCACCACGTCGTCGTGCTGCCGGAACTCATCTACTACTTCGCCCCTCTTGCTGGATCGAGAAGACAAGGACGTCACCGAGCCGAACGTGTGCAGAACTCGGAGGTGCCGTGCTTTCGGTACTTAGATTGGTCGGATCGTTAAGACGTACGACTACATCAACCGCATTGATATAATGCTTCCGCGAACGGTCTACGAGGGTACGTAGACAACACTCTCCCCTCTCATTGTTATGCATCACCATGATCTTGCGTGTGTGTAGGAATTTTTTTGAAATTACTACGTTCCCCAACAGTTGGAACATATTTCCAAGAGTTATTACATTGGTCATTATGTGACCCGGTAAGGTGATGTCGTGCCTAGCACACCTGGCCGGAGGCCTTATTGTTATAGATTCCTTTTCAGCAAGGTTATCCATTCTTCCATGAGGAAATTATAAGACTTATTCTACAAGTTATTCCTGATGGATCCTTTGTGTTTCCAAAGTCTGATCTTTACCTGATGACCATGTCAATGCTATCTTGAAGCATGTCTATGGTACTCCGATTTTCAACAAGAACATTTGAAGCCCAATGCTAAATGTTTCCTGCTCAATTATCCAAACACCGTTGTATGGGTAATGTCATGAAATTTCTCTCCCCTACCTAAAGAGTTTTCTACATTATATCCTGTCATGGATATCATGCTCTGCTTGTCCTTGGGAAGGATATACACCTGGAATATGTGTTTAAACACATTTTCCTTTCCATTGTTCTGTTTAATCAGATAATCACATTTTCCTTTCCATTGTTTTGTTTAACCTTTCTTGTAATCTGACTTAACTGAGCAGTGAGAATTCCCTGCTTAGGTAAGCACCTCATTATACAACTCTGTCAGCAAGACCCAGTTACTATTGTTGATGACATTCCGGTAACCACCGATGGATGAGAACTTTTCCTATTGGTCCGCCTCGTTCAACAAGCAGGAAAATGGTTCTCTTCGTCCCTCGCCCTTGGTACCGATGTTGTTACCGACATAACTAATAGGCTATCCTCTGACATGCCTTGCTTACATGATCGTGTAAGACGTCATCGCCCTTCCTACTTTTAACCCACATGGTGGGTCCATAACCCATAGTTCCACAGGATCGAAACCTGACTCTCCTATACACCCTATTGTCAAAGTTATTCCTCGCGCTTGACTACGTATGTAATTCATGAGCCACCTTCCGTGTGATCATCAATGCTGATATTAAACACAATACTTATTCACATTGCTTTGAACCCCTTTCACGCCCTGTTTTGGGCATCGAACGATTGCCTGCCCGCTCAAAACTTCCCATGGTACCTCCTTACTTTGCTCTCGATATTTTCTTAAGTTTCAATTCGAGAGTTACTTCTGCCACCTTCCTCGATGTTATCGACTAGATAGTCGACCTTGCAGAGTTCTGTTCTCCCGGAATGCTCACCCCTTATTCTTTTGTAAGTACGATGGAGTTCCTGAAGAAATGATGCCGACTTCATCATAATGATATGAAGCAGAGAATGAAGACATCAATGTATTGGACCAACCTCCTCGAGAAGAGCAAGCCAGAATGAGAAGACTCGCTAGATTCGTTACCAAACCTTCCCTCCTTTCACTACCTCTTAAATCTTGGGACGAGATTTCTTGTAGTGGAGGAGAATTGTGACGCCCGGGTAATTAAGCTACCGTAACCCCCTCGTAATGATGCCATGTCACCTCGGTTACTATTGATAATCTCGCGTTAGTTCAAAACCAATTCAAAATTAAAAGAAAACATAAAAAAATCAAACTTTAAAACTAAAATGTTCCAATTATGCCAAATAATGCATAGGTAATTGTGGTGAGGAAACCTCGCTTTTATAAAATGTTTAAATACTTTAAGGTGAATAAAAAGGTAGCAAAAACAATTATTTAAATGCCTTAAAATAATAAACAATTACAAACTATTTTATTTCACGTGCCAAGTTTATAAAATGTCATAATTATTAATATTATTTTAGGTATAACTTTTGTGTTTTGTATAACTATAGTTAAACAAAACAAAAGATAAAAGTAACACGACCAGAAGAAAAGCAAAAGAAGAAAAGGTGCAAGCCTTTCCCCCCTCCTGTGGGCCAAGTGGCTAGCAACTTCCACCGGCCGGCCCACCCATGATGACCCCCTTCTCTTTTCACAGAGGGGGTCGTGGGCATGAGCGATGCCCGCCATGGCACCGGCCGATGCCGTGGCGGCCATTCGGCGGCTACTCTGGCACCCCCAACTATTTAAGCCTCACCGGCGCCTCCCCATGAAACCCTAGCCCATTTTCCCCTTCCCCTCACGCCGCCCCCCTTCTCTACAACTCGCGCAACCGCAACCGTCGACATGGACGTCGCCGTCCCCGCGCTCTTCGCTGTCCCCGCACCGTGAAGCTTTGTGTGCGAGCTGCGCAGTCGTCTGCTGCCTCGACTACGCCCACCGTACCGAGCTGGGACACGCCAAGCCGAGCGGATCGACTTCATCTAGCTCCTTCTGCCGCCGGCGATCATCGCCAAGTCCCATTACCCCTGCGCTACTAACCTTTCACCGGGCCATTGTGTGCCTTCTCGGTGAGCACCCACTCGAAACCCCTCTCCTCTGGGCTTGTTTCGTTGTTTCCTGCTGCTACTACCATCGCCATCGTAGCTCGTTGCTACCGTTACAATTGTTGTCGCCACGCTCGTCATTGCTGACACGACCTATGCTCCGGCACACCCGTGTGCTCCCCCGATCGCGACTAGATGTGCCCAGTCACACCCGCGCCCGCTAGGCCTGCTACTTGTCCGTGCCGACCCTCACCCCCCCGCTCTCCGCGCTGCTTGACTGCAACTGCTGTCGCTCCTGCTCTGCGTGCTCTGCTCTACTGCTGCTTCTCGCCTGCTGCCGCCGTTTGTAACTGGTGCTGGCTATCGCTGCTGCCGCGGCCATCGCTCGCCTCTCCTGACGCAGCCACGGCCGGCCGGCGTCGCGCTCCCGCAGCCGCTGCTGCCACATTGCCATTGTTGCTCGCTGCCTACAGCTACTGCTCTGCGTGTGTTGCTGCTGCTACAGTAACATTCAGTTACTATAGCGCTAGCTAGCTTTTCTGATTCTACGATGAGTAACCCTCTCGACAACCCCTAAACTCTGGCAAAACAATTGTTAACAGGACTAAAAAATATGGGAAGGTAGTATACTTGACAAACTCCATTTTATCCCACTGGACCAAATACATTTGATGCATGGTTTAAGTCCTATGAAAATCACAAAAATGCTATCTTCTGATAACAGAAAACAGATTTAACCTCTAGCATTGTGTGTTGTGTGATGTGTGTGTATGCATCGTGGTGTGTGTGAGTGTGTGTGGCCGGCCCAAACTAGTTAGCTATAATTTAATTAGCTAGATTAGTCCTAGGATTAATTCTATTGTTTAGTTAGTATCAGTTTAGTGCTAGATTAGCCTAATAGCCTATGACACGTGGCCCCATCCTAATCTAGACACTAGTTTAATTTAGATGCCTATGACATGTGGGCCATATCTCACCTTTTCACCAGTCAAAGTAAAATGGTTGACCAGCCCCTCGGGTCCCACTTTCATACACATAGGCTATGGTAACATTAGGTAACAAATGCACATTTTGCCTTCAATTCGATTTAAACAATTTCAAAAAATTCAGAAAATGAATTAAAACTTCAAAAATTAATATAAAATAATCCGTAACTCGGATGAAAATACTTTGTACATGAAAGTTGCTCAAAACAACAAGACGAATCTAAATATGCAGCCCGTTCGTCCGCCACACATCCCTAGCATAGAGAACACACAACTTTCCCCCTTCGGTCCGTTTGTCCGAAAACGCCGAACACCGGGAATATTTACCCGGATGTTTCTCCCCTTCGCCGGTATCACCTATCCTTGTGATAGGTTACCCCTAGCACAACGTATTGCCGCGTATTGCTTTGTGTAACATTTGATTGCTCTGTTATTTATTGTGTTCCCCCTCCGTTACTTCTTTCCCGTAAACCCCAAGACCGTTGCCGATGTCCGTGTATTCGACTACATCAACGATGACCCTTCCTTCTTGCCAGAGCAACCAAACAAGCCCCCCTTTATCACCAGATATCGCCTATTCTTGTCTCTACTGCTTGCATTAGAGTAGTGTAGCATGTTACTGCTTTCCGTTAATCCTATCTTGATGCATAACCTGTCTTTGCTACTACTGTTGTTACCTTTACCTGCAATCCTAAATGCTTAGTACAGGATGCTAGTATTCCATCAGTGGCCCTACATTCTTGTCTGTCAGCCATGCTATACTACTGGGCCGTGATCACTTTGGGAGGTGATCACGGGTACATATATATATACTGTTACATACTTATGTTACTGTCCGGAAATGGGGGCTGAAGGGGCAAGTGGTTCCATCCAGGTAGTGATGGTCCTGGGTTCCCGACAACCCCCTGATGGTTACTTTGTGGTGGAGCGATAGGGAAGGTTGAGACCACCTAGGTGAGAGGTGGGCCTGGCCCTGGTCGGTGTCGGCGGTTACTTCTAAATAACACGCTTAACGAGATCTAGGTATTTGATCTGAGTCTGGCCACTGGCCTATACGCACTAACCAAGTGCGCGGGAACAGTTATGGGCACTCAACGTCGTGGTATCAGCCGAAGCCTTCGTGACGTCAGTGACTGAGCGACGCGCGTCGAATTGGACTGGAATACCTGCTCTTGTATCTGTTTCCGGCCGCCCACGCAACATGCATGTGTGAAATGGGCGATGGGCCAAGACCCCTGCGCCATAGGATTTAGACAGGTGTGTTGACATCTCTATTGTGCCTAGGTAGGGCTACGATGTGTTGATCTTCCGAGGGCGGCATGACCCAGGAAAGTGTGTCTGTCCAAAGGGGATCGAGCGTGTTGGGAAATGTGGTCCACCACTGCAGGGAAATTTATCTATTCGGATAGCCGTGTCCCTCGGTAAAAGGATGACCCGGAGTTGTACCTTGACCTTATGACAACTAGAACCAGATACTTAATAAAACACACCCTTCCAAGTGCCAGATACAAACCGGTGATCTCTCTCTAACAGGGCGACGAGGAGAGGATCGTCGGGTAGGATTATGCTATTCGATGATACTTGGTGAACTTACTATCTATTCTCTTCTATTGCTTCAAGATGGAGACTGCTAGAAGCGTAGTCTTCGATAGGACTAGCTATCCCCTCTTATTCTCGAATTCTGCAGTTCAGTCCACATATACTACCCATTTCATTGATACCAATGCATATTTACTGTAGATCCTTGCTTGCGAGTACTTTGGATGAGTACTCATGGTTGCTTTCTTTAACGCCCGGGATGTAACTTGCCATATTTGTACTCCGACTATTGCCATTTCAGGCCTTAAGTTACGAGATCCCTTCATGGTTGGGGTTTTGTCTTCATTTTGCATTTTGTTCATGTCATGCATTTCATATCATGTTCATCTTGTTGCATCATGGCCTCATCATGTGCATCTTCATCTTGTAGATGTTGCATTGTGGCATGTTCTATGTGGATCCAAGCATCATCTTTCCCCCTTCACTCATCACCACCTCTCCTCCTCTTTTTCTTTCTTTTGCAAGTGCACCTCTACCCTCCTCCATTAATGCTCATCTTTTCCCAACTATTCTAGCACCATGCTTTGAACCCCCCCCCCCCCCCCTGCAAAATTTCACCTTTGTTAGAATTGTTTTGGTTGGGTTAAAAAATGCATCAAGTTTGAATTTTAATTCAAACTTGGAATATTTTTCTACCTTTGAAAATTACCAAAGCAATTTTATTAAATGCAACACAAACTCAGGATCATGGGGATATTTTTATATTTCTCTAACTCCTCCCCAATCCCCCTGACCTTTTCCTTTTGTTTTTCTGTCTGAAGTAAATGAAAAAGGAAAAGAAGCAGAGTAGCAGCAGCAGCACCCAACTGGGCCTTGGCCACCCAAGCCGACCCAGCTAGCCCCGCGCCAGCGAGCCCAGCATGCCAGCGAGCCCGCTCGATCACCCACTCTCTGCCTATTCTCACCCGCGTGCGCCCGCACCCCCGCTAGCCTCTCTCCACGTGGCCAAGCCGACCCTATTCGACAGCGTCTCTGGCTACACCCCTCACCCACCTTTCTTCCTCCTCGGTCCCCCCTTGCGAGCACGCACATGGCCATGGCCGAGAGCGTCGCCGCTCCAAACCCTCGAACTGGCCCTCCTTTTACCCTCTCTCCATTTCCACTAGCATATAGGGTTTCCCCTCTTCCCTCTCGCCACCGCCAGGTGAGAGAGCCTCCAGATTCACCGCTCCACCCACGTTCCGAGCACGCGAGCTCGTCGTCGGCGTGATCTTCGACCACCTCCATCCCGGCGATCGTTTCCGTCTTCCTCCCCAACGTCGTCTACATCCCCAACGTCCACTACTTCACTACGGGATGCCAAGACGGAGTCGACTCCTTCCTCTTCTTCCCCGCAGTACCCGTAGGTGTTCGATCGCCGCTGTGCTCGTCTCCGTCCACCACCCGTCCAACCGAGCGCACTATCGTGCTCGTGGTAAGCACCTGTACAGCCCCGTGCCATTCGCCCCCTCTTTTGCATGCTATAGCTAGCCCCGCGCCGTCCGTCCGAATCGCGGCCGTCGGACCTCGTCTCCGGTGAGTGCTCGGTCCCCCGCTGCCCGTCTGCGTGTGTCCGTCGTGCTCGCCGCTTAGAGTAGTGTCGATCCGCGCCCTTAGCCGCTCGTGTAGCTATCTGCCTCGCCGCATGCGTCCACGCCGTCACCGCCTCTGTAGCTTGTCGCCGGCATCGACTCCGTCGTCGTCCGGTGCGGCTAGTGGCACCCGGGGACGCGGGATTCCCCTGCGACCCTGTTGCACCCCTCCGCCGCTCCGCTAGGCCATCGGAGCAACTCCGGCGTGGCCTCCGCCGCGGTCGATCGCCGCCGACCCCTCTCCTCTGTTTTCCCCTGCTCCCGCGCGCTTGCGTCACCATCTATGGGCCACGAGTCGGACCCACTAGTAAGCGAGTCAGAGGCCAGGTCCCACCTGTCAGCCTCACTCCCACACGCGCACCCACGGGCCCACATGTCAACCCCTCACCCCTATTTTTAAACCCAATCGGGCAGCTTGCCTATTTTGGATCTGTCCAGATCGGGCCTTTTCCTTATCTGGCAAGTCCAGATCGGAAGATGGCCATTTTGGGTATTTTCCCTTTTCTGCTTATTTCCTTTTTAGGCAGTTAGGCATTTTTAGCATTTGTGGGGATTTTTCTACAGGAACCCCAACATATTATATATGTTTTTGGGGTAGAAAAATCCCACCAATCTAGTGGTAGCTTTGGTTTTTGCATTGGAGCAGGTTCATGATCATGGCATTTTACATCACGAGGCTGTTTTGTCATTTTTGTGTGATTTATTTCAATCATTCTATGTAAGTGTTTGTCACATGGTTAGCTTCATTTACTTGCCTACTACATGCTAGTATTTATGCCATGTCCATTTGTGCACTATGATGAGTGAAACAAGCATGCCAAGATGCCTTCTTAATGCTGTTTATGCCATGCTCAGTTTTCTGCTAAGTCTGAATCTGTTAACGAAACTTGCTATGTTTACATGGATTCCACCATATCTTCTTTGCCTTTTTGGCTCTTGATCAGTAAGGGACTTTTGTTCCATTCATGCCATGCCTATTGCTATGATAAGTTCCTGTAGCATGTTGTTTGCTTGCTCTAAACATTGCTTCCTGATGTTAATTCCTGACATGTTAGTATTTTCACTAAGTCTCTGAAGCTGATATCTTTTGCACCTTTGCCATGCTTGTTTGAACCTGCTCTTGTGTGATTTAGCCGTAACTCCGTGTTCATCTTTTGTCAAGCATCTTGAGTAGATCACTGCCATGTGCTTTGTTGCTATGTTGGAGCGTAGTAGCTTAGTTTCTTGTTGCATTCTAGAAGGCATCATGCTGTTAATCGCAGAATTGAGCCATTCTTGTTTTCCTTTCCATTTGCAAACCGTGCATCTGATTCCGGTGATCTTTATATCGATTTCGACCAAAATCATCTCATCTTTCCAGCGGCACACTTGGTTTGCCAAGTTGATGCCTGGTTCAATCTTTCCCTTCCGGAGCACGCATATGCATTGCATATCATAACCCGCATGTCATGCCATGTTTTGCATCATGTTGCTTGCACATTGCACCGTGATTGATTGTTGGTCCTTTACTTGTGTTCTTGCTTTGGGTAGAGCCGGGAGACGAGTACATGATAGAGGAACCCGTTGAGTACGCTAACGAGGATCAAGCTTTCGTCAACTCTGAGAATTTTGCAGGCAAGATGACCATACCCTCGAAATCACTTCTATCTTTGCTTGATAGTTGTTCGCTCTATTGCTATGCCATGATACCTACCACTTGCTTTATCATGCCTCCTGAGGGAGTCCTGGATTAGGGGGTGTTCGGATAGCCGAACTATACCTTCAGCCGGACTCCTGGACTATGAAGATACAAGATTGAAGACTCCGTCCTGTGTCCGGAAGGGACTTTCCTTGGCGTGGAAGGCAAGCTTGGCGATACGGATGTTCAGATCTCCTACCATTATAACCGACTCTATGTAACCCTAACCCTCTTCGGTGTCTATATAAACCGGAGGGTTTTAGTCCGTAGGACAACATACACATCAACAATCATACCATAGGCTAGCTTCTAGGGTTTAGCCTCTCTGATCTCGTCGTAGATCTACTCTTGTACTACCCATATCATCAATATTAATCAAGCAGGACGTAGGGTTTTACCTCCATCGAGAGGGCCCGAACCTGGGTAAAACTTTGTGTCCCTTGCCTCCTGTTACCATCCGGCCTAGACGCACAGTTCGGGACCCCCTACTCGAGATCCGCCGGTTTTGACACCGACACCTCCCATATTGCCATGTCAAGCCTCTAATCCACCTTTCCTAGCAAACCGTTGTTTGGCTATGTTACCACTTTGCTCAGCCCCTCTTATAGCATTGCTAGTTGCAGGTGAAGATGGAGTTTGTTCCTTGTTGGAACATGGTTATTGTTGGGATATCATTATTATATCTTGTTTACTTTAATGCATCTATATACTTGGTAGAGGGTGGAAGGCTCGGCCTTATGCCTGGTGTTTTGTTCCACTATTGCCGCCCTAGTTTCTGTCATACCGGTGTTATGTTCCTTGATTTTTGCGTTCCTTACGCGGTTGGGTGTTATGGGAACCCCTTGACAGTTCGCTTTGAATAAAACTCCTCCAGCAAGGCCCAACCTTGGTTTTACCATTTGCCTAACTACCACCATATACCTTCCCTTGGCTTCTGCAGACTCAAGGGTCATCTTTATTTTAACCCCCCCGGGGCCAGTGCTCCTCTGAGTGTTGGTCCGAACCGAGCCGCCTGCGGGACCACCTCGGGGAATCTTGAGGTTTGGTTTTACTTGTAGCCTATCTCATCCGGTGTTGCCCTAAGAACGAGATACGTGCGACTCCTATCGGTATTTGTGGGAACATCGGGTGGCTTTGCTAGTCTTGTTTTACCATTGTCGAAATGTCTTGTAACCGGGATTCTGAGACTGATCGGGTCCTCCCGCTAGAAGGAATATCCTTCGTTGACCGTGAGAGCTTGTGATGGGATAAGTTGGGACACCCCTGCAGGGTTTTGAACTTTAGAAATCCATGCCCGCTGAGGGAGTCCTAGATTAAGGTTCTCCGGACAGCAGGACTATATCCTTTGGCTGAACTGTTGGACAGTGAAGATACGAGATTGAAGACTTTGTCTCGTCTCTGGATGGGACTCTACTTAGCGTGGAGGGCAAGCTAGGCAATACAGATATCCGTATCTCCTCCTTTGTAACCGACCTTGTGTAACCCTAGCCCCTTCGGTGTCTATATAAACTGGATGCTTTTAGTCCGTAGGACAACAGACAATGATACCATAGGCTAGCTTCTAGGGTTTAGCCTCTCTGATCTCGTGGCAGACCTACTCTTGTAATACTCATATCATCAAGAAAAATCAAGTAGGACGTAGGGTTTTACCTCTGTCAAGAGGGCCCGAACCTGGGTAAAACATCGTGTCCCCTGCCTCATGTTACCATCCGCCTTAGACGCATAGTTCGGGACCCCCTACCCAAGATCTGCCGGTTTTGACACCGACATTGGTGCTTTCATTGAGAGTTCCACTCTGTCGTCACCATAAGGCTAGTTGGCTCCTTCGATCATCACTAGCGATGTGGTCCAGGGTGAGGCTTTCCTCCCCGGACAGATCTTCATATTCGGCGACTTTGCACTGCAGGCCAATTCGCTTGGCCATCTAGAGGAGATTGAGAGCTACACCCCTGGCCATCAGGTCAGTTTTGGAAACTTGAACTACACGGCCGACATCCGCGGAGATTTGATCTTCGACGGATTCGAGCCCATGTCGGACGCGCCGTACAGTCTTGACGAGCATGACGTAACTCTATAGTTGGACAATATTCGGGAGATCGCATCCGCAGCTACTCCGTCCATCAATCCGGAGCAGGCCGCGCCATCCGAGAGCAGAGGGATGGACCCCGCCATGAAGGCCGCACTCTCAGTGGCGATAGAGCGGGATACTGACTTCACCCCTTACGAGAGCCGTGTCGCCAAACCACTGGATTCATCTACGGCCAGGGACTCCGAGCCGCTCATATCCGTGCCCGTCGAGTCCGACAGGGCATCGATCATGGAGTTCACCTCCGCGGACATCTTTCAGCACTCACCCTTCGGGGATGTGCTCAATTCATTAAGGTCTCTCTCCTTGTCTGGAGAACCTTGGCCGAACTATGTCCGGCTAGAATGGGATGCGGGCGACGAGGAAATTTGCTTCCCACCCAGCACCCACTTACTAGCCACTGTCGACGACTTAACCGACATGCTCGACTTCGGCTCCAAAGACTTCGACGGTATGGACGATGAAGCCGGAGACGAACAGGATCCACCACCCTGAGGGCACTGGACCGCCACCTCATCATATGATATATACATGCTGAACACCCCCAAAGAAGCCAATGGCGATGGAAGATAGAGGATGGCCCCTCCAAGAAGCAACCGGAGCGCCGACGTCAGCGGCGCCGCTCTAAGCCCCGCCATAGCAAGAACAACGATAATAATAGTCCACGCGACTCTGGAAGAGATGACAACTGCACCACCCCGGTGACAGAAAACGATCAAGATGCAAACTGCAAACATAGTGCGGATCCGTCATCCGAACACGATGACGCCAAAGATAAGCCTCATCAATCCCCGACTAGGGAAGAAAGCAGTCCGGACGAAGATGCACCCATCATCCCGGAAACACACTTGGAGCAAGAGAACCTCCGCAGAAGGCTTACTGCCATAGCGAGAATCCTGAAGAAACAGAAGCAAAGGCTCAAGGTCGCACAAGATACACTCAACAGCAAGTGGAACAAAGTAACAAAGTATGGTGGAAGTTACCATCCAAAAAGCTACCCAAAGCGCAAGCTATTACCGGAATTCGACGACGAGGCCTTAGAGCCCATACAGCCGAAAAGCGATACGACCAACCGGCCGGATCCACCACCCAGTGAACGTGATAGAGCGGCTAACAAAGTCACTCATAAGTCAACACATGAGAACTTGCGTCAAAAATCCAGCGCGACCAGATCTATCTACGGATCTAGGAAGCGCGCTACGGTACACAACCAACACCAAATACTACAACCGTCCGAACACCATGGGCCATCCCAATACAGGGGTGCCGCACACCCCTTATGTTTCACTGATGAGGTGCTAGATCATGAATTCCCAGAGGGATTCAAACCGATGAACATAGAGGCGTACGACGGAACCACAGACCCTGGAGTCTGGATAGAGAACTTCATCCTCCACATCCATATGGCTCGTGGAGACGATCTCCATGCCATTAAAAACTTGCCGCTTAAGCTTAAAGGGCCAGCTAGACACTAGCTGAAAAGCCTCCCCGAAAACTCAATTGGAAGTTGGGAGGAGCTCGAGGACGCTTTCCGGGCTAATTTTCAAGGGACTTATGTCCGACCTGCGGATGCAGACGATTTAAGTCATATAATACAAGAGTCCGGAGAGTCCGCCCGAAAGCTTTGGAACAGGTTCCTCACTAAGAAGAACCAAATTTTCGACTGTCCGGATGCTGAAGCCTTAGCAGCTTTCAAACACAGCGTCCGAGACGAATGGCTCGCCAGACACCTCGGTCAAGAAAAACCGAGAACAATGGTAGCCTTAACAAGCCTCATGACCCGCTTTTGTGTGGGTGAGGACATCTGGTTGGCCTGTAGCAGCACCAACGACCCAAGCACATCCGAAGTCAGGGATGGCAATGGTAAACCACGACGCAACAAAAACAAGCGTCGAAATAAAGAAGGTAGCCCAGATAACACGGCGGTAAACGCCGGGTTCAGGGGCTCTCGACCAAGTCAGCGGAAAAAGCCCTTCAAGGGCAGCAGAGAAGGACAATCTAGCCTAAACAAAATTCTTGACAAACTCTGTCAGATTCATGGCACCCCAGACAAACCTGCAAATCATACCCACAGAGAATGTTGGGTCTTCAAGCAGGCCAGTAAGCTAAACGCTGAACACAAAGGGGAAGAGACACCAAGCGAAGACGAGGATGAACCTCGCCAGCAAAGCGCCGGAGGACAGAAAAAGTTCCCACCAGAGGTTAAAACAGTAAACATGATCCAGGTGACAAAGGGGAGAAGCAATCACGCTCCCCGATGCACACATGCCATAAAGCCCGTCACCCCTAGGCTCAACCCCTGGTTGGCCTGCCTGATCACTTTTGATCGTAGGGATCACAATACAAATATCCGGCATGAAGGACTGATGGCCTTGGTGTTAGACCCAATAATAAATGGGTACCATTTCACAAGGGTCCTAATGGACGGCGGCAGTGATCTAAATCTGATATATCAGGACATAGTCCACAAAATGGGGATAGACCCGACACAAATAAGCCGCAGTAATACTACCTTCAAGGGAGTAATACCAGGCCAAGAGGCCCACTGCACGGGCTCTCTACTACTAGAGGTGGTATTCGGTTCTCCCGATAACTTTCAAAGTGAAACGTTAACTTTTCACATTGCTCCATTCCGAAGTGATTTTCAAGCACTACTCGGAAGGGCGGCTTTCACTCGTTTTAACGCAATACCGCATTATGCTTTTCTCATGCTCAAGATGCCCGATCCACGAGGCATCATTACAGTTAGCGGAAATACCAACCGTTCTTCACGTACGAAAGAGGACACGGCGGCTTTAACAGCCGCACACTAGACGGCCTCACCAACCAGAAAAAATGGCAGGTCGTTAAGACCACGGACATGGTTAGACGAGTCCGACGTCCCATCATAAATGCATGAGATTGGTTTTTGAACCCTCATAACATGATACCAGGGACTTCCCACGTGTAATCAGGGCCAGCCCAGCTCAACTAGGCTTCTCTGGAATTCTGATAACTCATTCTTCCTTTCGGCATGGCAAATTTCACCTAAGTTCTTTCTTTTTGCAGGTTACAATCGTGCTACACCCGTCCAGGACATGGTACAACGGAGACACAGGCGCAGACGTGCAGCAGGGACCCACCCAAAGGTTTCTTTTTAGATTCAGGCCTTGCGTAAACCTTTTTTACTGTCTCTTGTTGACCACATCCTCCGGATACTCCACACAACCGAGAAGGATACCGGCGTTATTGGCATGTGGCCACGCTAGGATTTTGCACGTACCCGGACACATGGGGCTTCTTATAAAGGGCATTGTTTAGCCCGATATATGTTATAAAGACCAAACACCTTAGGGAGTGTTCGGCATCGCGAGTTTGGCTCTATATGCATCAGCTCCGAATCATGTCTTTTGTCAAATGTTGGGTTTGCCCGGCTCTCACATTTTGGTACCTTACGTTCCGTTATATCGGCTAAGGTAGCACTGGCAGAACTACTGCGATTGTGCCCTGGTTCATCCAGATGAGCACCTCAGTAGAGAAAGCCGAAAACTGACTGTCATGATATAGCGAGAGACTGGTCAACCACTCGATGACTAATCGGAATCTTCGGGATTCCTCCGCATTAACGAAGGGCCGTTTCCTGGTCATGTACGTACGTGCACCGTATTCAGACGAGCACAGATGTACTAGGGGCTATATAGTAGCCCCATTGTCAAACTCCTATGGCTAAGTGAAAGTGTTAAAGCAATATAGTCCGATTGCCTCATTCGCTATGCTATCACCTCCTTAACGGACCAAGACATTGGATCAAGTGTGGATATGCATCTTTTGCGAACACCCCCGCATTATATGCGTGGGGGCGGAAGCCGACGACTGCAAACTTTCAGGTTATATACATATATACATAAACGGCCGCACAGGAGGCATCATAGTACTTTCGAGCAAAAGTATAAATACAACATTGATTAATTCAAAAAAACATTGTTTGTACAATGGGACTACATGTCACTAGAAAAAAATATTCCTCGAGCACTGAGCCTCTATCGAACGAGCACCTTCAAGGACTTCCTCAAAGTAGTGCTCGACAGCAACTCGGCCGATGGCCGAACCCTGTGCCGCAACAGTGGTGGCCTCCATATCCGCCCAGTATGTTTTGACACGGGCAAGGGCCATCCACGCACCTTCTATGCACGCTGATCTCTTTACAGCATCAACGCGTGGCAAAGCTTCAAGGAATTGTTGCACTAAGCTAAAATAGCTACTCGGCCTTGGCCCTCCCGGCCACAGGTGATCCACAACGGACCTCATGGAAAGTCCAGACAACCTATGGAGCTCGGCCCAACCGGTCAATCGCTCATTCAGCAGCAGAAGACGGACTGGAGCGTCAAACTGTGACCAAAACAGCTTTTCCACTTTGGGACCTTTCTGATCCTTGAAGTACTCGGCTCCGTCAGCAGCACTTGCAGCCAAATCCATGTACGCGTCCGCAGAACTCCATAGTCGGTCTAGAGAAGCATATTTCGGATCTCCGAACTTAGTCTGCAACAAGAAGGGCTTCCCAGACACGATATCCGCAGTTTGATTCAGCTCCTCCTTCGTCGCTCAAATTTTGGAGCGGGCTTCCTTGGCAGCCACCCGGGCCTTCTCCAGGTCCGTCGCCTTCGCTCGGCTTTCTTCTTCAAGAAGCCGATAACGGTCAGCAGCATCTTTTAACTCTACGGCCATCTTGGCTATTTTTTCCTTGCTCTCGCAATGCACGTTATGTTCGGCCCTTACCTCTTCGGCCGCCTTTAAAGCGGCCGCATTGCTACTCCTTGCTTAATCCTTGGCTCGGGCAAGCTCCGCCCGAAGGGTCTCCATGGTGGTAGCTCCGTCTGCAGTCACAAAATGTTAACGATGTTGGCATCATGCTGCTCTTATTATGTGACGATCACCAGAAATATCACTCACCCTGTGCCTCGTCAAGCCGCTTGTTGACAAGCACGATGGCGGCATCTGCCTAGTTTCCGCTTTAGTTCGGCAAAACCATCAATCCGGCTCACCACTGGAGCTCCAACTACCTGCACATAAAGGCGATCTGGTTATTACCTGGGACTATGATCCGCTGTTTGCCGCCGTTCCCGACGACAACCAGAGTCTCAGGGGCTACTATCTGCATTGGCATACCTAACGTATGTGGTACTGTTAAAAGCATATATTATTTCACGTACCTCGAAGCCTTTCAGCAGACTCATAAAAGCTTCATGCAAACCGCTTTCAGCGGATGAAATCCTTTCAATTACCATACACATTAGTGTACGATGTGCTTCCAAGACGACAGCTTGCCCCAGAAGATCCTTCAGCGCGTCTGACCGCACACTGTATGGACCCTTGTTGCCGCTTCCCTCAGGAGCCGGATACTGGGGATGCCGGGCAGCCAAAGGGTTATCCTCTGGCCCTAGTGGATCCAGAGATACCCTTCGTGACGACACTTCAAGGTCGCCCGCTTCTTGAGTTGGGGCTTCCGGGGGAGGCGTTTCGCTCTCCATCATCTCCGGAAGAAGATCCCTCAAAGATGAACTCTGTCGAGAAGGGCTGCGATCCGGACTACAATTTATATGCATCGATTATTGTCTTCGGAAGTAAGATAGGATATCTTCACTACTAAATACTTTTTGATTTCTTACAGCTCGGTAGAGGGCTGATCCCCGCGCGGGCATTGTGCGGCCAGAATACCCTCCAAGGCAGGACCCTCTGGCGGAGATTTCTTCTCCCGTTTGGAAACCTTAGTTTCCGGATATTCAGAGGTAGTCCTCTTCCTTCCCCGGGGAGAAATAATGTCAGATTCTTCCCCTAGGTTATCCTCCCTCGCGGAGGCACTCATTCCCTTGATTAGAATAGATAGCGATGGAGGCCCGCTTTCGCCCTCTTTATTCCCCCTTCATCTTCCTTTGAGGGCACTAGACAAGAGGCTGGCTCGAGCATCTTTTCTAGCACCGGATTGTCCAACCCCTCAGGAAGGGGAGCCGAGCACCGGATCATCTTCGCCTTTGTTATGCAGTCCTGGTCAAAGAGCGATTCTTCAGAATGATGTCATGATAAATAAAAGGACAGTGTGTTCGGCCATAGGACTGCTTACTTGGGCAGCGGGGCGGTTGGAGCTTAGGCCCACATCCTCGGTGGTGTCTGGACACTTTATTTGGGATCTGAAGAACGATTTGTACATCTCCTCGTGCGTCATGCCGAGGAAATGTTGAATAGTGCGCGGTCCTTCTGGGTTGAATTCCCACATACGGAGGGGTCGGCGTTTGGAAGGCTGGACTCGACGAACCAGCATAACATGCATTGCCATAACCAGACTGAAATCTCCCTCGAAGAGATCTCGGATACGGCTCTGCAGTATTGGCATGTCCTTGGCTGCACCCAAGCTTAGCCCCCTGCTAATCCATGACATCAGTTGTGGTGGGGGGCCCGAGTGAAAGACGGGGGCAGCTACCGATTTGGCACTTCAGGGAGCTGTGATGTAAAATCACTCCCACTACCACAATCAGGATACCTCTGGAAAGGAACCCTTTAGCCATGGAGCGTCAGCAATTTTGCTTATTAAAGCACCTCCGCACGCTGCGTGCTGCCCCTCGACCATCTTCGGCTTCACATCGAAGGTCTTGTGCCACAGGCCGAAGTGAGGGGCAATGCGAAGGAAGGCCTCACATACAACGATAAAAGACGAGATGTGAAGAAGGGAATCCGGGGCCAGATCATGAAAATCCAGCCCATAATAGAACATAAGACCCCTAACAAAGGGATCCAGAGCGAGGCCTAGTCCTCGAAGGAAGTGGGAGACGAAGATGACGCTCTCGTTGGATTCGGGAGTAGGGACGACCTGCCCTCGAGTGGGCAGCCTATGCGAAATTTCGGCGGTCAGATATCTGGCCTCCCTCAACTTCTTGATGTCCTCCTCTATGACGGAGGAAGGCATCCACGGGCCTTGAAGGCTGGATCCAGACATGATTGAAGGTCCGAAGCGCCAGACCTAAGCTTTGGGTGTTAGAACTCGAGGCGGAGGAAGGATTTGATTGAGCGCGGGAGGGGAAAAGAAAAAGCCATGTCCCTTTATAAAGAGGGTGAATATCAGGCGTCCTCGTCATGGCCGTTTGAGACTTACCTAAGATCTAGGAGTCATACCAACATGCAAGGTTGGGTTACCCATGTTTGTATTGATGAGAATCCTGTGATAAGGGGAACACGATCTCTGCTTTGACAAGATGTGTCAAGAAACCGCCTCGCGTTATGTGCGGGGCTGCTTAAAGAAAAACGGTTCAAATAATGACCGGGTCGTGGCATGATGTCACGCTGTCAAAACATGTCAGCAGATTAGATTTGTGGAAATATTATTCTCTCTACGGTGGTGTGTGAAACTTATTTTGCAGGGTCAGACACTATCCTTGTATTAAAACTCTTCCGTGGTGTATTCAGAGGAGGAACCCGCCTTGCAATGCCGAAGACAACACTGCGAGCCAGACTAATCGTCATTGAAGCCTGGTTCAGGGGCTACTAAGGGAGTCCTGGATTAAGGGGTCTCCGGACAGCTAGACTATATCCTTTGGCCGGCCTGTTGGACTATGAAGATACGAGATTGAAGACTTCGTCCCGTGTCCGGATCGGACTCTACTTGGCGTGGAAGGCAAGCTAGGCAATACAGATATGCGTATCTCCTCCTTTGTAACTGACCTTGTGTAACCCTAGCCCCCTCCGGTGTCTATATAAATCGGAGGGTTTTAGTCCGTAGGACAACAAACAATCATACCATAGGCTAGCTTCTAGGGTTTAGCCTCTCTGATCTCGTGGTAGATCTACTCTTGTAATACTCATATCAGCAAGAACAATCAAGCAGGACGTAGGGTTTTACCTCTGTTAAGAGGGCCCGAACCTGGGTAAAACATCATGTCCCCTACCTCCTGTTACCATTCGCCTTAGACGCACAGTTCGGGACCCCCTACCCGAGATCCACCGGTTTTGACACCGACACCTGCGGTTATGGGCAGATGGGAATCTGTTAATGTTCGGTTGTAGAGAACTTGACACTTAATCTAATTAAAATGAATCAACCGCGTGTGTAGTCGTGATGGTCTCTTTTCACGGAGTCCGGGAAGAGAACACGGTCTCGTGTTATGCTTGAACGTAAGTAGCCTCAGGATCACTTCTTGATCATTATTAGCTTCTCGACCATGCTTTGCTTCTCTTCTCGATCTCTTTTGCGTAAGTTAGCCACCATATATGCTAGTGCTTGCTGCAGCTCCACCTCACTACCCTTTCCTACCTTTAAGCTTAAATAATCTTGATCGCGAGGGTGTGAGACTGCTGAGTCCCCGTGGCTCACAGTTACTTCCAAAATAGATGCAGGTGCCGATGATGCTAGTGCAGGGGACGCTACCGAACTCAAGTGGGAGTTCGACGAGGATTTGGGCCGTTACTATGTGTCTTTTCCGGATGATCAGTAGAGGAGCCCAGTTGGGTCGATCGGGGATCTAGCATTTGGGGTTGTCTTTATTTGTGTTGGTTCCGTAGTCGGACCATGATTGTATTCTAGATGATGTATGCTATATTTATGTATTGTGTGAAGTGGCGATTGTAAGCCAACTCTTTATCCCTTTCTTATTCAGTACATGGGATGTGTAAAGATCACCCCTTGCGACATGCCTACCATGCAGTTATGCTTCTAAGTCGTGCTCCGACACGTGGGAGATATAGCCGCATCGTGGGTGTTACAAGTTGGTAATCAGAGCCTTCCCCGACTTAGGAGCCCCCTGCTTGATCGAATCGCTGACGTTGTTAAGTCTAGAAAATTGTTTTAAGTCTTATAGGATTATATATATCGGAGAGTAGGATTCTTCTTACTCCTCAGTCCATTTGTCACTCTGGTGATGCATCCTGACATAGAGTTTTGACTCTTCTCTCCTCAAATTTCATGATTTTTTTAGGATCACATGGGTATCTTGGAATCATTCTAATGGTTTTGTGACGAGAACATTGTTCTTGGTGCCTCCTGACATTTAGGGGTTGTGGCAGTGTCCCGGGGAGTTGACCTCCGAGGTGTTGTCGTCACAATTTTAGTGTTGCAGTTCCGGAATACCTGAGTTCGCCGACATCGAAAATCTCCTTTATGCAGTTGTTGGTGAGATAACCTCGACGCCACCCAATACTGGGGCGGGAGTTCGGGAGTATTGCCATAACTCGTATAACGGATGCTTTTCGAAGGTTGAGGTAAATGATTTCCGAAGGTTTCTTGGTTATGTGTTGAAGGATGGATACAACTGGATGTAGGATTTGCTAGTTTTGGGTGAGATATTATGCTTCCCCTATATCCCCAACACCTAATTGCATAACCAGAAAGTTTCAGGAGTTTTATAGGTGGCAATTCATGTAGCTCTAGTATTTCTTCCCGCAAATATTTGGTTTGTGATTGGGTAATCCTTACCAATTATTTGTTCATATCCGTACCTTGTTGATTTATTCATCTACCTGTTGTCTAAGTGGCTTCTCAACTTATAGAATTGTGATGATTTACTTTGGAATTCATTCGTTCATTCTTGTTCGAATATTAAGGCTATATGTTGCAATTTCGATCCATTGATTTTTCTTGAATATATGTCTTTCAAGATGCTAACGGATGTCAACCTCTTCAGGATGGCTCCTCCAACGCGTCAGCATCCGGAACCTCTACCACCACCTGCACCTCCGGAGGCATGGCAAGCTATCATGTCCGCCACCAACGCCAACACTCAGATGCTTTTGCAACTCTTGCAAGAGCGCAACCAAGGAAATCAAGGCCAAGGAAACAATCAAGCTCAGTTTGCTACCCTCAATTAGTTCCTCGCAAACCAGCCGAAGTCCTTCAGTAACTATATCGAGGCCACAGACGCCGATGACTGGCTCGTGGATATCTGCAAACATTTTGAGTGTAGCAATGTTAGGCCTGAGGATTTTGTCAAGTTTGCTTCATTCCAACTCAAAGACCAAGCTGCTGAGTGGTATCAACAATACAAAGATTCGAGAGGAGGTCGTCTGATTACCTGGGATGATTTCCGCTGAGACTTCAAAGCTCACCACATTCCACAAAGTGTTGCTGAGAGTAAGCGCGAGGAGTTCCGCAATCTCAAGCAAGGAAGCATGTCTGTTTACCAATACAACATCCTGTTTTAGAGGCTCACTCGCTTTGCTAAACAAGACGTCCCTGATGAGAAGAGCATGATTTATCAATTCAGAGATGGCCTCAGAGAAGATCTGCAATTAGCTCTCATGCTTTTTGAGCCGACCAAGTATGATGAATTCTATAACATGGCACTAAAGCAAGAGGCCGCTCAGCTCATGTGCGATGCTTCTAAGAAGAGAGTCAGGGATGCAACTCAATCATCTTCTTCATCTCAAGCGGCAGCTAAGCAACAGAAGTTCTATTTGCCTCCTCCTCCTCCTCCGTTTCGTTAGTCTTACCAGCAGAAGAGTAAAGGTGGCAATGGATCTTCCCACCCACCCAACCCAGGCTATCAGAACAAAGCTCCGTCTCATACTCCAAGGCCAAGCGCTCCTTATCACCGTCCGCTCTCAGAGGTTACTTGTAACAAGTGTCAGCAGAAAGGGAACCATGCGAACAAATGCTTCAACCAAAGGCGCCTTCCACCTCCTCCTCCTGTGAGATCTGCCAGCACTGCAATGGTCAAGCATAATCCCAAGCACGCCAAGGTCAACATGATGAACGCGGCTCAGGCAGAGGATTCTTCAGAAGTGATCATGGGTAACCTTCTAGTTAACTCCATTCCTGCTAAAGTCTTATTTGATACTGGTGCATCGCATTCTTTCATGTCATTCCCATTTGCATCGGAGCACAACTTTGACACTAAGGCATTATCTAAAGCATTGCAAGTTGTTTCTGTAGCTAAGCGTTTGAGATCTACCATGATGGTTCCCAATGTCGGTATCGAAATGGGCGACTATAGATTTCTGGCTTCTCCAATTGTTCTTGGCGACTCTGATATTGATCTAATTCTCGGCATGGATTGGCTTTCTAAGCACAAGGCTATGCTTGATTATGCTGCTAGAGAAATTCAATTAACACACTCTTCTGAGGAAGTGATCATCTATGCCGCTCGTGATGAAACCATTCGGCTGTTTTCTCTCAATGAGAAGGGTGAGTTGAATGCCACCTCTCAGATTCCAGTCATTTGTGAATATCAAGACGTCTTTCCAGAAGAGTTTCCAGGAATGCCTCCTCACCGGCCAGTTGAATTCGTTATCGATCTTAAGCCTGGCACGGAACCTGTTTGCAAACGTCCTTACAAGCTTGGACCAAAGGAATTGAAGGAGTTGAAGAAACAGCTCGATGAACAAGAGCATCTGGGTCTGATCAGACCGAGTTCATCTCCATGGGGTTGTGGTGTTCTTTTGTCCAGAAGAAGGATGGCACGGACCGACTTTGTGTCGACTACCGCCCATTGAACAAGAAAACAATAAAGAACAAGTACCCACTTCCCAACATCAATGAACTTTTCGAGAAATTTAAGGGCGCTCAAGTCTTCTCCAAGCTTGACCTCCATATGGGTTATCATCAGATTCACATTCGTGAATAAGATATCCCGAAGACAACATTCAGAACAAGCTATGGTTCTTATGAATATACTGTCATGTCTTTCGGCCTTGTCAATGCTCCTCCAACGTTCTCTCGCATGATGAACTTCATCTTCAACCCTTACACAAATGATTTCGTCTTGGTGTATCTCAATGATATTTTGGTCTTTTCCAAGAAGAAGGAGGATCATGCCAAGCATTTGAGATTGGTACTCGACAAACTCAGAGAACATCAATTCTATGTGAAGTTTTCAAAGTGTGAGTTTTGGCTCGATGAGGTTCTCTACCTTGGCCATATCATATCCGCCAAGGGCATAGCTATTATTCCTGAGAAGGTGTCTGCAATTGTGAATTGGGAACCGCCTCAGAATGTCAAGTAGCTCCGCAGCTTTCTTGGGCTTGCAAGCTATTGTCGAAGATCCATTGAGAATTTCTCTAAGATTGCAAAGCCGCTTTCCAACCTCCTCCAGAAGACCGTCAAGTATGTCTGGACACCTGAATGTGATGTGGCTTTCAACACCCTGAAAGAGAAGTTAGTCACAGCTCCTGTCTTGACTCCTCCTGATGAATCCAAACCATTTGAAGTTTTCTGTGATGCTTCCCTGCAAGGTCTCGGTGCTGTCTTAATGCAAGAGAAGAAAGTTGTGGCCTATACCTCTCGCCAGTTGAAGCCCAACGAAAAGAACTACCCCACTCATGACCTCGAGTTGGCGGCAGTTGTCCATGCTCTCTTAACATGGAGACATCTCTTGGTGGGAAGGAAAGTGGACATCTTCACTGATCATAAAGAGCCTCAAGTACATCTTCAATCAGCCCAACCTCAACCTCAGGCAGACTCGTTGGGTCGAAATGATTCAAGAATACAATCCGAGTATTGAATATACTCCAGGAAAGGCGAATGTCATTGCAGATGCTTTGAGCAGGAAGGCTTACCGCAACTGCTTAATTCTCAAGCCCTTCCAGCCGGACCTTTGTGAAGCTTTCCGCAAACTTAATCTCCAAGTTGTTCCTGAAGGCTTTCTTGCCAACCTCCAAGTCTCTCCTACTTTGGAAGATCAGATTCATGACACACAACTTCTTGATGCCATGGTGAAGAAGGTGAAAAATGGGATTTCCAAGAGCCAACCCAAATACAAGTGCTATCGCCTTGATGACAAAGATACTCTATTCTTCGAGGATCGAATTGTGGTTCCTAAAGGCAATCTAAGGAAAGTCATTATGAATGAGGCGCACAATTCCCTTCTATCCATTGATCCTGGAAGTACAAAGATGTACCATGACCTCAAGAAGTCGTATTGGTGGACTCGAATGAAGCGAGAAATTTCTCAGTTCGTGAATGATTGTGATGTCTGCAGAAGAGTGAAAGCAGAACACCAACGGCCACATGGTCTCCTCGAACCTCTCGCTATTCTAGAATGGAAGTTTGACCATATTGAGATGGACTTCATGACTGGATTTCGCAAGTCCAAGCGTGGCAATGATGCTATCTTTGTTGTCATCGACAAGCCTACTAAAGTGGCTCATTTTCTTCCTATCAAAGAATCTATCACAACAGCTCAGTTGGCAGAGCTATACTCCTCCAGGATTGTCTCCTTGCACGACATTCCACAGTTGATATCTTCGGATCGTGGAAGCATCTTTACTTCTAAGTTTTGGGACTCCTTTCAGAATGCCATGGGCACCAACATTCGCTTCAGCACAGCCTTCCATCCTCAAACTAGTGGCCAAGTCGAGCGAGTAAATCAAATCCTTGAAGATATGCTCAGGGCTTGTGTCATTTCCTTCTGTATGAAGTGGTAAGATTGTCTTCCATATGCCGAGTTCTCCTACAGCAACAGTTTCCAAGCGAGTTCGGGCAAGGCCCCATTCGAGATTCTCTATGTCAGAAAGTGTCGTACGCCTCTTAATTGGTCACAGAGTGGTGAACGCCAACTTCTTGGCAATGACTTAAAGTCATCCGTGAAAATCTCAAAGTCGCGCAATCATGCCAGAAGAGTTACTATGATAGCAAGCACCGTGACTTGGCTTTCGAGATCGGAGACCATGTCTACCTCCGCGTCTCTCCAATGATAGGCACTCGTCGCTTCGGTATCAAAGGGAAGTTTGCCCCTAGATATGTGGGTCCTTTCAAGATCATTGGCAAAAGAGGCGATCTCGCCTATCAACTTGAGCTTCCGTCCAACTTCGCAAATGTGCACGACGTGTTTCACGTGTCACAGCTTTGCAAGTGCTTCAAGACTCCTGACCGTACCATCAACTTCGAAGAGATTGATCTCCAAGAAGACCTGTCTTATCATGAGCATCCCGTTGCTATTCTTGAAGAAAATGAGCGCAAGACTCGCAACAAGTCTATCAAATTCCTGAGAGTGAAGTGGTCACACCATTCCGACCGAGAAGCCACCTGGGAACGCGAGGACCACCTCCTTTCCGAATATCCAGAGTTCTTTCAGTCCTAGATCTCGGAACGAGAACCTTTCGTAGTGGTGGAGTGTTGTAACGCCCCGGATGTAACTTGCCATATTTGTACTCCGACTCTTGCCATTTCAGGCCTTAAGTTATGAGATCCCTTCGTGGTTGGGTTTTTGTCTTCGGTTTGCATTTTGTTCATGTCATGCATTTCATATCATGTTCATCTTGTTGCATCATGGCCTCATCATGTGCATCTTCATCTTGTAGATGTTGCATTGTGGCTTGATCTATGTGGATCCAAGCATCATCTTTCCTCCTTCACTCATCACCACCTCTCCTCCTCTTTTTCTTTCTGTTGCAAGTGCACCTCTACCCTCCTCCATTAATGCTCATCTTTTCCCAACTATTCTAGCACCATGCTTTGAACCCACCCTGCAAAATTTCACCTCTGTTAGAATTGTTTTGGTTGGGTTCAAAAATGCATCAAGTTTGAATTTTAATTCAAACTTGGAATATTTTTCTACCTTTAAAAATTACCAAAGAAATTTTATTAAATGCTACACAAACTCAGGATCATGGGGATATTTTTATATTTCTCTAACTCCTCCCCAATACCCCTGTTCTTTTCCTTTTGTTTTTCTGTCTGAAGTAAATGAAAAAGGAAAAGAAGCAGAGCAGCAGCACCCAACGGGGCCTTGGCCTCCCAGGTCGGCCCAGCTAGCCCCGCGCCAGCAAGCCCAGTGCGCCAGCCAGCCCGCTCGATCACCCACTCTCTGCCTATTCTCACCCACGTGCGCCCGCACCCCTGCTAGCCTCTCTCCACGTGGCCAAGCTGGCCCCATTCGACAGCGTCTCTGGCTACACCCCTCACCCACCTTTCTTCCTCCTCGGTCCCCCCTTGCGAGCACGCACATGGCCACGGCTGAGAGCGTCACTGCTCCAAACCCTCGACCTGGCCCTCCTTTTACCTTCTATCCATGTCCACACGCATTTAGGGTTTCCCCTCTTCCCTCTCGCCGCCGCCGCCACGAGAGAGAGCCTCCAGATTCGCCGCCGCCGCCACGCGAGAGAGCCTCCAGATTCGCCGCCTCCTTTTCATGCTCTAGCTAGCCCCGCGCTGTCCGCCCGAGTCGCTGCCGTCAGACATCGTCTCCGGCGAGTGCTCTGTCCCCCGCTGTTCGTCTGCGTGTGTCCGTCGTGCTCGCCGCTTAGAGTAGGGTCGATCCGCGCCCTTAGCTACTTGCGTAGCTATCCGCCTCGCCGCGTGCATCTGCGCCGTCACCGCCTCTGTAGCTCATCACCGGCGTCGACTCCGTCGTCATCTGGTGCGGCTAGTGGCACCCGGGGACGAGGGATTCCCCTGCGACCCTGTTGCACCCCTCCGCCGCTCCGCTAGGCCACCGGAGCTACTCTGACGAGGCCTCCGTCGCGCTCGATCGCCGCCGACCCCCCTCCTTTGTTTTCCCCTGCTCCCGCGCGCTTGCGTTACCGTCTGTGGGCCTCGAGTCGGACCCACTGGTCAGCGAGTGCTACCTCTTGAGCACTACGTTGGATTTCCCCGAAGAGGAGAGGATGATGCAACAAAGTAGCATAAGTATTTCCCTCAGTTTTTGAGAATCAAGGGATCAATCCAGTAGGAGGCTATGCGCGAGTCCCTCGTACCTACACAAAAACAATAGCTCAACGCAACCAAAGCGCTTAGGGGTTGTCAATCCCTTCACAATCACATACGAAAGTGAGATCATGATAAATAATATTTTTGGTATTTTTGGTATAGAGGTGCAAAGTAAAAAGTAAAAGCAAAGTAAAAGCAAAGCAATAATAAAGTGTTGGAGATTGATATGATGAGAAAGAGACCCGAGGGCCATAGGTTTCACTAGTGGCTTCTCTCAAGAGCATAAGTATTCTACGGTGGGTGAACAAATTACTGTTGAGCAATTGACAGAATTAAGCATAGTTATGAGAATATCTAAGTATGATCATGTATATAGGCATCACGTCCGAGACAAGTCAACCAACTCCTACCTGCATCTACTACTATTACTCCACTCATCGACCGCTATCCAGCATGCATCTAGAGTATTAAGTTAAAAACAGAGTAACGCCTTAAGCAAGATGACATGATGTAGAGGGATAGTTTCATGCAATATGATAAAAACCCCATCTTGTTATCCTCGATGGCAACAATACAATACGTGCCTTGCTGCCCCTTCTGTCACTGGGAAAGGACACCGCAAGATTGAACCCAAAGCTAAGCACTTCTCCCATGGCAAGAACAATCAATCTAGTAGGCCAAATCAAACTGATAATTCGAAGAGACTTGCAAAGATAACCAATCATACATAAAAGAATTCAGAGAAGATTCAAATATTATTCATAGATAGACTTGATCATAAACCCACAATTCATCGGTCTCAACAAACACACCGCAAAAAGAAGATTACATCGAATAGATCTCCACGAGAGAGGGGGAGAACATTGTATTGAGATCCAAAAAGAGAGAAGAAGCCATCTAGCTACTAACTATGGACCCGTAGGTCCGAAATAAACTACTCACACTTCATCGAAGGGGCTTGGATGATGATGTAGAAGCCCTCTGTGATCGATGCCCCTTCCGGCGGAGCTCCGGAACAGGCCCCATGATGGGATCTCGTGGATACAGAATGTTGCAGTGGTCGAATTAGGTTTTTGGCTCCGTCCCCGATCGTTTGGGGGTACGTAGGTATATATAGGAGGAAGAAGTACATCAATGCAGCTTCGAAGGGCCCATGAGGCAGGGGGCGCGCCCTAGGGGGGGCGCCCTCCACCCTCGTGACCGCCTCGTGGCTTTCTTGATGGAGGGTCCAAGTCTCCTGGATCTTATCTGATGAGAAAATCATGTTTCCGAAGGTTTCATTCTGTTTGGACTCCGTTTGATATTACGTTTCTCCGAAACACTGAAATTGGCAAAAAAACAACAATTCTGGGTTGGGCCTCCGGTTAATAGGTTAGTCCCAAAAATAATATAAAAGTGGATAATAAAGCCCAATACTGTCCAAAACAGTAGATAATATAGCATGGAGCAATCTAAAATTATAGATACGTTGGAGACATATCAAGCATCCCCAAGCTTAATTCCTGCTCGTCCTCGAGTAGGTAAATGATAAAAAGAGAATTTTTGATGCGGAGTGCTACTTGGCATAATTTTAATGTAATTCTTCTTAATTGTGGTATGAATATTCAGATCCGAAAGATTCAAGACAAAAGTTCATATTGACATAAAAATGATAATACTTCAAGCATACTAACTAAGAAATTATGTCTTCTCGAAATAACATGGCCAAAGAAAGTTCATCCCTACAAAATCATATAGTTTAGTCATGTTTCATTTTCGTCACACAAGAATGCTCTCGTCATGCACAACCCCGATGACAAGCCAAGCAATTGTTTCATACTTTAGTAATCTCAAACCTATAAACTTTCACGCAATATATGAGCGCGAGCCATGGACATAGCACTATGGGTGGAATAGAATATAATGAGGGGGGTTATGTGGAGAACACAAAAAAGGAGAAAGTCTCACATCAAGAGGCTAATCAATGGGCTATGGAGATGCCCACCGATTGATGTTAATGCAAGGAGTAGGGATTTCCATGCAACGGATGCACTAGAGCTATAAATGTATGAAAGCTCAACAAAAGAAACTAGTGGGTGTGCATCCAACTTGCTTGCTCATGAAGACCTAGGGCACTTGAGGAGGCCCATTGTTGGAATATACAAGCCAAGTTCTATAATGAAAAATTCCCACTAGTATATGAAAGTGATAACATGAGAGACTCTCTACTATGAAGATCATGGTGCTACTTTGAAGCACAAGTGTGGTAAAAGGATAGTAACATTGTCCCTTCTCTCTTTGTCTCTCATTTTTTGGGCCTTTTCTTTTTATTGACCTTTCTCTCTTTTTTGGGCCTTCTCTTTTTTTGGGCCTTCTCTTTTTTATGGCCTTTCTTTTTTATTTTTTATTTCTTATTCCTCACTTGGGACAATGCTCTAATAATGATGATCATCATACTTCTATTTATTTACAACTCAATGATTACAACTCGATACTAGAACAAAGATGACTCTATATGAATGCCTCTGGCGGTGTACCGGGATATGCAATGAACCAAGAGTGACATGTATGAAATAATTATGAACGGTGGCTTTGCCACAAATACTATGTCAACTACATGATCATTCTAAGCAATATGACAATGATGAATGTGTCGTGATGAACGGAATGATGGAAAGTTGCATGGCAATATATCTTGGAATGGCTATGGAAATGCCATAATAGGTAGGTATGGTGGCTGTTTTGAGGAAAATATAAGGAGGTTTATGCGTGAAAGAGTGTATCATATCATGGGGTTTGGATGCATCGGCGAAGTTTGCGCCAACTCTCAATGTGAGAAAGGGCAATGCACGGTACCGAAGAGGCTAGCAAGGATGGAAGGGTGAGAGTGTGTATAATCCATGGACTCAACATTAGTCATAAAGAACTCACATACTTATTGCAAAAATCTACAAGTCATCAAAAACCTCGGCACTACGGGCATGCTCCTAGGGGGATAGATTGGTAGGAAAAGACCATCGCTCGTCCCCGACCGCCACTCATAAGGAAGACAATCAAATAACACCTCATGTTTCAAATTTGTTGCATAACGTTTACCATACGTGCATGATACGGGACTTGCAAACTTCAACACAAGTATTTCTCAATTTCACAACTACTCAACTAGCATGACTTTGATATTATTACCTCCATATCTCAAAACAATCATCAAGCATCAAACTTTTCTTAGTATTCAACACACTCATAAGAAAGTTTTATTATTAATCTTGCATACCAAGCATATTAGGATTTTAAGCAAATTACCATGCTAAAAATACTCTCAAAATAATCTAAGTGAAGCATGAGATATCAATAGTTCTATAAAACAAATCCACCACCGTGCTCTAAAAGATATAAGTGAAGCACTAGAGCAAAACTATAAAGCTCAAAAGATATAAGTGAAGCACATAGAGTATTCTATCAAATTCCAAATCATGTATGGCTCTCTCAAAAGGTGTGTACAGCAAGGATGATTGTGGTAGACTAACAAGCAAAGACTCAAATCATAAAATACGCTCCAAGCAAAACACATATCATGTGGTGAATAAAAATATAGCTCCAAGTAAAGTTACCGATAGAAGTAGATGAAAGAGGGGATGCCTTCCGGGGCATACCCAAGCTTTGGCTTTTAGGTATCCTTAGATTATATTGGGGGTTCCATGGGAATCCCCAAGCTTATGCTCTTGCCACTCCTTGTTCCATAATCCATCAAATCTTTACCCAAAACTTGAAAACTTCACAACACAAAACTTAAAGTAGAAAATCTCGTGAGCTCCGTTAGCGAAAGAAAACAAAAGACCACTTCAAGGTACTGTAATGAACTCATTATTTATTTATATTGGTGTTAAACCTACTGTATTCCAACTTTTATATGGATTATAAACTATTTTACTAGCCATAGATTCATCAAAATAAGCAAACAACACACGAAAAACTGAATCTATCAAAAACAGAACAGTCTGTAGTAATCTGTAGCTAGCGCAAGATCTGGAACCCAAACAATTCTAGAATAAATTGCTGGACGTGAGGAATTTATCTATTAATCATCTGCAAAAAGAATAAACTAAATAGCACTCTTCAAATAAAAATGACAGTAGTTCTCGTGAGCGCTAAAGTTTCTGTTTTTACAGCAAGTTCAACAAGACTTTCCCCAAGTTTCCCAACGGTTCTACTTGGCACAAACACTAATTAAACACAAAAAACACAACCAATACAGAGGCTAGATAAATTATTTATTACTAAACAGGAGCAAAAATCAAGGAATAAAAATAAATTTGGGTTGGCTCCCAACAAGCGCTATTGTTTAACGCCCCTAGCTAGGCATAGCAAGCAAGAATAGATCTAGGTATTGCCATCTTTAGTAGGCAATCCATAAGTGGCTCTCATGATAGATTCATATGGTAATTTTATTTTATTTCTAGGGAAGTGTTCCATGCCCTTTTTCAATGGAAATTGAAATCTAATATTCCCTTCCTTCATATCAATAATTGCACCAACCGTTCTAAGGAAAGGTCTACCAAAAATATAATAGGGCAAGAAGGATTGCAATCTATATCAAGAACGATAAAATCTATGGGCACATAATTCCTATTTGCAACAATAAGAACATCATTAATTCTTCCCATAGGTTTCTTAATAGTGGAATCCGCAATATGCAAGTTTAGAGAGCAATAATCAAAATCACGGAAATCTATCAAATCACACAAACACTAGCACCCAAATCACACAAAGCATAAAACTCATAATCTTTAATTTTAATTTTAATAGTAGGTTCACACTCATCATAAAGTTTTCTTGGGATAGAAACTTTCAACTCAAGTTTTTCTTCATAAGATTGCATCATGGCATCAACGATATGTTCGGTAAAGGCTTTATTTTGACTATAAGCATGAGGAGATTTTAGCACGGATTGCAACAAGCAAATACAATCAATCAAAGAGCAATTTTCATAATTAAATTCCTTGAAATACAATATAGTTTGTGAGGGAGTCCTGGATTAGGGGGTATCCAGACAGCCGGATTATATCCTTTGGCTGGACTACTGGACTATGAAGATACAAGATTGAAGACTTCGTCTCGTGTCTGGATGGAACTCTACTTGGCATGGAAGGCAAGCTAGGCAGTAGGGATATGGATATCTCCTCCTTGGTAACCGACCTTGTGTAACCCTAGCCCCCTCCGGTGTCTATATAAACTGGAGGGTTTAGTCCGTAGGACAACATACAATCATACCATAGGCTAGCTTCTAGGGTTTAGCCTCTTCGATCTCGTGGTAGATCAACTCTTGTAATACTCATATCATCAAGAATAAATCAAGCAGGACGTAGGGTTTTACCTCCATCAAGAGAGCCCGAACCTGGGTAAAACATCGTGTCCCCTGCCTCCTGTTACCATCCGCCTTAGACGCACAGTTCGGGACCCCCTACCCGAGATCCGCTGGTTTTGACACCGACATTGGTGCTTTCACTGAGAGTTCCTCTGTGATGTCGCCGTAAGGAAGGATGCCTCATCTCGTTGTTAAAAATAACATTACCACTGGGGGAGCTCTGGCTGTCGGCCAAACTCTCCGGCTAGGCAGTTTCGTCATGACTGCCTGTTCGGCCGTTGCACCAACGATGACTTCTCGGGTCATCAAAAATAGACTCCACGTCGGCTCGGAATTCGCCGAGCAGATGGATCTAATGGAGCTCTCTTCCCTGAACGAACTCTTGGATCGCATCGCCACCTTGGGAGTCGCTACAGACTATGATCGGATTGGGCTTAAACCCGATCAAAGGGAGATTGACTCTCCATCGGTCACCCATCACGTTGCGGTGGTGGAGGAATAATGCAGCAACTCTTCCTCTATTTTGAGGACTAACTATGTACGGATTCCTGAGCTCTCCGAGCCGGATACCCACCTACGGGAGGACATCACCCAAGCCCTGAACCTAGAATCAGGCAGCGGGCCAGACTTATCGGGCAACACTCCGGAACCTGAACTTTCAAGATTGGAAACTCCTCGGCCCCTGGGTCTCAGATCGGGTAGGGGTCTGGACTCAAATCCACCCACCCACCCAGACATAAACGATCTTTCCCACATCAGGCAAGAGCTCCATGAAACAGTACATCATTATTGGGCTAGATTTCTCCTTGTGATGAACAAGGTTAAGGACTGTCGTGAGGAAGATGCAGTCTCACTTTTCTGCAAATAATTGCATGGACAAGGGAATCCTTAACGCCTTAAGTCGCCATGACATATCATGCTTCGCTGACTTGGCGTCCATAGTACGAAAGTACTGTGCGATGGAAAGCGCCTGGAAAACCGAAACGAAATTTTGGAATAATCCGGCTCTGAATATACACCCAGTCCGAAGTAAAAGGTGCACTATCATAAGACACCCGAGCTAGTTGTAAAGAAACAAAAACCCTCTACAGGGCATGGAACCGTACTGGAGGGATGGCTTAACGGACCCTACAAAATTCATAGTACAGCGGATACAATACCAACGCACAGCCTTAGAGCATGTTGGATACTCTGGCAGGTGGCCAAAAGTGGTGAGGATCTTCTTATCCCAAATGCCACAAAGAACCATCCCGTGGATAACAATACGGTGTTAACAGTCTTTGAGACCTTCACGTCAAATAATAGGCGCAAGCTAACACTCCGCAGCATGGCCGAAATCTGCCACGTAGCAGCAATAAATCCATGGAGTGACACGGCTATTACCTTCAATGCCAGTGACGAACCTAAATTTCGAACAGCCCGAGCAACAGCCGCACTGGTCCTCAGTCCAATTGTGGACGGCTTTCGACTCACCAAAGTACTCATGGACGGCGGCAGCGGATTAAACCTCATCTATGAGGAAACTCTTCAAAAAATGGAAATAGACTGGAACCGCATTGAGAAAAGTAGCACAACCTTCAGGGGAATCATACCCAGTCGGGAGGCACGATGCGCTGGGAAAATCACACTAGATATGGTATTCGGTACGCCAGAGAACTATAGGTCCAAAGAAATTACATTTCAAGTGGCCCCGTTCAGCAGTGGATACCACGCCCTTTTAGGACATGAGGCGTTCACGATCTTCCAAGCCGTACCCCATTATGGGTACATGAAGCTCAAAATGCCCGGGCCCAACGGAATCATCACCCTCGCCAGTGATCCAGACACAGCACTCCGCACCGAAAACAAAACAGCCGCACTGGCCCTCGAGGCATTATCCGAAGCCCTCTCGGCCGAGGAATTAACCATGCTACGCTCCAAAGTGCACAGGGACGGCGTGATACTCAATAAGAGATCCAAGTCCACCTCTTTTAAACCAGCGGATGAAATAGTCAAATTCCAAGTCCACCCAACGGACCCTACAAAAACAACCACCATCAGGGCACAGTTAAACCCCGCCGTGGATGCCGCACTATGAGAGTTCCTGCGCGAGAATTGGGACATATTTGCCTGGCATCCCTCAGACATGCCAGGGCCGAGCATAACCTCAATATCCTAAAGGGATTCAAGCCAGTCAAGCAAGCTCTTCGGCGTTTCTCCAAACCTAAGAGACAGGCCATGGGAGAGGAACTAGCCAAGTTATTGGAGGCCGGATTCATCAGAGAAATAAAACACCCGGATTGGCTAGCAAACCTGGTGATGGTACCAAAGAAGGATAAATCATGGCGCCTTTGTGTCGATTTCAAGGACCTCAATAAATCTTGCCCAAAGGATCCCTTCCCCCTCCCCCGCATCGATCAAATTATCGATGCTGCCGGAGGACACGAGTCATTGTGTTTCCTCGACGCATACTCCGGTTACCACCAAATCAAGATGGCGGAGTCCTACCAAGCCGCAACGGCATTCATCACACCATAAGGTCCCTTCTGTTTCAACACAATGCCTTTTGGGCTCAAGAACACCGGCGCAACATATCAGCACATGATTCAGACATGTTTGGAGAAAGAAATCGGCAAAACAGTAGAGGCATACGTAGACGATGTGGTCATCAAAACCAAACACGTCAACTCTTTGATAGACGACTTGAGGCTCACATTCGATAACCTCCGAACATACGACATCAAGCTCAATCCGGAAAAATGCGTTTTCGGCGTACCAGCCAGAAAGCTCCTGCATTTCATTGTCTCCAGTAGAGGTATTGAAGCTAATCCGGCCAAAATCCGAGCTTTGTCACAGTTGGCTACCCCAACAGACCTCAAACAAATCCAGAAGTTAACTAGATGCGTGGCGGCTCTAAGCCGCTTTATCTCCCGCTTAGGAGAAAAGGCTTTACCTCTTTATCACCTCCTTCGGCGCACCGAACACTTCGAGTGGACAGACGCTGCCACAGTCGGATTGGAAGAAATAAAGGCCATTTTGGCAACCAACCCAATCCTGGCCACGCCAAACATCGGCGAACCAATGCTGTTGTACATTGCGGCAACTCATCAAGTTGTAAGCGTAGTGCTCGTCGTCGAACGAGAAGCTGATGGACATAAATTTCCTCTTCAAAAGCCGGTATACTATGTATCCACTATCCTCACTCCATGCAAATCACGGTACCCACATTATCAAAAGATAGCCTATGCGGTATTCATGGCATCCCGGAAGCTGCGACACTACTTTCAAGAGTGTTCGATTATAGTAGCCTCGGAAGTGCCACTTAATGATATTATAAACAACCGCGACGCTACGGGCCAGATTGCCAAATGGGCCATTGAGCTCCTCCCGTTCGACATAACATACAAACCTCGACGAGCCACTAAGTCGCAAGTATTGGCCGACTTTGTCGCCGAATGGACCGAGGCCGAACTCCCTAAAGAGTACGACGCATACTCCAATTGGATCATGCACTTCGACGGTTCTAAAATGCTGGCTGGTCTAGGGGCTGGCGTCGTCCTGACGTCCCCAACCGGAGATACCGTTTAGTACGTACTGCAAATATTGTATACAGGCTCCAACAACGCAGCCGAATATGAAGCTCTGTTGCATGGTCTTCGGATGGCAGTCTCCATGGGCATTCAACGCCTGGAGGTGCGTGGGGATTCAAACCTCGCAATATCCCAAATAAATGGAGACTTTGACGCCAAGGATCCGAAAATGGTTGCCAACCGAAACGTCGTCCTAAAAATGTCAGCTCAGTTCGAGGGGCTCGAATTTCACAATGTGGCTCGAGAAAACAATCAGGCGGCGGATATCCTCGCCCGCATCGGCGCAAAACGCGATGCGGTCCCCCCCCAACATATTTTTGGAGAGGCTGTTCAAGCCATCCATAGTATGGGAAGGGGACACCGGTAAAAATAGTCCGGACTCGGCCAAAATACCCGATACCGAACACTCTGACACAATCGAAGGCTCTGCCATCGAAATAACACCTTCAGCCCACGTAATAATGGCCATCATAGCCCCATGGACAGAACCATTCCTGCCCTACCTAACTAGGCAGGAACTTCCGGAGGACCAAAATGAGGCACGCTGCATAGTGCGGCGATCTAAGGCCTACAGGGTCCATGAGGGAGAATTGTATAAAAAAGCACTACCGGAGTCCTTCAAAGGTGCATCTCCGAAGAGGAAGGGTGGAACCTTTTGGCAGAAATTCAAGCCGGACTTGACGGTCACCACGCCGCAGCCCAGGCCCTTGTAAGCAAAGCCTTCCTCACAGCATTCTATTGGCCAACGGCCCGGGCAGATGCACATGACTTGGTCCAACGTTGCGCCGGTTGCCAGCTCTTTGCAAATCAAAGCCACATGCCACCCACCGCCCTCCAAACAATCCCCATTACGTGGCCCTTCGCGGTTTGGAGGCTTGACATGGTTGGACCCCTTAAAGGGGGAACCCGCAAGAAAAAATACTTACTGGTCATGGTGGATAAATTCACCAAATGGATAGAGGCGAAACCTGTTAAAACAACCCAATCCGGACCGGTGATAGACTTCATATCCGGGGTCGTACACCATTATGGCGTCCCCCATAGCATCATCACTGACAACGGCACCAATTTCATGGCCGATGAGGTAAAACTCTGGTGCAGCAAAATGGGCATCAAGCTCGATTACGCTTCAGTCTATCACCCACAAACCAACGCCCAAGTTGAGCGAGAAAACGGTCTTATAATGAGTGGCATTAAACCTAGATTAGTGTGTTCCTTAACGGAGTCTAACATGGACTGGGTAGAGGAGCTCGACTCCGTACTCTGGGGGCTGCGGACCGCGCCGAATTGTAGTACCGGATATACACCCTTCTTTATGGTGTATGGCACAGAGGTAGTCTTGCCCTGTCACATAATTCATGACTCACCTTGAGTGCGCATGTACGAAGAAAGAGAAGCCGAGCTCGATCGGCAGGACAGTCTGGACACCCTGGAGGAGGAGCGCGACGTAGCAAAAGCCCATTCCGCATTTTATCAGCAACAGGCTCACATGTACCAAAGCAGAGAAGTACGGGCCAAAACATATAACGTTGGCAAACTAGTTCTACGCCTGCCGAATAAGACAAAGAACAAGCTCGAGCCCAAATGGGAAGGTCCCTTCATTATTGACCAAGTTCTGACTGGTGGAGCGTACCGACTGCGGGATGCATCGACTAATCGACTCGAGCCGAATCCATGGAACGCGGCCAGGCTCCGAAGATTCTACGCCTAGCGCTGGACTCTATGTTCGTCCCCTTCCTCTGTCCATTTTTTGCATATACATTATCTGTCTTGTTTTTCTTTCTTCCTTTCTTTTATTCTTTCTCTAGGCCTTCAAGGGCCAACTTGTGCCTCACTTGCAAATATAGATGCGCTAGCCGCGCTCATCATACCTGGGGGCTTCTTTCACAGAAGCTTAATTATTTATCTTTGCCTCAGGCCCCGCACATGTGTTATGCTTCTGCATGTACCTTTTTTCGCCATTAGATGCATCGATATGACTTATGTTTTGGCCAAGCTAGGTTGCCTGGCTCTTGTATTTATGCCCTACGTCCCCGTTAATTCAGCTAGGTCATAAGGGGAGCACCTCTGCGATTGTTACTGCCGGGTCAGCCGGATGTGTACCTCAGACTGGGTGAAGCCGAAAGCTAGCGTTCTTAAGGGAATATTTGGTTGGTGAACAAAAGATGATTTTTATTTATTGTCCATATCTGCCCCTAGATGTTTTTCCTGTGTTTCCTATCGCAGTCTGGACATGCACTTTAGGGCATGCTTACCTAGGGAAAGGAACCCTTAACGGAACTATTCTCCCTGGAAGATGTTTCTTACTACCCATGTAATAGAACATAACTAGTTGGGAACTTGTCTGTTCAAGCACTAATGACCCCTACGCCTGGTCTCCACGCATACCCCGGTTCTTATATAACTGAGTGGGTATTCGGATACACTCCGGACTATCGGGTCCCGAGGTTGAAGCAAAAAGGTCCACCAAGACAAATGATCTACAATCCGGCTGGAAGACATTATACATGTCACTTTAATTACATAGTCATGTAGACTGACTAAATTCCTCTTCTATACCATCCAACAGGCGGTCTAGCCTACAATCCTGTTGGGAATACTTTGCGGCTAATTCTACTTGCCCATAAACTAACCTAACGGGGATCTCTTTTCCGTCGGGTCCCACAGGTCCGACCTCGGCCATGTGATTTGGGTCAGCCTTGGTATACCGCGTCTTCACCATGGCCCAGGCTTCTCTGGCACCTTGACGGCAGGCCGATATCTTCCATAATCGGAAGCACCGCCGTGCTCCCTTGAGCTTCTCCGTAAGCCATGCAACGCCTTCTGGCAGGGAGACGGATGGCCACAATGCCTGGGCAACACCTTGCATCACCTGTCGAACTTGTTCATGCAGATGTGAGAGCTCGGATAGAAGATCACCCGCAGACCCGGGCATTTCCTCTGCGGGACGACCCGTCAGCATACCTACAAACATAACGCTGTTAGTCGGCTTCTTCGCCGAACTCCTTCAAATGGATTCGTTCAAGCACTCATGGAAAATGCCGCGCCGAAGCCGCTTATTCTCCTTCTCGGAATCTAAAAGCTGGGCTTGAACGTCTTTTAGTTCCACGCTCAGCTTGATATTGGCGTCTTGGAGATTGTTTTCTCCCGCCTAACCTCAGTCAACACGCGTTTGCCAGCCTCTAGCTGTCACACAACATGCTGTTCCTCCAGATTTTCTCTGGATTCATCTGCAACATCTACTGTTAGATCTGCAGCCACGCGGCACACTATATGGTAACCATCATTCTTTAAAGTAAATGTTACCAGCGGGAGACTTTTTCGGTTCCTGCAATGCGGCAACATCGGCCCGCAATTGGGTCTTGCATTCCTCCAGCTCCTGTGACAGCCTAGTATTCTTCTCTGAAAGAACCTGCACAATAAAGATGATCCTTAAATCAGTTATGCTAACTGTTTCAAGTCTCAGGGGCTACTGATACATATAATCATTAGATTTACTTACCCATACATCCTTTACATACTAATCCGTGGCTTTGGCTAGACCACCTTGAGCAGCACGGAGGTACGCCTCTCCAGAATTGAAGGCATCAAATGCCTCTGGTGAGAAACAAGCATCACGGAGTACGGCCCGGCGGCGCCTATGATTCATGGCGCTTTCCACTTCTGAGTTTGTAGCGGATAATGTATCTGCATCCTCTGTAGGGGAATTATCCGGCGCCCGCCCCATATCGGCTTCTGCCTCTGTGTCCGGTCCTGGCGCCCGACTGGTGGAAGCGTTATTAGCAACATTGCCGGACATATTACGGCGAGCATTTTTTCTGTTAAAGAAATACGGCGTCATTACATTTCGAGAAAGACAACAACCATGGAGCGGGGTTTTTTATACCTTTGCGCCGGCGTCTCCGTCCCGACCGCCTTCCTTTTTGGCCTACCCGGCCTCGGTGCCTCTTGTTGGCGAGTTGCCGCGTGTTCGGCAGGGCGTCCCGAATGTCTTCCCTGTAAAAATGCCATATGTATATGGTAGGTGAAGTGTCTAAAAGGGGATCCTAGTTTTTGGAGTTGGGATTTTTGGTTTCTTACGTGCGATGCAGGAAGCAGTCTGGGATAGTCGGCTGTAATGGCCACCTTGGCATCATCACAGCTTAATTGATAAAACTACTGGTCTATCAGCTCCACGAATATAACCAGATCTTCTTCAAGTCCGGATTCGAGGGCCCGGTCAGGGTCCTTCTGGTTGTGGAGAAGGGCTGCTGACCTCCTTTATCGCTTTTCGCAGTTCCTGCCGCAAAGTGGCAAGGTGAATACTTACGACAAAGAATGCGGGAAAAATGGGAGTAAGGAGATATCACTTACCCAGCTTGGAGGATTGTACATGGAGAATCCATCCCGTGGCTTGATGCGGATGAACTCCTCTTCCTCTCCCTGGAACAAGTCAGACAGAATTTTTGCTAAAGCGACAGCATTGTCCGGACCATTACGCCCGTAGCGGGTGGCATCATCTGCCCCGTTAAAACACCATAAGGGGTGCCCATGATATTGAAGTGGTTGCACTCCCCGCATTATGCAAATCGACATAACTTCAATTACTGTCAATCCTAATTGAGCCAGTGCTTTAATCCGATTCATCAGATAGAGGACTTCTCCATTGTCTTCCACCCGGGGGCTCCGTGGGCGCCAACTCCATCGTTTCTTCAAAGGAGGATTGCTAAACTCAGGAAGACCCCGCCGAACAGGGTCCGGAAGGGGAACGTCCTCCATATAAAACCATTCTGAAGGCCAGTCTTCGGACGATTTCTTCGGGGTACCGGACAGGTATCCGGTACCGGTGATGTGCCATATTTCAGCTCCGCCCACTTGATAAAGTGACCCCCTCTGTGTGCGAGGGACGAGGCAAAATAGCCTTTTCCACAGCTCGAAGTGAGCCTCGCAGCCCAGGAACAACTCGCAGAGAGCAACATAGCCGGCGATATGTAGAATGGAGGCAGGGGTGAAATTGTGTAATTGGAGGCCTTAGAACTCCAGGAGCCCGCGGAGGAAAGATGAATTGGAAATACGAGTCCCCTTAATAAATAAGGAACAAGGCAAACCCGCTCCCCCATAGAGGGACATGGAAAGCTCTCCGCTTGCTCCCCGCCATTGTAGGTGGCAAGCCCGGCTCGAACGGCCACCATATACGTCGGAGGGAGAAATCCCTTAGTCTGCAGTTCGACTAATCGACTGTGCGGGACTGAACACCTCTCCCAATCGTCGGGCTTAGGGCTACGAGGGCGGGAGGAGGAGCTGCGGGGGTCGGCCATGCTGGAATGGATCTTTCCGAAACGCGCTCTGATGGATTCTCGCTGGGGGAGGATGGTATGGATCGGATCTAAGAATCCCCATCCCTTTAATAGGCAATTTATTTATTTGGCTAGCGGCGCGAATGTAAAAACGCCCTGGCGCCTCATATTCATTCGACGCGTGGGAGATAGCCCTTATTGGGCACAGAAGCCCAGAGGTCCAAACATTTATGGGTTCGGACACTGCTTTACAAACGTTCGAAATATGGAGAAGAACCCGCCTTGCAATGCCGAAGACAACACTGCGCGCCGGACTCATCGTCATTGAAGCCTGGTTCGGGGGCTACTGAGGGAGTCCTGGATTAGGGGGTATCCGGACAGCCGGATTATATCCTTTGGCCGGACTATTGGACTATGAAGATACAAGATTGAAAACTTCGTCTCGTGTCCGGATGGAACTCTACTTGGCGTGGAAGGTAAGCTAGGCAGTACGGATATGGATATCTCCTCCTTTGTAACCGACCTTGTGTAACCCTATCCCCCTCCGGTGTCTATATAAACCGGAGGGTTTAGTCCGTAGGACAACATACAATCATACCATAGGCTAGCTTCTAGGGTTTAGCCTCTCCGATCTCGTGGTAGATCAACTCTTGTAATAATCATATCATCAAGAATAAATCAAGCAGGACATAGGGTTTTACCTCCATCAAGAGGGCCCGAACCTGGGTAAAACATCGTGTCCCCTGCCTCCTGTTACCATCTACCTTAGACGCACAGTTCGGGACCCCTACCCGCGATCCACTGGTTTTGACACCGACAGTGGGTTTAGCATCATCTAGGGATTTATTTCTTTTAATCCCACTTTTATCAATTTCACCATCAACATCTAAATACTCCGAATTTTGAGAACGCCTTCTAGGTAAAGGTGGATCATATTCAGTCCCATCATTATCAAGATTCATATTGCAAAACAAAGATTTAATAGGGGACACATCAATAACTTTTAGATCTTCATCTTTATTTTCATAGGAATCCGGTTTAGCGGCCATCTTATTTACTAAGGTAGCTTGCATATCCGAAATTTCAGTAGTTAATTTTTCAAGACGAGCAATTTGGGATCTTATACCATCAAATTCTTTAGACATATCATCGAACTCTTTATTCATATAACTCATAAAACCTTTTTGTTCCTTAATCTCATTTCTAAAGAAATTATTATGCTCAAATTGCAAAACCATAAATTTCCTGACATTGTTTTCGATGTCCTCTAACCTTTTAAGGTGAAGATCACCGAATCTAGGAAGAGCCATCGCGACAAACAAGCAATCCAACACACGAGCAAACAAAAAGCAAACGGGCAAAAGAGGCAAAAAGAGAAAGAGATGGAGGAAGGAGAGAGAGAGAGGGCGAATAAAATGGCAAGGGTGAAGTGGGGGAGAGGAAAACGAGAGGCAAATGGCAAATAATGTAATGCGGGAGATACGGATTGTGATGGGTACTTGGTATGTTGACTTTTGCGCAGACTCCCCGGCAACGGCGCCAGAAATTCTTCTTGCTACCTCTTGAGCACTGTGTTGGATTTCCCCGAAGAAAAGAGGATGATGCAGCAAAGTAGCGTAAGTATTTCCCTAAGTTTTTGAGAACCAAGGTATCAATCTAGTAGGTGGCTACGCGCGAGTCCCTTGTACCTACACAAAAACAATAGCTCAATGCAACCAACGTGCTTAGGGGTTGTCAATCCCTTCATGATCACTTATGAAAGTGAGATCTGATAGAGATGATAAATAATATTTTTGGTATTTTTGGTATAGAGATGCAATGTAAAAAGTAAAAGCAAAGTAAAAGCAAAGCAATAATAAAGTGATGGAGATTGATATGATCAGAAAGAGACCCGGGGGCCATAGGTTGCACTAGTGGCTTCTCTCAAGAGCATAAGTATTCTACGGTGGGTGAACAAATTACTGTTGAGCAATTGATAGAATTGAGCATAGTTATGAGAATATCTAGGTATGATCATGTATATAGGCATCACGTCTGAGACATGTAGACCGACTCCTGCCTGCATCTACTACTATTACTCCACTCATCGACCGCTATCCAGCATGCATCTAGAGTATTAAGTTAAAAACAGAGTAACGCCTTAAGCAAGATGACATGATGTAGAGGGATAGTTTCATGCAATATGATAAAAAAACCCATCTTGTTATCCTCGATGGCAACAATACAATACGTGTCTTGCTGCCCCTTCTGTCACTCGGAAAGGACACCACAAGATTGAACCCAAAGCTAAGCACTTCTCCCATGGCAAGAACAACCAATCTAGTAGGCCAAAGCAGATAATTCAAAGAGACTTGCAAAGATAACCAATCATACATAAAAGAATTCAGAGAAGATACAAATATTATTCATAGATAGACTTGATCATAAACCCACAATTCATCGGTCTCAACAAACACACCGCAAAAAGAAGATTACATCAAATAGATCTCCACGAGAGAGGGGAGAACATTGTATTGAGATCCAAAAAGAGAGAAGAAGCCATCTAGCTACTAACTATGGACCCATAGGTCTGAAATAAACTACCCACACGTCATCAAAGGGGCTTGGATGATGATGTAGAAGCCCTCCGTGATTGATGCCCCTTCCGGCGGAGCTCCGGAACAGGCCCCAAGATGCGATCTTGTGCATACAGAAAGTTGCGGCGGTGGAATTAGTTTTTTAGCTCCGTCCCCGATAGTTTGGGGGTACGTAGGTATATATAGGAGGAAGAAGTACGTCGGTGGAGCTTCGAGGGGCCCACGAGGCAGGGGGCGCGCCCTAGGGGGGTCGCCCTCCACCCTCGTGACCGCCTCATTGCTTTCTTGACGGAGGGTCCAAGTCTCCTGGATCTTATCTGATGAGAAAATCACGTTTCCGAAGGTTTCATTCCATTTGGACTCCGTTTGATATTCTGTTTCTCCGAAACACTGAAATAGGCAAAAAACAGCAATTCTGGGCTGGGCCTCCAGTTAATAGGTTAGTCCCAAAAATAATATAAAAGTGGATAATAAAGCCCAATAATGTCCAAAACAGTGGATAATATAGCATGGAGCAATACAAAATTATAGATACATTGGAGACGTATCAGCGAGACAGAGGCCAGGTCCCACCTGTCAGCCTCACTCCCACACGCGCCCCCAACGGGCCCACATGTCATTCTCTCGCCCCTATTTTTAAACCCAATCGGGCAGCTTGCCTATTTTGGATCTTTCCAGATCGGCCCTTTTCCTTATCTGGCAAATCCAGATCGGGACATGGCCATTTTGGGTATTTTCCCTTTTCTGCTTATTTCCTTTTTAGGCAGTTAGGCATTTTTAGCATTTGTGGGGATTTTTGTATAGGGACCCCAACATATTATATATGTTTTTGGGGTAGAAAAATCCCACCAATCCAGTGGTAGATTTTGTTTTTGCATTTGAGAAATTTCATGATCATGGCATTTTACATCATGAGGCTGTTTTGTCATTTTTGTGAGATTTATTTCAATAATGCTATTTAAGTGTTTGTCACATGGTTAGCTTCATTTTCTTGCCTACTACATGCTAGTATTTATGCCATGTCCTTTTGTGCACTATGATGAGTGAAACAAGCATGCCAAGATGCCTTCTTAATGCTGTTTATGCCATGCTTAGTTTTCTGCTAAGTCTGAATCTGTTAACGAAACTTGCTATGTTTAAATGGATGCCACCATATGTTCTGTGCCTTTTTGGCTCTTGATCAGTAAGGTTTGTTCTATGCATTTAGTAGATTCATGCCATGCCTTGTATTGCTATGATAAGTTCCTGTAGCATGTTGTTTGCTTGCTCTAAACATTGCTTCCTGATGTTAATTCCTGACATGTTAGTATTTTCACTAAGTCTGTGAAGTTGATATCTTTTGCACTTTTCCCATGCTTGTTTGAACCTGCTCTTGTGTGATTTAGCCATAGCTCAGTGTTCATCTTTTGTCAAGCATCTTGATTAGATCACTGCCATGTGCTTGGTTGATATGTTGGAGTGCAGTAGCTTAGTTTCTTGTTGCATTGTAGAGGGCATCGTGTTGTTAATCGCAGAATTGAGCCATTCTTGTTTTGCTTGCCATTTGCAAACCGTGCATCCGATTCCGGTGATCTTTATATCGATTTCTACTGAAATCATCTCATTTTTCCAGCGGCACACTTGGTTTGCCAAGTTGATGCCTGGTTCAATCTTTCCCTTCTGGAGCACGCATATGCATTGCATATCACATCCCGCATGGCATGCCATGTTTTGCATCATGTAGCTTGCGCAGTGCACCGTGATTGATTGTTGGTCCTTTGCTTGTGTTCTTGCTTTGGGTAGAGCTGGGAGACGAGTATGTGATCGAGGAACCCGTTGAGTACGCTAACGAGGATCAAGCTTTCGTCAACTCTGAGAATTTTGTAGGCAAGATGACCATACCCTCGAAATCACTTCTATCTTTGCTTGCTAGTTGTTTGCTCTATTGCTATGCCGCGATACCTACCACTTGCTTTATCATGCCTCCCATATTGCCATGTCAGGCCTCTAACCCACCTTTCCTAGCAAACCGTTGTTGCTAGTTGCAGGGGAAGATGGAGTTTGTTCGTTGTTGGAACATGGTTATTGTTGGGATATCATTATTATATCTTGTTTACTTTAATGCATCTATATACTTGGTAAAGGGTGGAAGGCTCGGCCTTATGACCGGTGTTTTGTTCCACTCTTGCCGCCCTTGTTTGCGTCATACCGGTGTTATGTTCCTTGATTTTTGCGTTCCTTACGCGGTTGGGTGTTAAGGGAACCCCTTGACAGTTCGCTTTGAATAAAACTCCTCCAACAAGGCCCAACCTTGGTTTTACCATTTGCCTACCTACCAGCATTGTGACGCCCGGATAATTAAGTTACAGTAATTTCCTGCTAATGATGCCATGTCATCATGATTACTATTGTTAAACTCGCGTTGGTTTGAATCCGGTCCAAATTCAAATTTAAATTAAAGTCAAGTTTCAAAATTATCAAACGTGCAAACAAAAATGTTCAAGTTGTTGTAAATAATCATTTGGTAATATTAGTGGGAAATCAACTTTTTCAAAATGGCTAAATGCTCTAAAAATTAATAAAACAGAAAAGTTAAAAAAAGGAAAATAGAAAAGAGAAATCAAAAAAAGGGAGAACCCCCCCCCCCTCACTGGGCTCCGGCCCAGTAGGCCACCGGCCGAACTAGGCAGAGGCCAACCGGCCAGCCCACCCCCGCTCCCTTATCCACCCCACTCCCTCCTTAAACCCTAACCACCCCCACTCCCCTCATTCCCCCACCCTCTCTCGCCCCCCTTGCTCGATCTGGACACTCGCTCGCGCCCAGGGGGCCGGACCTCGCTGCACCCGACCCCGGCACGTCGAGGCCGCTTGCCGTCTCCGGCGCCACCCGCCACCTCGCCTGGAGTCGCCCCGTCGCCCTGGAGTCGCCACGCCGTCGCTGTGCGCCACCATCGTCGCCCGAGGATCTCGCCGGAGCTCCTCCGCCTCGACTTCCTAGTCTCCTCCCCACGGGTCGCCCCCAAGCCTCGCCGCCCCGCTGCCACTTACCCTACGGCCCCGCCGTGAGCGCCCTCCTCCTCTCCCCTCTTCCACTGTCACGGCGCACCCGAGGACGTGCCCGCTCGCCGCGGTCCTGCCTCGCCCGCGCCCCCATCGCCCCTGCTCGCGCGCGTGGCCACCCCGCTGCTGCGCCACGACCCCCTGCACCGTGCTAGCCTCCTCCCGTGCTCGCCGCTGCCGTCCGCCCCGCGCCCTCGCCCACCAGCCCCGCAGCCGCCTTGCTCCGCCGCCAGCGCCCGCAGCCCTGCTCCGGCACCCCGCGACCGCTTCTCCGCCCGGCCACGGCCACCGCGCGCCCGCGCTCGCGCCCGCACCCTCACCGCCTGGCCGTGCGCCTGCGCCGCGCCCCTTGTCCCCGCATCGTCGCGTGCTCACCCGCGCCTCCCCACTGCCCGCCGCCGCCTGCCTCCGCCCCCGCTGCCGCGTCGGCCTGCAGTGGCCTCTCCCCGCCTCCTGCCGCTGCTCCCCTTCCCCGGCGGCTGCGACCGCTTGCTGCGATGGCCGCGGGCGCCACGCCGCTGCCGCGCCCAACTCCGGCGCCCCGCCGTGCCTCGGCGGCCGTCGCGTGCCCGTAATTGCTTAACCCCGTGCCCGCTAGGCTCCCCCAGAGCCACTAACGAATGGGCCCTGCCCAGAACGGAAATAAAAAAAGAAAAAAAAGTAATTAAAATAATTAATGAATTAATTAAGTTAATTAGTCCTATTTCACTAATCTAATCAAAATGAATTAACCTAATCTTTCAGTTAACTATTTAACCATGTTTAATTAATCTGAGTCTATGACGAATGGGCCCCATGTGCCAGGGCTGACCTAGTCAACCTGTAGACCTGCTGACATCATGCTGATGTGACGCTGACCCAATAATTACCTTTTCTAATTAATTAAAATCTGTTAATTCCAAAATTGAATTAAAGCTTTAAAAATTAATATAGAATAAACTGTAGCTCGGATGGAAAAACTTTGTACATGAAAGTTGCTCAGAACGACGAGACGAACCCGGATACGCAGCCCGTTCGTCCGCCACTCATCCCTAGCATAGTGAACACGCAACTTTCCCCCCTCCGGTTCATCTGTCCGAAAACGCGAAACACCAGGGATACTTTCCCGGATGTTTCCCCCCTTCGCCGGTATCACCTCCTACCGCGTTAGGTCACACCCGGCACATCTTTTTGCCATGTTATGCTTTGTGGTGCCATGTTTGCTTTATATTACTATTTCTTCCCCCTCTTCTCTCCGGTAGACCCCGAGACCGATGCTACCCTTGTGATCGACTACGTTGACGATGACCCCCCTCCTTGCCAGTGCAACCAGGCAAGCAAACCCCCCTTGAGCATTCCGATATCGCCCATTTATTTCCCTCTCATGCTTGCATTAGAACTTCTACTGCTTTATGTATGATCCTACTCTGATGCATAGCCTGTTTTTGTTACCTGCTTCCATACCTTACCTGCTTATTCTAAACTGCTTAGTATAGGTTGGTTAGAGATCCATCAGTGACCCCACCTTGTCCCAGTTGCCTCGCTTTATGTTCGATGACTCGATCAATGTGATCGACGTCCAGGCCCCGACACCGCACATCACCCCCCTAGTTGTACGACTCTGCAGAGTTACCATCGAGTGTCAAGGGTGGAACCTCTTACATCACTCCTGATGAGATCTCCATAGTGTAGCTATACGGTCAAGGTCATCGAGGGTGATTTCCTCCTTAACCACTTCCGTTACAGCTCTGTCGTGCAACCCATCAAACGTGAACCTCGAGGGTGGATCCTCTTATGTTCACCTTGATGACAACATCGAGTGGAATTCACCGGGGGGTGATTCCTCGGGTTTTCCTTCGGTGTTAGACACACAGTTACTATGGTTACTATGACTTTACACTGAACCATGATACTAAAGACGGGTCGACCCTGAGGGGTACCCGCGCGAGCTTAATAGCGAGTGATGTGGAGTCGGATTGACCTGGAAGGTGCTCGCGAGATACTTACGAGGCGTGGCCGGGCATTCTTAGCCCTTGCCGCAAGTACTCGAGACGGGGCGACGGGGTCACATCGATCGTGAGTCTCTACTCGTTACCGCGTGTTCCTAATCCACCATGATTTGGATATTTGATCCGAAGGGCCTCTGGCCTGATAGCACTAACCATCACGTGGGCGTAGTATGAGCGTTATGCGTCGTATACATCAGCCGAAGCTTAATAGACATCAGCGACTGAGTGGCGCGCACCGGGTTGGATTGTTAAGCACCTACCTTGTTGAAGGAGGTAGCTAGGTCTGCTCACCGGCCGTGTACGCAATGTGCAGGAGTTCCTGGGGAGATGGCCCATGACCCCTGGGGGCATAGGTTTAGTCTGGCGTGCTGGCGTCTCTATTAAGCCTAGGCCGGGTTGCGGCGTATTGTTTGCCCGAGGCCGGGCATGACCCAGGAAAGTGTGTCCGGACGGAGTTAATCGAGCGTGGTGGGTAAGTTGGTGCACCCCAGCAGGGAAGAAAACATCTATCGATAGCCTGTCCTACGGTAACGGACACTTGTAGTTGTATCCCGATCGATACAACTAGAACTGGATACTTGTGATGAGAAATGGATTGTGATGAGAAATGGATGGTGATGAGAAATGGATAGTATGGCTCTGGGATTGCTTTCTCTGGCCGAGGTTGATAACACTTCTACTACTTTACTTTATGCTACTCTACTCCCTCCTGTTTCTGCAAGATGGTGGTTTCCAAAAGATGCTAGTCTTCGATAGGCTAGGCTTTCCCCTTCCCTTCTGGCATTCTGTAGTTTAGTCCACAGATACAACCTATTCATTTGATACAGATGCATACTTAGTTTAGATCTGATGTAAGTCTTGCGAGTACTTTGGATGAGTACTCACGGTTGCTTTGCTACTTCGTTTTCCCCCATACCCGATTGTTGCGACCAGATGACCGATCCCAGGAGCCAGACGACGCCACTGATGACAACTACTACCCGGAGGATGCCTACTACTACGTGAAGACCGCATACGACCAGGGGTAGTTAGGAGGCTCCCAGGCAGGAGGCCTTGCCTTTTCGATCGTTGTTGCTTTTGTGCTAGCCTTCTTAAGGCAAACTTGTTTAACATATGTCTGTACTCAGATATTATTGCTTCCGCTGACTCTTGTGTATTCGAGCTTATGTATTCGAGCCCTCGAGGCCCCTGGCTTGTAATATAAAGCTTGTATTATTTTAATTTGTGTCTAGGGTTGTGTTGTGATATCTTCCCATGAGTCATTGATCTTGATCGTACACATTTGCGTGTATGATTAGTGTACGGTCAAATCGGGGGCGTCACAAGTTGGTATCAGAGCCGATTGCCTGTAGGATCCCCCTTTCCAACTCCTTGGCCGAAGTTGAGTCTAGTCACTGAAAAACTTTTACTAACATGGCTGTGTGTCTTACGGGCCCACGTCGCCATTGGGTGGTATTAGGATCTTTTACTCCTCGTCTATACTCTGGGACTCTGATCTCTCTTCCTTTCGGGTTAAATTTTTACTAACTTGACATTAGGTTCTTGTAACCACTTCATCCCGGAGAGCCCTTCACCCCAGATGATCAACTGTTTCATCAGAAGACTCTGAATATACTCCTCGATGAGTCCCGGGACCCTGTGCCCACTTCTTCGTAGTTCCCTACCACTGATATATCCTTATGGATAACTACAAACACTTGTCATTCATACAATCATTCCTTGTTGCTCTTGTTATTACAAGATGCCTTGAACTGCTTTCCTTTGTTCCGAGAATCCTTTGAGCTTACTGCCTTGCAGTTCCTTGTCATCTGAATACCCCTATGGATAACCTTGTGCACCTATCGAGTACCCGCTATCCTCAGTTGACTCATGTACTTCACAAATGTCAGGACCCCGATTCCAAGTCACATCGATCTAGCCGGTAACACCTCATATGACTTTGCAGCCTCACGCACGGTATCCCCACGGGTGTCGCCTTACCATGGCCCGGGACCGTTTGCGCCTTTTGGCTCACGTAGGAACGAAGTGAAACACATGACGGCCAGTCAAGTGTCCTGAGCAGTAGTGCAGGGCTAGCAGGACTCCGGTGAACCGGGCTGTAGTGGACTACTAGGGCTCAAGGAGAACTAGACTACATTTCCCCATAAGAGAGGCTGCCAAGGATAAACAACTACATTGTCGGATCCCACACATACCAAGCATTTCAATCATACACACAATATGCTCGATATGTGCAAATACAACATGGCATCACAACAAAACTCTACAACTCAAGTACTTTATTTAAAGGCTCCGAAGAGCCATACATAACATGTTCATACAGGTAGGGGTCACATGACCCGACACTCAAGTCATACAAGCATACAAGCACATGCGGAAGCAAATAGTCTGAGTACAGACACTAGAAAGAAAGAAGGCTTGGCGAAGCTTGTCTATCTACATAGAGCCCTCCATGGCCAGAATCACCACCTGGGTGGCAAGTTACTCTTCGACGTCGAGGTCTACATAAAACCCATCGGAGGGGGCGGTGTTGTCGTTTGAAAACAGTAATTAAAGCAACATGAGTACAAAGGTACTCAGCAAGTCTTACAACAGAACCTACTATACATGCTCATTCTCAAGAAGGTGGTGGAGTTATTGCAACAAGCCAGCTTTGACTCTTGGCTAAGCTATCCTACAAGACACCACTTTAAAATAGTTATTGCACACGAGTCGACTAATCAGCAACACAATACTCCACCGGGGATCCTCCCTCGTCATCCTACGAGGGGGCCATCCTCGGTACTCACACTTATCTTGAGTCTTTTACTAGTAACCATTAACTTGTCTATAAACTGTATAGGCAACCAAGTAGTCCTTTATCGTAGACACGGCTATTTGAATAGATGATGTTAACCCTGCAGGGGTGTACTTCTTCATACACGCTCTCACCACTTACCGTCGTTCACACAACACGTACTCGACAACCTTCAAGCGGAAGCCCAACGAGGGTGTCGGCCACGGCCTACCTAAACACTCAAGTCTCTAGTCCAGGTTTATCGCCTATCCAGGTTCCATCCGCAGGGAGTCCGACCGAGGTTTCCACATATGGCCCCGAACGATGTGAACAGGGTTACCGAGACACCAAAAAAGTGACTCGGTACACCGTGCCACGGTGTATCTACCGCATCATGGCCCACCCCTAGGGTCAGCGGTAAGCACAGCCGCCAACACATAACCTACAAACATCAGAAACTAGTTGCAACTCCTGGACAGAGTACTAGGGTGATTAAGAAGCCGAGAGGGTCAATTAAGGATCCCAATGCATGGTAGTAACTGATTCTTAAATCACACATACAGATCTCAGTTCTTAGGGATGGCCTCAATGAAACAACCCATCATGTACTCCTACATGGCCTCTCATCGATACCTTTACCAAATCATGTTCAACACATCCCTCACATTACCGACATAATCATTTCACTCTAGCCCATCAGTCAGATGAACCAGACCTGACACAACTCTAAGCATAGCAAGCATAGCAAGGTAGGAAACACATACATGGCTCAATAAACTCCTACACATGCTAGTGGGTTTCATCTAGTTACTGTGGCAATGACAGGTCATGCAGAGGATAAGGGTTCAACTACCGCAGCACACAGCAGTTTGAAACGTTGTTGTCTTAATGCAGTAAGTGAGAGCAGAAGCGGGAACATGGTATTGTATCGATATGATCAATGGGGCTGCTTGCCTGATGGAGTAGTAGTAGGGTACCGCCCTTCAGTTGGATACTCGGAGATATCCTCGGAGGCAGAACCTACCACGAAAGACACCACATAATACAATCATCACATGGCAATATGCAACAATATGATGCATGCTATGACATGGCAATATGATGTGTCCTGCCTAATGCAATGTGAAACAAGTTGAACTGGGTCCATTTGAATCAAAGATTCAAATGGAAGCTTATGTTATTAAGCATTATAAGTGTATTATCTTGTTTGTATTATCTTGTTCCACCTAAATAGCAAGGTTAAAGTGTTTTGTCATGCATGAAACCATTACAGATGGAAAGATTGAATTTTTCTGATCAAAATCCATATATAAATCTTTGCATTTGGAGTTATAGATTAAAAGTTATGAATTTTAGAAGTTTTGGTTATTTTCTGGAATTTCCTATATAAGAATAATTCCAGAAAAGGGTTTACTCCGTCAGCCTGGCGTTAGTGTGACGTCAGCGGGTCAAAGGCGCCAGCCCAGGTCAAACCTGACTGGTGAGCCCCATCTATCAGTGTCACAACTAACTAATAGTGTTAGTTAGCGTTTTGTTAGCACTAAACTAGGTTAGTTAGGCCCTGGGCCCAAATGTCAGTGAGTCAATCTGTTAACTAAACTAATTCTAATTAGACAGGGGCATGGCCCACACGTCAGTGACTCAGGGGATGTCAACCTGGGCCCACACGGGGTCAAACAGGGTCAATCTCGCTGGTGTTTAGCCGCCGGCGAGGCCAGACGCGGCGGAGCAACGCGGGATTCACCTACATGGCACCGTTCGGTGCACCGAGCACAACTACGGCACGCGGACGCTCGTCCGCATCCAACCAGGGTGGTGGCGCGGCTGGGGAGTGGCCGGAGTGGCGCCGGCGACGAGCTTGGCGGTGGCCGAAGCTCGGGTGCAGGTGGGGATGAGGCTGTGGTGCACAAATGAGCGCGGCGAGGTGCTACGGGGGCTCTACGCGATGAGGGGAGCGCGTTGGGCGCATGCCCGGGACCAAATGGTCACCGGAGCATCGCCGGCGACGAGTGCGGCTGGTGGCGCGTGCGGGTCAGCATGGTGCAGTCGCTACGGAGTGCAAAAGAGGAAACCGAGAGGATGGGGAGATGGCTGAGCTCACGGGGGTGACGACGAGGCAGTCAGCGAGGTTGAGGGCGAGCTGATGCGGTGGGGACGGCGAGGGGGATCTCTGGTGGCCGGAGTTGGGGAAGACGAGGTCGGGGCGATTCCAGGGCGGGCGAGCGCTCGGGGCTCGGCCTGCTCGACTTAGTCGATGATGGCGGAGCTCGTGGACACGACAGCGCGGCGCGGGGATGACGGAGGGCGCGGCTACGGCGATGGTGCGTCGGCAGAGGCGTCGGCCATGGTGGGAGAGGGCGAGGGAGAGGCGTTGGGGGTGAATGGAGGGGTCTGCGGGGTCGGGGCGACGACTTGGAGGTCGTTCGCAGCGTCGAGGCGGTGACCAGGTGAAGCAGAGGAGCAGGGAGGTGGCGTGGCGAGCTCGGGCGCGTGCGCCATGTCCCTCCTCTGCCTACTGGTAGAGGTAGGCGATGACTGGCACGGGCGAGCACAGTGCTGGGCCGGCCAGTGCGCCAGGTGGGCTATGCCAGGTAAGTTTCTTTCTCTCTCCTTTCTGTTTTTTATTTATTCTGTTTTGCGTTTTGAAATAGTAAAAATACTATTTCATTTAGAAAAACCCTGAAAATAATCAGAGGCACATTTGAAAATATTCTCAACAGCCTAAAATTACTTTAAGGATTATTTGGGCATTTAAATTATTTTATAGCATTTAAATGCCCAAATGCAAATACTATATGAATTAATCCAATGACCTTAGGATGTCCTAGAAAAATGTGCACCATTTTTTTCAAAGGTTTTAACCCAAAACAAAAAGGGTGGACTTTTTAGAAGGGCATTTATGGTTCATTGAAAAAGTTTTTAGTAAACCCTATTTGTTCCAGGGGGTGCTGGGGGTTCTGTCATCCCCATTTCAGTTTTCTAGAAATTTAAACATGATGCAACACTCTAATGCATGAACTAGCTAGGGTGTGACATCAAAAGTCTTCGCAGTACCATTCATTCTTGTGAAAATCCTCCACAGCCTATTGTTCTTGAATTTCTTACTTGCTTGCATTATGGTTAATACCATAAGTCTAGTAATCTTATTGTCAGCCTTTGTCATTATCATTTTGTGTCCGTTGATACAATATGTTGCGAATGCTCGCAATCCTCAATCAGATCCTAGAATTCATCCTTCCGGCACAGACGTCATTTTAACATGTGCTGAATCTCGATCAATCAAATCGCCATGGATTGTACCCCTAAGGCTATTCTACCTATCCATCCCTAATCAGAGCATTGCTTCTAATCCCTTGTCTTGGAATTCTTAATCCCTCTTGCAATTGAGCTTTGAGTTAGTCAGCTGTTTCTATAATTTGATCTCCTTGCATTCTTTCTTCGTCTGGTTAAATATTGATGCTCACATCAGATCCCTTGTGGACCACGAGACCCCTTTTTCGGATTTTATCCGACAACGTCCTTCATATTCAATAAGCTTGTGAGCCTTTCCTCAGATACATAATGCTTTTGGTAAATTGTATCCTTTGCTTTCTCAAGCATGCTCTACTACCGAGCTTGTGTTATTTATTCTTGGAATTTATGATATAGGTTCCTAAGATGCCCGATGGGTTGAACCTATGCCTTCCCTAATCAGTGTGAACTCGAAAGTTATGCGGGTTATACTCTACTGGCTTTTCGTCAGATAAAATTTCAATACTACATCTTCATCAAGAGCGAGAAGTAAAATGAAAGGTTATGCATTGTAGAAGTGGGAGACGACCCTGAACCTTTGTATTCATGCCCAGGGACACGGTGTGGAACTTATCATGAAAGCTTCTTGCAAGGATATTTAATCATTTGAATAATTCTTCTGGTATCGTAAATTGGATCCCTTGCAGCTATGGTCCCGACCATATTTCCTCCTTGATCCCATTTACTAGGTAAGTTAAATTACTTATCCTCTACAACTCATTTCCCCCATCGAACCTCCACTCTGATTTACCTTCTGGCATTGCACCTAGTACTTGATACTGGGAAGCTTTATGCCCCATCACATCATTCCTAGCCTGATCGGCCATATTTTTATCTTGTCAACTTTTTAACTGTGCTACCTGGTCCTTATGCCCGGAGCAACTTCCAACGATGAGCTAAGCTTATGTCGATCTTCCTCATCTTATCATTTCACCTCGAACAACAAGCTTGACTTTGAGCTTGTGTCGAATCCGTGGTTCTCAAAGCCTTTCACTTCATCCTTCCTTTTCTGCTCGTTGGCATCTTCTTAGACTCTCTCGACAAAATTTGTCTTGATCACCGTCAACACTTTGGCTTCTTCAAAGATGTCAACTGAGTTCATGGCTAGAAATACCATCCTTGCCTCTCGATGACTTACATCAGCTTCAACAACATTCTTGTCTTCCCCCCAACTCAAACTTGATCATATTAATTTTGGGAATACATCCTTTTTGACATGTCGATGGATTTCTACTGAGCCCGTCGTCCACAGCCTCATCTTTTCCCTGCTAAAGTTGTATGACTTATTTTCTAAGTTGTTTCCGATGGATCCTCGTCGTAGCCAAAGTCTGACCTTTGCTTGAAACCATGTCAATGCTATCTCGAAGCATTTCTGTGGTGATCCGATCTCCAATGAGAACATTTGAAGCACGATACTAAATTTCTTTATCAATTATCCAAACACCGTTGTATGGGTAATGTCAGGAATTTTCTTCCCCCTTACCTAAATGGTTCTATACTTCTATCCTGTCGTGGATATCATGCTCTGCTTGTCCTTGGGAAGGATATACCACTGAAATATGTGTTTAAACACATTTTTCCTTTCCATTGTTCTGCTTAACCTGATGATCACATTTTCCTTTCCATTGGTTTGTTTGACCTTTCTGGTGATCTATATGATATAAGCAGAAATATTTCCCTGCTTATGTAAACACCTCGGTGTACAAACTGTCAGTAAGACCCTGTTACTATTGTGGACAACTTTCCGGTAGCCACCGATGGACGAGAACTTTGCCTATTGGTCCGCCTCGTTCAACGAGGAGGAGAATGTTTCTCTTCGTCCCTCTCCCTTGGTACCGACGGTTGTTGCCGACATAATTGGCAGGCTACCCTCTGACATGCCTTGCTATCATGACCGTTCAAAATGAATAGCGCCTTTCCTTCTTTTAACCCACATGGTGGGCCCATAACCCACAGTTTCACAGGATCGAAACCTGACTCTCCTGTACAACCTTGATGCCAAAATATTCTTTACACTTGGATTCATATAATGTCACGAGCCACCTTCCGAGAGATGATATATTCCCGATGCTCTGAACCCATTTCTCACACTCTGTTCAGGTATCAATCGTTTGTCCATTCGGTTGTAAATTCCTATTGTACCTTCGTATTTTGCTCTCAATTTTTTATTAAGTTTCAACTCGAGAGATACTCCTGCCACATCCCCTGAATTATTCACCAGATAATTAACCCTATAAGGGTCATTTCTCCCGAAGTTACTCTTTACTTCCGCACTTAAATCTCGGGACGAGATTTCTTGTAGTGGAGGAGAATTGTGACGCCCGGATAATTAAGTTACAGTAATTTCCTGCTAATGATGCCATGTCATCATGATTACTGTTGTTAAACTCGCGTTGGTTTGAATCCGGTCCAAATTCAAATTTAAATTAAAGTCAAGTTTCAAAATTATCAAACGTGCAAACAAAAATGTTCAAGTTGTTGTGAATAATCATTTGGTAATATTAGTGGGAAATCAACTTTTTCAAAATGGCTAAATGCTCTAAAAATTAATAAAACGGAAAAGTTAAGAAAAGGAAAATACAAAAGAGAAATCAAAAAAAGGGAGAAACCCCCCTCACTGGACTCCGGCCCAGCAGGCCACCGGCCCAACTGGGCAGAGGCCAACCGGCCAGCCCACCCCCGCTCCCTTATCCACCCCACTCCCTCCCGAAACCCTAACCACCCCCACTCCGCTCGTTCCCCCACTATCTCTCGACCCCCCTCGCTCGATCTGGACGCTAGCTCACGCCCAGGGGGGCGGACCTCGCTGCCCCCGACCCCGGCACGCCGAGGCCGCTCGCCGTCTCCGGTACCACCCGCCACCTCGCCTGGAGTCGCCCCGTTGCCCTGGAGCCGCCACGTCGTCGCTGTGCGCCACCACCGTCGCCCGAGGACCTCGCCGGAGCTCCTCCGCCTCGACTTCCTCGTCTCCTCCCCACGGGTCGCCCCCAAGCCTCGCCGCCCTGCTGCCACTTACCCTACGGCCCCGCCGTGAGCGCCCTCCTCCTCTTCCCTCTTCCACTGTCACGGCGCGCCCAAGGACGTGCCCGCTCGCGGCCTCCCCGCGCTCACCGTGGTCCTGCCACGCCCGCGACCCGTCGCCCCTGCTTGCGCGTGTGGCCGCCCCGCTGCTGCGCCATGACCCCCCTGCACCGCGCTAGCCTCCTCCCCTGCTTGCCGCTGCCGTCCGCCCCGCGCCCTCGCCCGCCAGCCCCGCAGCCACCTTGCTCCGCCGCCAGCGCCCGCAGCCCCGCTCCGGCACCCTGCGGCCGCTTCTCCGCCCGGCCACGGCCCGCGCGCCCGTGCTCGCGCCCGCACCCTCACCGCTCGGCTGTGCGCCTGCGCCCCTCCCCTTGTCCCGGCATCGTCGCGTGCTCGCCCGCGCCTCCGCACTGCCCGCCGCCGCCTGCCTCCGCCCCTGCTGCCGCATCGGCCAGCAGTGGCCTCTCCCCGCCTCCTACCGCTGCTCCCCTTCCCCGGCGGCTACGACCGCTTGCTGCGGTGGCCGCGGGCGCCCTGCCGCTGCTGCGCCCAACTCCGGCGCCCTGCCATGCCTCGACGGCCGTCGCCGCTCACCCGGGTTCGCCCTGACGGGCGCGTGCCCGTAACTGCTTAACCTCGTGCCCGCTAGGCTCCCCCGGAGCCACTGACGAACGGGCCCCGCCCAGAACGGAAATTAAAAAAAAAAAGAAAAAAAAAGTAATTAAAATAATTAATGAATTAAGTTAATTAATCATATTTCACTAATCTAATCAAAATGAATTATCCTAATCTTTTAGGTAACTATTTAACCATGTTTAATTAATCTGAGTCTATGACAAACGGGCCCCATGTGCCAGGGTTGACCTAGTCAACCTATAGACCTGCTGACATCATGTTGATGTCACGCTGACCCAATAATTACCTTTTCTAATTAATTAAAATCTGTTAATTCCAAAATTGAATTAAAGCTTTAAAAATTAATATAAAATAAACCGTAGCTCGGATGGAAAAACTTTGTACATGGAAGTTGCTCAGAATGACGAGACGAACCCGGATACGCAGCCCGTTCGTCCGCCACGCATCCATAGCATAGCGAACATGCAACTTTCCCCCTCCGGTTCATTTGTCCGAAAACACGAAACACCAGGGATACTTTCCCGGATGTTTCCCACCTTCGCCGGTATCACCTCCTACCGCGTTAGGTCACACCCAGCACATCTTTTTGCCATGTTATGCTTTGTTGTGCTATGTTTGCTTTATATTTACTATTTCTTCCCCCTCTTCTCTCCGGTAGACCCCAAGACCGATGCTGCCCTTGTGATCGACTACGTCGACGATGACCCCCCTCCTTGCCAGAGCAACCAGGCAAGTAAACCCCCCTTGAGCATTCCGATATCGCCCATTTATTTCCCTCTCATGCTTGCATTAGAACTGATACTGCTTTATGTATGATCCTACTCTAATGCATAACCTGTTTTTGTTACCTGCTTTCATACCTTACCTGCTTATTCTAAACTGCTTAGTATAGGTTGGTTAGAGATCCATCCGTGACCCCACCTTGTCCCAGTTGCCTCGCTTTATGTTCGATGACTCGATCAACGTGATCGACGTCTAGGCCCCGACCCCACACATCACCCCCCCTAGTTGTACGACTCTGCAGAGTTACCATCAAGTGCCGAGGATGGAACCTCTTACATCACTCCTGATGAGATCTTCGTAGTGTAGCTATACGGTCGAGGTCATTGAGGGTGATTTCCTCCTTAACCACTTCCGTTACAGCTCTGTCGTGCAACCCATCAAACGTGAACCTGGAGGATGGATCCTCTTACATTCACCTTGATGGCAACATCGAGTGGAATTCACCGGGGGTGATTCCTCGGGTTTTCCTTTGGTGTTAGACACACAGTTACTATGGTTGCTATGACTTTACACTGAACCATGTTACTAAAGACGGGTCGACCCTGAGGGGTACCCGCGCGAGCTTAATAGCGAGTGATGTGGAGTCGGGTTGACCTGGAAGGTGCTCGCAAGATACTTACGAGTAGTGGCCGGGCATTCTTAGCACTTGCCGCAAGTACTCGAGACTGGGCAATGGGGTCACATCGATCGTGAGTCTCTACTCATTACCGCACATTCCTAATCCACCACGATTTGGATATTTGATCCGAGGGGCCTCTGGCCTGATAGCACTAACCATCACGTGAGCATAGTATGGGTGTTCTGCGTCATATACATCAGCCGAAGATTAATAGACGTCAGTGACTGAGCGGCGCTCGCCGGGTTGGACTGGTAAGCACCTACCTTGTTGAAGGAGGTAGCTAGGTCTGCTCACCGGCCGTGTACGCAACGTGCAGGAGTTCCCGAGGAGATGGCCCATGACCCCTGGGGGCATAGGTTTAGTCCGGCGTGCTAGCCTCTCCATTAAGCCTAGGTCGGGTTGCGGCGTATTGTTTGGCGGAGGCCGGGCATGACCCAGGAAAGTGTGTCTGGCCGGAGTTAATCGAGCATGGTGGGTAAGTTGGTGCATCCCTGCGGGGAAGAAAACATCTATCGATAGCCTGTCCTACGGTAACAGACACTTGGAGTTGTATCCTGATCGATACAACTAGAACTGGATACTTTTGATGAGAAATGGATTGTGATGAGAAATGGATGGTGATGAGAAATGGATAGTATGGCTCTAGGATTGCTTTCTCACAGGGAGTCGAGAAAGGATCTCTGGCCGAGGTTGATAACACTTCTACTACTTTACTTTATGCTACTCTACTCCCTCCTGTTGCTGCAAGATGGTGGTTTCCAGAAGATGCTAGTCTTCGATAGGCTAGGCTTTCCCCTTCCCTTCTGGCATTCTGCAGTTTAGTCAACGGATACAACCCATTACTTTGATACAGATGCATACTTAGTTTAGATCTCATGTAAGTCTTGCGAGTACTTTGGATGAGTACTCATGGTTCCTTGCTACTTCCTTTTCCCCTATACCCGATTGTTGCGACCAGATGACGGATCCTAGGAGCCAGACAACGCCACGGATGACTACAACTACCCAGAGGATGCCTACTACTACGTGAAGACCGTAGACAACTAGGGGTAGTTAGGAGGCTCCCAGGCAGGAGGCCTTGCCTTTTCGATCGTTGTTGCTTTTGTGCTATCCTTCTTAAGGCAAACTTGTTTAACTTATGTCTGTACTCAGACATTGTTGCTTCCGCTGACTCTTGTGTATTCGAGCTTATGTATTCGAGCCCTCGAGGCCCCTGGCTTGTAATATAAAGCTTGTATTATTTTAATTTGTGTCTAGAGTTGTGTTGTGATATCTTCTCGTGAGTCCTCGATCTTGATCGTACACATTTGCGTGTATGATTAGTGTACGATCAAATCGGGGGCGTCACAACCATATACCTTCCCTTGGGTTCTGCAGACTCAAGGGTCATCTTCATTTTAAACCCCCCGCCCCCCCTGAGTGTTGGATCGAACCGATCCACCTGCGAGGCCACCTCAGGGAAACTCGAGGTTTGGTTTTACTCGTAGCCTGTCTCATTCGGTGTTGCCCTGAGAACTAGATACGTGCGACTCCTATCGGGATTTGTCGGCAAATCGGTTGGCTTTGCTAGTCTTGTTTTACCATTGTCGAAATGTCTTGTAACCGGGATTCCGAGACTAATCCGGTCTTCCCGCTAGAAGGAATATCCTTCGTTGACCTGAGAGCTTGTGATGGGCTAAGTTGGGACATCCCTGCAGGGTTTTGAACTTTTGAAAGTTGTGCCCGCGGTTATGGGCAGATGGGAATTTGTTAATGTCTGGTTGTAGAGAACTTAACACTTAATCTAATTAAAATGAATCAATCGCGTGTGTAGCCATGATGATCTCTTTTCGGCGGAGTCCGGGAAGAGAACACGGTCTCGTGTTATGCTTGAACGTAAGTAGCCTCAGGATCACTTCTTGATCATTATTAGCTTCTTGACCATGCTTTGCTTCTCTTCTCGATCTCTTTTGCGTAAGTTAGCCACCATATATGCTAGTGCTTGCTGCAGCTCCACCTCACTACCCTTTCCTACCTTTAAGCTTAAATAGTCTTGATCGCGAGGGTTTGAGATTGCTGAGTCCCCGTGACTCACAGTTACTTCCAAAATAGATGCAGGTGCCGATGATGCCAGTGCAGGGGACGCTACCGAACTCAAGTGGGAGTTCGACGAGGATTCGGGCCGTTACTATGTCTTTTCCAGATGATCAGTAGAGGAGCCTAGTTGGGTCAATCGGGGATCTAGCATTTGGGGTTGTCTTTATTTATGTTGGTTCCATAGTCAGACCATGATTGTATTCTTGATGATGTATGCTATATTTATGTATTGTGTGAAGTGGTGATTGTAAGCCAACTCTTTATCCCTTTCTTATTCAGTACATGGGATGTGTAAGGATTACCCCTCTTGCGACATGCCTACCATGCGGTTATGCCTCTAAGTCGTGCTCCAACACGTGGGAGATATAGCCGCATCGTGGGTGTTACACTTTCCTACATATTTTTCCCCTTTTCCCGGTTACTACGATCATATGATGGAGTCCAGGAGCCAGAGGATCCTGAGGATGATCCTACGTGGTGTTCGACTACGAGGAGTAGTTAGGAGATCCCAGGCATGAGGCCTTGCCTTTTCTATCATTGCTACTTTTGTGTTAGCCTTCTTAAGGCAACCTTGTTTAACTTATGTCTGTACTTAGATATTGTTGCTTCCGCTGACTCTTGTGATTTCGAGCTTATGTATTCGAGCCCTCGAGGCCCCTGGCTTTTAATATAAAGCTTGCATTATTTCTATTTGCGTCTACAGTTGTGTTGTGATATCTTCTCGTGAGTCCCTGATCTTGGTCGTACACATTTGCGTGTATGCTTAGTGTACGGTCAAATCGGGGGCGTCACAGGTACCGGTGAAAGTTGCGCGGTACTAGAGAGGCTAGCAATGGTGGAAAGGTTGGAGTGTGTATAATCCATGGACTCAACATTAGTCATAAAGAACTCACATACTTATTGCAAAAATCTATTAGTCATCGAAACAAAGTACTACGCGCATGCTCCTAGGGGATAGATTGGTAGGAAAATACCATCGCTCGTTCCCGACCGCCACTCATAAGGAAGATAATGGTTCACCATACGTGCATGCTACGGGACTCACAAACCTTAACACAAGTATTTCTCAAATTCACAACTACTCACTAGCATGAATCTAATATCACCATCTTCATATCTCAAAACAATCATAAGGAATCAAACTTCTCATAGTATTCAATGCACTTTATGTGAAAGTTTTTATTATATCCCTCTTGGATGCCTATCATATTAGGACTAATTTTATAACCAAAGCAAATTACCATGCTGTTCTAAAGACTCTCAAAATAATATAAGTGAAGTACGAGAGTTCATCAATTTCCATAAAATAAAACCACCACTGTGCTCTAAAAAGATATAAGTGAAGCACTAGAGCAATTTCGCCTAGCTCAAAAATATAAGTGAAGCACATAGAGTATTCTAATAAATCATGATTCATGTGTGTCTCTCCCAAAAGGTGTGTACAACAAGGATGGTTGTGGCAAACTAATAAGCAAAGACTCAAATAATAAAAGATGCTCCAAGCAAAACACATATCATGTGGTGAATAAAAACATAGCCTCAAGTAAAATTACGGATAGACAAAGACGAAAGAGGGGATCCCTTCCCCGGGCATCCCCAAGCTTAGGATTTTTGACATCCTTGAATATTACCTTGGGGTGCCTTGGGCATCCCCAAGCTTAGTTTCTTTCCACTCCTTATTCCATAGTCCATCAGATCCTTACCCAAAACTTGAAAACTTCACAACACAAAACTCCAACAGAAAATCTCGTAAGCTCCGTTAGTATAAGAAAATAAATCACCACTTTTGATACTTTTGTGAACTCATTCTTTATTTATATTGGTGTAATATCTACTATATTCGAACTTTTCGATGGTCCATACCCCCGATACTAGCCATAGATGCATCAAAATAAGCAAACAACACACGAAAAACAGAATCTGTCAAAAACATAACAGTCTATAGCAATCTGGTTATTTCGAATACTTATGAAACTACAAAACACCTTAGAAATTAGGAAGTCCTAGACAATTTGTTTATTAATCCTATGCAAAAAGAATAAGTATTTTATCATGCTGCTGTTAAAAATTAAAACTAATCTCCTGGCGCAAAAGTTTCTGTTTTTCAGCAGGATCAAATCAACTATCACTGTAAGCTATCCCAAAGGTCTTACTAGGCACAAACACTAATTAAAACACAAAACAACATCTAACCAGAGGCTAGATGGAATATTTATTGCAAACCAGGACCTAAAAAGAAAGAACAAAAATAAAATTGGGTTGCCTCCCAACAAGCACTATTGTTTAATGCCCCTAGCTAGGCATAAAAAATGAATATATCTAAGTATTGTCATCTTTGGCATGCAATTCTTTAATCACACATTTATGATTTTTATGAGAATCTTTGGTTTTATAAATGATCAAACTCCTAGGCAAGAAATCAAGAGATTCATTCGTGACAATAGGTCCCTTAATAATATCGAGAACATTGGGGTGAATACTAATTGATTTGTGATCTTCATTATTTTTACTAGAAGATTCACCCTTATTCTTAGGAACATAAGTAAACTTGGCAATTTTAGTAGGAGGAAGATTTTGAGTAGTTTTAACGGAGCAAAAAGTGGAACCCAAGTTGGTAATAATATCTTCTAGCTTGCCAATTCTAGTAGAATCTTCATCTATCCTTTCATTAACCATTGTTTCCTTTTCCCTAAGATTCTTTAAAGTAACTCCTACCTTAGATTCATATTGAGTAATCTGATTATGAATCTTTTATCCAAATTTTCAATTAACTCTATGGTAGCAATTTTGTTTTCAATAATATCCAATCTTTGCATTACATGTTCCAAGGTTAAAACGGTTCCATTAACCAAAAGAGGTGGTCGGCCTAGCAAATCTATCATGACATTGTAAGAATCGAAAGTATGGCTCCCCAAGAAATTTCCCCCGGTAATGGTATCTAGAACATATCTATTCCAAGGAGTAATGCCTACGTAAAAATTGCGAAGAAGAATGGAAGTAGATTTCTTTCGAGTAGATCTATTTTGAGCGTTGCAAATTCTATACCACGCATCTTTTAAATTCTCTCCTTCGCTTTGTTTAAAATTGAGAACCTCATTATCGGGAGTGCTAACAAGGATAGGTGGACTGGCCATAGAAACGAGATAAGCAGACAAAAGCTAAACAAAGAAGACGAACGGAAGAGGGGCGAAGAAAAGGCGAATGTTTTTGAAAATCATTTTAGAAGTCGGAGAGAGAAAAACGAGAGGCGAATGGTAAATAATGTGATGCGAGGGATGAGAGTTTATGATGGGTAATTGGTATGTCTTGGCATGGCGTAGATCTCCCCGACAACGGCGCCAGAAATCCTTCTTGATACCTCTTGAGCTTGCGTTGGTTTTTCCCTTGAAGAGGAAAGGGTGATGCAGCAAAGTATTTCCCTTAGTTTTGAGAACCAAGGTATCAATCCAGTAGGAGACAACGCAACAAGCCACCGAATACCTGCACAAACAAACACCAACTTGCAACCAACGCGACAAATGGGTTGTCAATCCCTTTTTTTGAGTTGTGAAGACACTAGCAGAAGCTCCATCTGTCACTTTTTATTTAAATAGTGGGGTATGTACAATGGGCGGGGTGGTTACATATTTACATTGGGAGGGGACAACACTTAGGTGTTTTGTTTGCACTATAGCAGGGGGGTAGTAAGGATTAGATGGAAGCAACAAAGGAGTTAATGAACGACTTCATGATCTCCTTGGCCCTATATGCAAGCATGGAAAAGTCCTCAAATCTTTCCCTCCAGGATGCATGGGAGTAGCTAATATTTCTGAAATATTTGTTATTTCTCTCCTTACAAGCCCCCCATGCAGAAACCACAAAGACCTCCATGAACATAGGCTTGCCCCATGCATGCTTAACAGCACGCAACAGTTCGAACCTGCAGTTTGTATGAGACCACTGGATTCCTACCGAGTCCCAACACATTTTGGTAAAGGGGCCTTTGAAAAAAAAGTGTACCAACATCTCCTCCGGGGAGGGGGGTGTCACACAATATGCAGGAGTAGGTATTGTTTGCCACCGCATAATGCCTCCTGCGTAGCATGTTCATAGTGTTGAGTCGCTCAACCATCAACAGCCAAGCAAAAACTTTCCATTTGTTGTTGCACTTAGTCTTCTAGAGGGATCGGATAGCCTCGTCAACCACAACCTGCATGAAGCACCACGCATAGAATTTCGATGCCTTGAACTGCGCCCCGCCCAAGGTGCACACCACATGGTTGTCAATCCCTTAACGGTTATTCGCAAAGTGAGATCTGATAGAGATGGATAAACGGTAAAGTAATATTTTTGGTTTATAGAATGGAAAGTAAAAAATTGCAAAAGAAAGTAAGTAGGAAACTAGAAGTGTAGATCAGAAACTTATATGATGGAAAATAGAAGATTATATGATGGAAAACAGACCCGGGGGCCATAGGTTTCACTAGAGGCTTCACTCAAGAAAGGAATTATTACGGTGGGTGAACAAATTACAGCCAAGAAATTGATAGAATAGCGCAAAGTTATGATGATATCTAAGGCAATGATCATGAATATAGGCATCACGTCCATATCTTGTAGACCGGAACGATTCTGCATCTACTACTATTACTCCACACATCAACCGAGTCCTGCCTGCATCTAGAGTATTAAGTACATAAGAACAGAGAAACGCATTAAGATGTCATGATGTAGCGGGATTAACTCAAGCAATATGATTAAAACCCCATCTTGTTATCCTCGATGGCAACAATACAATACATGTCGGTTCCCCTACTGTCACTAGGATCGAGCACCACAAGATGGAACCCAAACTAAGCACTTCTCCCATTGCAAGAAAAACCAATATAGTTGGCCAAACCAAATCGATAGTTCGAAGAGACTTGCAAAGATATCAAATCATGCATAAAAGAATTCAGAGGAGATTCAAATAATATTCATAGATAAGCTAATCATAAATCCACAATTCATCGGATCTCGGCAAACACACCGAAAAAGAGTATTACATCGAGTAGATCTCCAGGAACATTGAGGAGAACATAGTATTGAGAATGAAAGAGAGAGAAAAAGACATCTAGCTACTAGCTATGGACCCGTAGGTCTGAGGTAAACTACTCACGCTTCATCGGAGAAGCAATGGTGTTGATGTAGAAGCCTTCCGTGATCGAATCCCCCTCTGGCAGGATGCCGAAAAAGGCCCCAAGATGGGATCTCATGGGCACATAAGGTTGCAGCGGTGGAAAAGTGGTTTCGCAGCTCCCCTGAAAGTTTTCAGGGTATAAGAGTATATATAGGAGGAAGATCTATATCAGGAGGCCACCGAGGAGCCCACAAGGTTGGGGGGCACCCTACCCCCCTGGGCACGCCCTCCACGCTTTTGGCCGCCTCGTGCCTCTTCCGACTTGCACTCCAAGTCTCCTTGGTGTCTTCTAGTCCAAGAAAGAACATCGCAAAAGTTTTATTCTGTTTGGACTCCATTTGGTATTCCTTTTCTGCAAAACTCTAAAACAAGGAAAAAACAAAAACTGGCACTGGGCTCTAGGTTAATATGTTAGTCCCAAAAATCATATAAAATATCATATTAATGCATATAAAACATCCAAAACAGATAATATAATAGCATGGAATAATCAAAAATTATAGATGCGTTGGAGACGTATCATGACTACACCGTAAATGAGCACATACGGAGCAAAACAAGTGAATCTACACCGTAAATATTTAGGAACGGAGGGAGTATTAAGTTCTCTTGTTTTCCTCCCCGTCTTGGTCGCGGTGCACAATTCTGAGTACTATGGCCCTTCCTAGTGCTCAATGGTGGACATGTGCTAAGCATACTACATAAGAAAAAAAAATGACATGGCACAACAGTTAAGGAGGAGAGAGAGCACTTTGGTGACCCCAGGAAGAACCAATGCCAAGTGCGAGAACCTTGGCAAACCACTTAAATGAAACAATTTTACCAATGCATGTAAGACTTTAGGTGCTAACTCATTAAATAAAGTGTGCTTAGCAACAACAAGTTAAGCACCTATGCATTGGAGAGTTTAGTTGCTAAGGTATTTAATACACTTAGCACCTCATCTAAGCACCTTTGCATCGAAAGAGGTCTACTACTGACTAGTCTCTTTTTGACACACATTTACATTGATACGGCTTGAATGTCAATGAGGGAGAGGATAGCGGTTCCCGAAACATTGAATGGTCAGTGATGCCTCCTCATTCAATTAGCATGCAGAGGTAAGTAATTGGAGAAGCAAAATGGAGCCATCATGATGTGAATGCAATGCAGTTTGGACTCTCATATAAAGGCACCCCACCACTCCAATCCATACACTCCTAGTCTCTTTGCAACACTTCTCACTCCAATCCAAGACCAAGACCAAGTGACCAGAAGCCACAAGCACCCATGGCGTCCATGGACGCTAGCGGAAGTCGGTTGTGCTAGATCGTCCAAGACACCTTCCTGTAGCCCCGCACCGTGCAATGTTTCTACACGGTGCTGGTGACCGCAGGCATCATATCCCTCGTCGACACCAGCTTCGCCTCTCGCATGTGCGATATGATGGTCCGTTCCATCCACAAGTTCACCACCGTCAAGACCGCGCGGACGACCTTGCCGTACTCCTCCAGCTTGCATGCCCACGCTTCTCGTTGCCTGCCACCCTCATCGGCCTCCAAGGTGATGAACTCTATGAAGCATTGGTGGCCCTGCAGCTGCTAGAGGTCGCGACGAAGAATGTGCACCTCGAGGTCACGCTCGCCACGCAGTGCCTCACCATGCAAGAAACCGTTGACCTGCACATCCACGTCTACGAGGAAATAGTCTACATAGGCCACTACAAGGCCAGCAAGGACAAAAAGATGTTGGCCTTCTTCCATCGGTTGGAATCTTTGGACGCCATTGTTCGGAAGCACATTGACCTGGCCACGAAAGCCGCTGCTACTTAGCCATTGTTCAGTGGGCCAGCGCCCTTAGTCAAGGAGGAGGAGGAGGTCATCGATGGATGCATCTTTCTTCTTGCCTCCTGTAACAAGCACTACATCGCCTCATGGCCTCAATGTGTTAGTGTATGTCATTTTTATTCCAGTCATAAATGACATGTGTGATCACTTGCTCTTATTTGGTGTTAATTATATGTAGTATCACTGTCTTCGTCCTAGTTTACTATCTACGTCTTGGTTTATTAGTCCCTTTTGTAATTTGTGCTAAATTTTGACCAAACATTCAACCGACAAAATGTAGGTGCATGCCACCAAAATTTATATCGTTGGATTCGTATTTGATCATAGTTTTCAATGATATAATTTTGGTGACATGCTTGAACATTTTGTTAGCCAAATATATGGTCAAAAATTGGCACAGATTACGATGGGGACCAATAAACCAGGATGGAGGTACAGTGGTCACCATCGCTTGTTGTGCAAAATTTTGACTTCGGCTTTACTCCCTGTGTCAGGTGAATAGTGTACATTTAGCTTTGAAATTTGTCACAAAAGAGTGTACTTCTATCTTTCAACTGCACTTTAAAGTAGGAAAAAATGTTTCTCTCTCATCACACGGTATTCAAGACCAATAATATTCTACGTATGTTCTCCTTAATTTCTACATGCACATAGCTCATTGGGGGTTGGGTAATTAAAGAGAAGATTGATGGTGGCTTGCATCTTTCCAATGAATGTTTTACTCCACTCCATAATTTGTCCTAAAGTTTCTATACGTACACTTTTCACCGGACGAAGGGAGTAAGTACGAGACCCAACCTACATGGAGGGAGTATATATATTGGCGCGGAAACCAAACTTATATATGGAGTATTCAAAACTGAGTGTTACTACATGTCACGAGTTCAAAACGAGAAAGTGGAACAAGTACAGCATGCCCGTGTCGTTCGCGTCGCACCCCACACTGTCATTCTGGCCTGCTGCTCAGCGCGCATTGGCTTGGAATTTTCTATCTACAAGTTAAAAAGATAAAGACTGTCGCGTTCACGTCATACCCCCACACAATCTGTCAGGCACGCCGCTCATGCTAGAGAACCCTCGATAAAATCCATGGATTCAACAAAATAAGCACACAATGCAATGAAAACAGAATGTGTCAAAAACAGAACAGTCTATAGTAATTTGGACTTTAGCCATACTTCCATAACTCCAAAAATTCTGAAAATTACGAAAACGTGGGAGATTTGTATATCAATCATTTGTAAAAATGCAGAATTTTTCGTCACTCCAGTGATTTTTATCAATTCTACTACTGGACGTAAAAGTCTCTGTTAATGCATAGAATCAAATCAACTATCACCAAATCATCTGAAAGGCTTTACTTGGCACAAACACTAATTAAATCATAAAAAACACAATCATTACAAAATCATAATTGCATATTTATTGAATAGCAGAAAGAAAAACAAAAAATTCAAAGAAAACTATTGGGTTGCATCCCAACAAGTGTTTTTCTTTAAAGCCTTTTAGGTAGGCATAGATAATTTTAATGATGCTCGCATAGAAGACAAGAATTGAAACATAAAGGGAGCATCGTAGAACATGTGATGTAACATCCCAATTTTCAATTTGGATGTTATTTAGATCATTCATATGCATTCATCCTTTGTGCATTTTGAAATTTGTTTTATTTGAATTTTGATCCTAGAAACCTTAAGCAACTCAAGGACCAATTGAGAGAGTTGGAGGTTTTCTCACAAATCCATTTTTGAATTTTCAAAAATTGGCTAATTGGATCAAAGTGGTTTATTCAAAAAAATTTCCAACAATTTCAAATAAATAAAATAATGAGAGAAGATAATATGACTTCTTCAAAAAAACTACAAAGAAATGTTGGAAATTTAATTTTAAATAAAATATATATTTTTATTTGATTTTATTGGTGTGTTTAATTGTTTTTATTAGTAGGAAAAAATTTATTTTATTTTAGGCATTTAGGCCGAGAAAAATGTTCACATTAGTCCAAATATTAGGAGGGAATTATGTGAATTTTTCAAGAGTTTCTTTAAAAAATTGTTACGTTTTTTCGTATTTTTTGTCTCTTTGGAAAAATTGTTTTTTAAAAAAACATCTGCGCCGAACTGGGCCGGCCCAGCCAGCGCCGCTCGCCCCGACCCCGGGCGGGACTCCGCCCGTCGCACGCCGCCGCACCACCATGGGAGCCGAGTCCGCCCCGGACTCCGCCGCCGCCGCCTGGCCCCCTCCTCCAAGCCGACGCACCCCCTCTCCTTAAATACGCCGACCTGGACCCCCCTCTCTCCCCATTAGCCACCAACGCCGCAAGCCATCGCCGCCACACGCTACCGCCGCGGCCGCGCCGCGTGGCCGCCGCCACCGACGCCCCGCGCCGCCGGAAGCCACCGATGCCGGAGCCGCCGCCGTCCGACGCCTCGCCCGAGCCATCGCCTTGCCACCTCGCCACCATCGTCGGAAAGCCGCCGCCGCCGACGTCGAACTGCCGGAACCAATAAAAACCGCCACCCGGTTCGGTCCGGTTTTCTTTTAGGGTTTGGTTTTCGTTTAAACCTGGTTTTATTTTATTTAGTTAGTTAAGTAGCGAACGTTTCTGTTTAGTTAGTTTTAGCAAACATTTTCGTTCGTTAGGTTTTCTTAGCGGACATTCGTCCGATATATTTTTCTTTTTCTGTTTTATTTTAGGCCAGGGACCCATCCGTGAATATTTTCTTCATAGATTAGCCCCTGATCTTTAAACCCTCGCAATTGTTTGCTCGTTTATCCAAATCTAACGAAACTAACGCCAAATTCTTCCTTATGATCCCCTCTATCCAGATAACCAACTCAAACATATTTTTGAATGTTTAAAATTTGGTTTCAAACATATTTGAATTTGAACTTCTTTTGATTGTAACTTGAGTTTCGTATTTCCGATTTTGTTGGTTCTTTTGGCAAATCAAAGTTCTTGACATAAACTTTCTGTTAAGATCTTTTCTTCGGTTTTTGTTTGCATCTTCATGCTTGAGTGCTTATGTATGCTATTGTTTGTCTGTGATAGATTTTCTGAAGTGCGAAGCTTGCTACAACGTATCTCTAGGGTTTTTCGATCGTCAGCAAGGCAAGTTGCACTTTGATCATACCCTTTATTACCCGGTCTTTATGCATTACCTACACCCTCAAATATTGCATGAGTAAGTTTGGGAACATGTGTTTATTGCTATGTAGTTGTTGAGGTAGGGACTTAATACCTTTGAAACACACCAGGAATATACATTATGCTTATATTTCTTAGCCATGCTCATAGACGGGGTTTGGTATGTGAGAATCATGCAAGTTGTGGGAGATAATAACTAAGTGAAACTTAAGGTGGCTACTTTAATACACATCTGGGTGGATTGGTTGTGGGCACCTGGCGAATCCAGTGTTGTCCTAGGAGATCCCGGGGTACCCGTGTGATCATCCTATGGAATGCCACCCAGGCTCAAAGGGATCATAAGATTATTCATGCTCAGAAACTTCCATGTGCAGCCACAAGCCATTATGGGCTCAGGCTTAGTTAAGTAAGTTGTGGGAAACCTTTCCATGATGGGCTAGCAGATGTAGGAGAATTAGAGGTGTACCGACCTATCTATCAGTTAAGGGGACCTCTTCAGAAAGGCTATGTCTCGATCCTCCGATCATGGATGCGGTCGAGTCTTGTGGGGAAAAGTGCGCAAACCTCTGCAAAGTGTATAAAAAAATCATGATTTGTCGTGTCCTCGGTTATGGACATTTTGAGTATCTGGTATTTGAATTATTGGTTGATCTCATCACTTTACTTAATGAATTTGTTGGGTTGTTAGTATTATTATTATTACTTGGTAATTTTTGGGGTTGACTTGGGGATACCTTCACAATAATGGCATAAACTTGGTAGTAAATAAAAGCTATTTCTTTGTTGTAAGGAAAAATTAGCTTTATGCAAATGTTAAACTTAGAGCCTCCACCAGCCACATATGCATGTAGTGATAGCTATTGTTCACCATTGCTCTACAGTGTGATCTTGCCAGCATATTCCATGTGCTGACCTACACGGCTGCAACGTCTCATGTTGCAAAATTTTTAGACGAGGATTAAGGTGCGATAGGTCGTTGTCTTGCACTCAGTTTTGCCATGAAGTTGGATGGACTCATTTCAGACGAGAATGAAGACCTGAGGAAGAAGATAGGAATATCTGTGGTGAAACCAGAACCTGAAGTGGACATTCGTTCTGAAGACTAGATCATACTAGATGACACCGACACCGACAATGATGCTGAAGAAGATAGAGATGATGAGGGCAGTGATGATTTTGAAGACGAAGCTGGAGCTGATATTATGGAGTCTTCCACTGATCAAAATTTCTAGTCGACCACCATATTACTATTAGAATCCTTCCAAGTAGTTAGAAACCGTTCATGAGATCTTGTAATAGTAGCTTAGATCGATTGTATGAATCTCGTTTGAATTGAGTGATGTGGATTGAATATGTTTTGTCTCATGTGCATATGGGTAGTGAAATCTCTCTTTAGACCCTATTCTATTCTGTTCTCACCCCTCTAACCTATCAGATGCCTCCGAGACATGATCCCGGATTCACTTTCCCGTCGGAGCTCACTCAGTTGATCCAACAGCAGAATGCCTTGATGCAGTTAGTCGTCCAGAACCAAGGCAACAACAACAACAACCCACCGCCACCACCCCCAGTTGACAACCTAGCCCGTTTCCTAAGGGTAAATTCGCTGGTGTTCTCTAGCAGCACCGAGCCGATAGTTGCTGATGATTGGCTCCGCAAGACCGGAAGAGAGCTAACAACTACTAGATGCACGGACGCGGAGAAGGTGCGCTTTGCCACACATCGGCTTGATGGACCCGCAACCTCATGGTGGGAGAACTACACCACCACCTTCCCCGTGGCCAATGTTACATGGGATCAGTTTCAGCAGGCCTTCCGCATCGCACATGTCTCAGCTGGAGCTATGAGTTTGAAGAAGCGTGAGTTCCACAACTTACGCCAGGGGAATCGTACTGTGGCGCAGAACGTGGATGAGTTGGGCAAGTTATCACGCTACGTCCCAGATGATGTGGCCACAGATGCCGCGAAGCAAGAGAAGTTTCTTGAAGGACTGAATGATGAGCTGAGTATGCAGTTGATGGTGGCAACATTCACCAACTATCAGGAGCTGGTAGACAGGGCCCTCATGATTGAAGGCAAGCAGCATCAGATAGAGAACCGCAAGCGAAAGTATGGACAGGGGAAGTACAACTCTGGAGCTCAACAGAAGCCCCGCTATTCCCCGTACTCTGGAGGACACACTCATACCCATGGAGGACATAACCATGGAGGTCATTCACACAATGGAGGAAATTCACACAACCACAGTGGCTCAAAGAATGGAAATGGGAGTGGAGGAAACAACAGTCAGAGCCGTTCCACCCTAGCAACACCAGCCAAGAAGGATCTAAGTCACATTACTTGTTACAAGTGCAGGAAGACCGGACATTATGCCAATGATTGTCATGAGGCAAAGAATGGTAATGGCAATGGAAGATCTGGAAAGAAGCCCAACCCTTTCACCACGGGATAGGTGAATCATGTCAACATGGAGGAAGTTTACGAGAAGCCTGATGCGGTTATGGGTAAGTTTCTGATTAAGTCATTTACAACCTCTTGTTCTTTTTGACACTGGTGCATTGCATTCATACATATCAAGGGGATTTGTGGACAAGTTTAAGTTGCCAACTGTAGCCCTTAAGACACCTATGTTAGTAAGCGTGCCAGTAGCGGAGTATATGGCTAGCCAGGGATATTTCAGTTGCCGTTGACCATAGGTAGGCATGTTTTCCCACAGACCTCATTATTCTGGAACCACAAGGATTGGATGTGATACTAGGCATGGATTGTCTATCGAAGTATGGGGGTGATACGTCTCCAACGTATCTATAATTTTTGATTGCTCCATGCTATTATATTATCTATTTTGGATGTTAATGGGCTTATTTTTACACTTTTATACTATTTTTGGGACTAATCTATTAACCGGAGGCCCAGCCCAAATTGCTGTTTTTTTGCCTATTTTAGAGTTTCACCGAAAAGGAATACCAAACGGAGTCCAAACGGAATGAAACCTTCTGGAGCATTATTTTTGGAACAAGCGTGATCCAAGAGACTTGGAGTGGACGTCAAGCAACCAACGAGGCGGCCACGAGGCAGGGGGGCGCGCCCACCCCCTGGGCGCGCCCTCCACCCTCGTGGGCCCCTCGTTGCTCCACCGACGTACTTCTTCCTCCTATATATATCCATATACCCCCAAACATCCAGGGGTACCACGAAACCCTATTTCCATCGCCAGAACCTTCTGTACCCAAGAGATCCCATCTTGGAGCCTTTTCCGGAGCTTCGCCGTAGGGGGCATTGATCACGGAGGGCCTCTACACACTACAAATAAAATACACTTCCGTGATGATACGTGTTTGTCACATTAGGTCGCGTTTTTTGTCATGCATGTACATCCATGACAAATTTATGACAGAATCAAGATAGTCATACCTGTGCTGTCGTAGAAGTGTTCCATGACATTACCAAAATTATCATCACGGAAGTGTCCACTTCCATGACGATAAATCGCGCGTCACAGAAGTGCTTTCATCAAGGGTGACCGACATGTGGCATCCACCGTAACGGAACGCCGTTAAGCTATCGGGTCGGGTTTTGGATCCGATAACCCGTTAACAGCCCCGACCAATGGGGATTTTTCACGTGTAAAATCATCATTGGCTGGAGGAGACACGTGTCAGGTCCGCGTTGGCACAGGTGTCACTCATCCAATGGGCGAGACGCACCTATGCACTACAAAAAAAGACACATCCGTGACATTTTGGGCCGAACGAATTTTTTTTTGTCATACATATGACACTTCTATGACGATAATTGTGACAAAACCCGGTATCATCATAGATGTGGTGGGATCCTACTTCTATGACAAAAAATCATGACAGAAAATGGGCTTTTCATCCTGGGTGGGCCAGAGACGCAGCTGCATGACATTCTTTGGGCCGTCCATGACGAAAAAACCGTGGTAGAAGCGAGGGCGAGGAAAATTTTGGGGAGTTCCCGGTTACGATGGGAGGTCGGGGGCCGAGCGATGCGCGCTTCTCTCATACACGTACGCGCGTGTGTGCGAGGCGTTGGCTCTAACTAAACCCGAGCGAGGCGTTGGGCTCTAACTGAACCCGAGCGATTGCACTACAGGCTACGCGTTACTGAACCCGAGCGATCGATCGATGGCTGTTAACTGAACCCGATCGAGCGATTCCTTCGCTATTGTTGCTAACTGAAGCCGATCGATGCTGCCTCTAGATGAACAGTGAATGTTGCGGGGCGGGGGGGGGGGGTTGGATGAACAGTTCCCGGTGGGGGTGGATGAACAGGACCCCGTGGTGTTGCCTCTGGATGAACAGGACCTTGATCGATCGAGCCGGTTGGGGCTGGATGAACAGGACCACCCCGTGGAGGGCAGGATGAACAGTAGACGGTGGAGGGAAGGATGAACAGTAGCCCGTGGAGGGGTGGTTGAACAGGAGCCCGTGGAGAGGGCTGGTTGAACAGTAGCCGGTGGAGTAGCGCGCGGTGGAGGCTGGATGAACAGGAGCCCGTGGATGAACAGTCACAGGTGGAGGCTGGAGGAGGTCGACGGTGGATGAGCAGTAGCTCGTGGAGGCTGGAGGGGGTTGACGGTGGAGATGAACAGTATCCCGTGGAGTCCCGTTTTGCCGTACGCCCCACCCCTCTCGATGAATAGGACCCCAACACAAGTCCGTTTCGTCCGTTTTGCGGTACGCCACACCCCTCTCGATCAACAGGACCCCCGTTTCGAACGTAGGAGGTCCTTTCCTCCGTTTTGCGGTACACCAGACCCCTCCCGATGAACATGATCCCGTTTCGAACGTGGCCGGTCAAACACAAGGCCGTTTCCTCCGTTCTGCGATACGCCAGGCCTCGTTCCCATCGCCTGTTCCGTCCAAGCCATCCCGATGAACACGACGCATTCCGTTGCCTCCCCATGAACACGATGACGACGCTGTTTTCCGTTCCGACCCAGCCATGTACAGGAGCCCTGGCCATACGTATGCGCGAGTAGGCGTTCGAGACCCCGCCCGTATGTACACATACATGGCCGTATTTTCTTTGTTGCACCCTGGCCACCTCTACTACAACATGTGCGCGCCTCTACATCCACCAGTATATATGTACGTACACGTTCGCGACCAGAATGACAACGCTACGTACGCTTCGACCAGGTGGGTCCCAACTGTCAGGCACTTCCTTGCGTGCGAAGATGTAGCTGGTGGGTCCCAGCAGTCAGGGGGGCGAAATACGGTGGCCCATCCGGTGGGTCCCCGCTGTCAGGTGGAGGAATAATTATTTTGCACGTAATAAGGAGGCACTTCCTTGCTGCGGCCGTGGACCCAGCTGTCAGCCTCTCCACGTACAGTCCATGTCCGATGGAAGCCGTTCCTTGACCACGTTGACCACGCCGCGCCGAGAGCACCAGGGCGGTGGATGATGGCGAGGCCTAGGAAGGGGACGACGCGGAGCCAGGGAAGACGCTGCAGTGGATGCCCACGCGTAGAGGAGTACGAGGGTTCACTGGTTCGCTGCGGTGTGAGGCTGCCGTCGCCGCAGAATAATAGGGGGTGTGGGTGAGTAGAGGGATGGCCTGGCCAGCGGTGGGAGTAGTAGGGGGCGGTGAGGCCTCCGCCGCATCGTAGCCGGCCATGGGAGGCAGGAGCACGAGGCACGACCGGCGCTGGTTTGGGTGGCTAGAGCAAGAAGACCAGAGGTTGAAGAAGCACTACGTCCATTGGATGGACATCGTACGGTCACTGGAGCTAGAATCGTGCATATTGACTAAGTTGACAAAGCCCTCCGTCCCCGTCAACTTAGTAGGCCCACAAGTCAGCTTGCCACTATACTGGGTCCCAGCTAATAGGGGGAGTATTCATTTTTTGTGCGTAATAAGGAGGCACTTCCTTGGTGCGAAGATATATCTGGTGGGTCTGAGCTGTCAGCGGCGGTAACATTTTTTCGTGAAATACAGAGGCCCTTTCGGTGGGTCCCTGATGTCAGGTGGAGGAATCATAATTTTGCACGTAATAAGGAGGCATTTCCTTGTGTGCGGCCGTGGACCCAGCTGTCGGCCTCTCCACGTAAAGTCCACTTCAGATGCATGTCGGTCGTTGACCACGTTGACCAGGCCGCGCCGAGAGCACCAGGGCAGTGGACGACGGCGAGGCCTAGGAAGGGAATGACACGGAGGCAGGGAAGACTCGGCAGTTGTTTCCCACACAGAGGGGAGTATGACTGTACGAGGGTTTACTGGTTCGTCTACCGTCGCCGGAGAATAACAGCAGGTGTGGGTGAGTAGAGGGATGGCTAGGCCAGCGATGGGAGTATGGTGGGGCGGTGAGGCCTGCGCGGCAGCAGAGCCGGCCGCGGGGAGGAGGGAGTAGGCAGTCCCGCCGGCGCCTGTTTGAGCGGCTGGAGCAGGAAGAGCAGAGATTGAAGAAGCATGACGGCCGTTGGATGGCCATCCAACAGGCACTGCTTGTGCGTCAACCTTTTTTTAGGAAAGCCTCAAATCTGTGGAAAACAGCAGACATCCCATCTGCCATTATTTCTAATTATTAAGGGTTTTTTGGAGCCCATATTCTTTTTGTTAGCATTACAGCCCATATTGTGGCCACGGTTAAAACATTATACAAAATTTTGCATATTTCGGTGCGGTCCGAACTGTTTTTAATCCCGAAATTTCTACTCACATTCAAACTGATTTTAAAAATAAATGAATATCAATATAAAATCCAACAAATTATCCACGCATAAAAATTAATGTAATTTCAAATATCGAAATGAAAAAAAGATATTTGAAACTAATTGCCGGATTGATGTGTTTTAAAAATGTACAACCCATTTCTCATTACTGATGGGCCATTTTCTCGGCCAGCCAAATGAAAGCTCTCCTCGTATTGAAAGATTTGCAGCCCAATAGGCCTGACAAAGCGACTTACTTGGCAAATCACAAAAAAACTGGGCTGTGGCCGTGGACCCAGCTGTCAGCCTCTCCACGTACAGTACTCTTCCGATGGAATGTCGTTGACCACGTTGACCACGCCGCGCCAAGAGCACCAAGGCGGTGGATGACGTCGAGGCCTAGGAAGGGGACGACGCGGAGCCGGGGAAGACACGGCAGTGGATGCCCACGCGGAGAGGAGTTGGAGGGTTCACTGGTTCGACTGCGGTGTGAGGCTACCGTCGCCGCAGGGCCTGGCTAGCGGTGGGAGTAGTAGGGGGCGATGAGGCCTCATCGGCAGCACAGCCGGCCACTGGAGGCAGGAGCAGGTGGTCTCCCCGGCGCTGGTTTGGGCGGCTGGTGCAAGAAGAGCAGCGATTGAAGAAGCAGCAGGACCGTTCGATTCAAATCCAATGGTTACTGCTGCTAGAATTGTTTGTTGACTAAGTTGGCAAGCCCTGCGTACGCGTCAACTTAGTAGGCCCACGGGTCAGCCTCCCAACCGGTGCGCCCCAGATGTCAGTGGGAGGAATCATTTTTTTTGCATAATAAGGAGGCAGTTGATTGCGTGCGGCCAGGCCAGCGGAGGGAGTAGGGTGGGCCAGAGAAGCCTGCGCGGCATCACAGCGGGCCACAAGAGGAGGGAGCAGGCAGTCCTGCCGGCGCTAGTTTAGGCAGCTGGAGCAGGAAGATCAGAGATTGAAGAAGCACATTGGCCATTGGATGGACATCCAACACTAACTGCTGCTAGAATCGTGTGTTCACTGACAAAGCCTTGCGTAAACAAGCCAGCCTCGAAATTTGTGGCGTGTACAGCCCATTTGCTATTATTTTTATAATTGTTACTCATTTTCTAATTCATATGGAATTTATTGCAGCCCGTTTTCCATTTTTAGAATTGCTGGCCATTTTCTGGTTAGTACGAGGGTCAAAAAATTAACTAAACATGTGGGAAATTTTGAAAATTCGCAAATTTTTGCTGGGGAATGAAATATTCTTAATCCAAAAATTAATAGCCATAATAAAACAAATTTAAAAATAAATTAGTACTATGTCATGTTAAATCCAATGAAATACGTATAAGATATCAAGGAAGAACAAAAACAAAAAAAGAAACTTATATCCCATTTGCTATATATTTTTTGGAATTTTCAACCCCTTTTGATATTACTTTTAACAGACATTGACCATACTCTTAAGCTAGGACGGAATGCATCCCTCATCGTCTTGAAAGATTTGCAGCCCAGTAATTCGGAGTAAACAAATAGGCCTAGCTTGGCTATTCTTCAAAAAGAAATACTAGGCTACCTATTTTCCCAAAGAACTGGTGCATGAACATTTAGCTTTATTTATTTATTTATTTACTTATTTATGTTTAGGGGACCATGAGCATGTACCTGGGCCGGATTCATGTGAGAGCCTCCCTTCGAGTTAATTATGGGCTTCTCTATTGGGCCTTCATCAGTGGGCTGCATGTTATCAACAAGTGGAAAATGTGTTCCGAGTTTCAAAAAAAAATGTGTTCCGTACGATAAATAGTATGCACTACGTACGGTACGGGGCACTAAAGGATCGAACCATGCAACGACTTCCAAAACATTGTGTTTGTCATTCTAACAACACATTTATTCAACCAACAGACAAAATATACTACTGATTGTACATTGAAAACAGCAACATCAGCAACTTGGGCTGGGGGTGTAACAGAAGCAGTAAGCAGGCCAGAAGAGTGAAGACGCAGCTCTCTCTTCCAAACCAAACATCAGCCATCATTAAAAAAGGGCTACCAAAGAAGAACAAGTGTATGCATCAAAATAAATAAAGATCCTACTACACCAAGTGTACGCATCTAACTAACTGGCTCAGTTAGACATTACTATTTTTTTTGAAATGGAGGCAAAATAATTGCCTCGTCGATTAATTAAGAAGAAGAGAATTGCCCGGTTAATCTACGGAAAACCTGGCTAAAACCAAAGATGTTACTATTTATTAAGCTGTAGTGGAGTCGCAGATGGAGAGGAGTGGGAAACTTCACTGGTTCGGGTGCACGGCAGCACAGCCGCGGTGCCACCCACGGGAGATAGGAGCAAGAACAGAGGTTAAAGAAGGAGCACGGCTGTTGGATTAACATCCAACGGTCCAGCTGCTAGAATCATTTGTTGATTAAGTTGACAAAGCCGTGCGTACATGTCCGCTTAGTAGGCCCACAAGTCAGTCACCAAATCTGACGGGTCCCAGCTGTCAACGGGATGAATAATTTTTTTCACAAAACAAGGAGGCACTTCCTTCCGTGCGAAGATACAGCCGGTGGGTCCCAGCTGTCAGGTGGAGGAAACATTTTTTTCAGCTTAATAAGGAGGAACTTTCCTTGCATGCGACCATGGACCTCGTGGGTCCCAGCCGTCAGGCTCTCCATGTAAAGTCCTCTTCTGATGAGTCTCGTTTGTTGACCACGCCGCACCGAACGCAGCGAGGCGGTGGACGACGGCGAGGCCCCAGACGGGAACGACTTGGAGATGGGAAAATGCGGCAGTGGAGTCGCAGATTGAGAGGAGGAGAAGGGTTATAACTGGTTCTGTTGCGGCATGGGGCTGTAGTCTGTGGAGAATAACAGGAGGTGTCGAGGGGTGGAGGGATAAACTGGCCGGCGGTGGGGTAGCGTTTCGCAGCGATGCGTGTGAAGCAGAGCCGCTAGCCACCGGAGACCGGACCAGGCGGTCCCGGCGACGCTGGAGGAAGAAGACGAGAGATTGAAGGTGCATGCCGACCGTTGGATATAAATCCAATGGCTGTGGATGACACAATCATTTCTTGACCAAGTTGACAATGCCCTACGTAGGCTTCGACCTATTGGCCCACATGTCAGCCTGCAAAAATGTGGCATATATTTAACCCATGTTTTCTAGAATGTACAGTCCATTTGCTGGGCTGGGTGAATAAATAATTTCGAGTCAATCAGGCCCATTTATATTTTCTAAGAAATCCTACCCCATTTGCACTTTCTTGAAATACACGTATTAGGTGGGCTCGTTATATATACTCCCTCCGTCTGGAAATACTTGTCATTAAAATGGATAAAAGGGATGTATCTAGATGTATTTTAGTTTTAGATACATCCCTTTTTGTCCATTTTGATGACAAGTATTTTCGGACGGAGGGAGTATAATGTTATGTTAGAAGGAGCAATTAATATCAATGAATAAACCGGAGAGGCACATTTTTTATATATATAATTAATAAATTAGCGAGTTATTGCTCAAAATAAAAATGAGCGCGTTATTATTAAATTGGTCCTTAAAATCTTCGCAAGCTTTTGTACGCAATCACCAGGATTTTCTTTGTCTGTGAGTCAAAAACAACCAAGATTTTCCTTGCCAACTTTCGTTAAACATTTACTTTTATAAGTTAGGATGTTTTTATAATGTATATATAAGTCTCTATAAAATATACGATAATAGTAATAATATAAATATATATAATGTGGTTAGAAGGGAAAACATAAATTGGACACAACATTACTTTTATAAGAGACCTGCATTTTATACCCCACAATAGGCATACTAACATTCATATCAAACTCAGGTTCACAGGACACGTTCATATCCATAGCCAACATTCACAATCAACAATTCAAAAGATTCATATATACACAAGCTCAGCACATCTATGCATCCAAATGATTGATAGATCACACGACAATATTCATACATAATTTACAAAAAGATTCAGATATACACATGTTCAATATGTTTATGCATCCAAATGATTGAGATCACAGCCAATATGATCCATGGATGAACTTTAATTACCTAGGGTACAGAATGGTAAATGGTGTTCAATCGGAGGTACTTCTTGCTAAAATTAGTTCTTGTACGAGTAAACTTTCGAGTACGTAAGAGGCAGCACAGACAATCTGAACTTTGCTTGTAGGTTTATCCTCAAATAGTGGCCTCGTGCCGAGGGAAGTTTGAGCAACTTGGCCACTACTTTCATCCAACCAGTTTACTGGCTCATCTTGGTCCTGTATCTCGCCAAAATTCTACATTGAAGACGAGAAAGGAGGCGGTTGAGAAAATGAACCACCCAAATTTTTTGTGCAGTTCAACTCCTTGGCGTGTAGGCTGATTAAGTGCTAGATGAATATATGCGTCAACCAACTTGTCTGGAATCTTTAGACTCCATGCCATATAGTTCGCTACCATATGTGCCGATAACCAAAAGGCACAAGTTGGGACCAAAGACTGGACTGCGTTTTTCTGGGTTATGCACCAAGCAATATTTTTGGCGTTCACTCTCCTAACACATGGAGTTTGACAATTGGTTGACGTCGGTTGATACTTGAATGAATATAGGCACTTCTTGTCAACATCGATGCTTGTATGAGTGAACTTTGGAGTACATAGCAGCAGCATAAGTACCTGTCCATCTGATCATTTTGTGCAGTTCTACTGAAATCACCTGATGTAATGATTTGCCTGCGAGTTCAGGCTCCAAATTACTCCTTTATGAAATCGGCAAACAGCAACACAATACCAAATTACCAATACATATGACAGGCACAATAATCAGGATAAAGACCAGTACCAACCTGTGTGAGGTAGCATATCAATTACTATTTCCTTTGACTTGAAGCCGAGATAAGCCAAGCGACTGACAGCAAAGGAAGAAAGCATGCGGAGTTTAGCGACTGACAGGAAAGGACAGAAGCTGTTGAGGCAATGAAGCACCCAAAGTTTTTGCGTAGTTCCACCAAAATCGAGCATCCCTGTTGGCACATATATTGAGACAGTGAGATTACTGTAATAGTGGGACTAGTTTATGAAACATACACTAACAAATAGAAGCACCCTCATTATCTTAATGGGTAAAGTTAGCAACATAGTAGTCTTGCTTAAAGAGAGGCATTAGTTTATTTAATCAGTGCCAATTAGCTCAACTCAACACTCAAAGCATTGCCATTTAACATAGGTTGCAAAACTTTAATGTGCAAAGATAAAGGAGTTTCTCATGACAGTAGCACGATACAAATAGAGATGACAACAAACTAATATGGATGAAGGCCTTAGGCCCGTACCAACCTGAGAAAAAAGCTTATTCATGTAGTCCCATAAGAGATGATAAACCACTCAATGGAATCTCACAATAGTATATATTTTTTTGCACCTCAAATGTATGGTTGAAATCACTCTTGTTTACCAGTGTTGAGATTATATCGAAAGATTATCAAGAACTTCCAGCAGAGTTAAAGCACTGGCTGGGATACAGTTCATTGTATTGTCTTGTGTAGTTCCATTTAATGTATGATTGGCACAACATGATCCCTGTTTGCACAAGTAGGAACAAGGTGAAACCTTCATTAGCTTAGCGAGAAAGGATAGGAAGACATTTGCATATTACTCAACCAGTAGCATCAAATTCATGATGGACAATACGCAAAACATTGCCTCATTGAACCAATGGCAATAAGTTGACATGCAAAACAATAGCATTATTATGTCATGACACTAATAATATTCCCTCCCTGCTCCACCACATGATTCACCTCCATAGACAAACATACACACGTACATGATTTAGCATAGGGTCCTACTAAAGATTTGTTTAACTCCAACAGGAAAATTAGGCAGTAATAAATTAGTGGTACTTAAGTACTCCTAATTAATTAAGTGAGACAACAGAAGTGGAAGGGCTCCCTGGAGGATCATCTCACATGTAAGTTAGTCGTTGCCGGAGCCCTTGAATGGCCTCGACTGAGGCCTCTGGCTTCAGCAAGATCGCCTTGGCACTGTTTATTCTTATTCTTCTTCCTCTTCATGCTCTGTTTCTCTTTCTCCTCACCAGTTAGTGAAACCAAGTACATGATTGGCCTTGTAATTCAGAATTGGTTTTGTTAGTGAGGGATTACAAGTGTACTAGTAAAAAACAACATTATTTTCTCATGGCAGTCGGGAAATAGAGATGAACACATGCATTAAATATCATTCTTACCTAAAGGAAGGTTATGGCACCAATATGGATGATGAGGATTGGAACACAGATCTCCCTTTGTGCAGTTCCACCAAAATGAACCAACTATTCCATTCTGACATTCCAGTTAAACAACACAAAAGTCACTTCTTTTAAGAAGTGTTTTGTGCAGTGCACCAAAAGTTCACAACAGCAACCAGGTGAATTTGATATCCTTGTTTGCACAAAAAGGCACAGAGGAAACAGTCAGAGTCTCAAACAATTACAGGCAAAAACATTTGGCTAAACTTGTCGTGGCTTATAACAATGGCATGGCTTCATTTTTACGAGGGACATTAGATTAAGAACAGCTAAGGCTGCGTTCGGTTCACAGGTTTGGTGCAGGATTTTCGTAGGAACACAATTCCTACGGTATTCTTTCCCTTCCAACCGTTCGGAACACGGGAAAGGTGAATAGTGTTTCATAGGAAAGCTGGTCTGTTAGTACTGATTCCATAGGATTAGAAACATCCACGCGTTGCTCATTTTTTGGGCGGAAGCCCGAGGTAGGCGCTCGCTGCCATGCGTTAGACAGGTTGCTGCGCCAGAATAAAAAAATCAAC